>NC_046190.1:4332500-4632500 GCF_011004875.1 Balearica regulorum gibbericeps | reverse complement strand
ATAAGTTTTGTAAATCAAATAAAAATAATTACAGATTTAATTGTGGCAGATTTGGGTGCCATAGGATCGACACTGTTCAGTCGCGACCCAGAGAATGTGCAACACCGAGCAGTGCTCGTGGGGACCTCAGCCCCACAAACCTCTCAGTGACGAATTTTTGCCTGTACCCAGCCAGAACCCCAAACTCTCTGTAGGGCTCTGCTCCACAGGTGGTAGCTGAGATGACATATATTAAACTCTATTAAAGGCCTCATAAAAGAAAAAGATTGACAAGAATCAACATTAACAAGAATCTTTCCACCGATTTGAATGGGCTTTGGATAGAGGCCTAAACAAACAAGGATGGAATTAGAAAATGGAAATATGTATATACAGAAACCTGTCAATCCAACTGTTTACCTTCCAAGGATGACCTAGTACCACTTCATTTATGAGTCATTTAAAGGGCAAGAAGGCAGGATGATGTTTTAGCTGTCATCTGAATCGAGTATTTGCAAATATTGAGTCTAATAATACTTTTTTTTTTTTTAAATTGCAACCCCACTGGCATCAATAGGACTTCTTTCTACATTAATACTTCACAGATTGAAAATATCTATATTCTCACCACTTTTGGTAATTAGCTTAAATAAATCAAGTCCGTGTCATCTGTTATGTGCTGTGTCCTTCAGATTGCTATGTTTGATTTCAACTTTGGTTCAAAGCTAGGGCTGATCAGTACCAGCTGCTCAGCCAAAGGGCAGATCACACGTTCCCGTTCCTCCGCTTTCTTCATCCCAGCTCCCAGCCAGACTATTGTTTGTTACAACTAATTAATCCCTCATGCCCCGGCTGCCAGCAAGCCTCACAAAAAGCAAATTTTTTGCATTTATTGCATGTCCAATAAATTAATTCCAGTTCTGGATATATGTATAAATATGTATATATATATACACAACACACACACATTTACACAGTCAGATTTATAGTTATTCATGGATATTTGTTTCACAACTGCTATTATTATTTCTAGCTATCCTCTTAACAGGCCAAATGTGAGAAATTATAGGTATGTATTATTATTTAGGCACCTCTGCGAGGGGCCAGATTTTCAGATCTTTGTTTCAAACCGATCCCCGGTGACACGGTGTCACGGCACTAAGCATTGGAGTCACTGCAGGACCTGGCCCTTGCCTGCCTTTGGGAGAGGAGAAATGAGAAATTTCAAATGTTATAGCCAGAACTTTTAACACTGCAGTTAAAATTGCCTGACACTTCCTGCTGAAAACCTCCTGTTTTCACTTACATCTTTAACAAATGGGAACCATTCCCTTTGCTGGGTGTTTGCCTTAGGGCTTATTATGGCTATTTCAGTTAAAATAGTTCAGCTGCTCCCAAGGAAATATGCTGCATTTTCCCATATTAAAGTAAGTCCAACAGCCAGTTCGTTGAGTTGGTGTCAAGCCTCCATGTGCTGCAGCAAGGAGTGAGAGTTTGGTGGAGGGAATCAGGTGGGGTTCGTACCTCTGGCTATTTTTTAAAAAAAAAATCATAGGCTTTAAAACTTCTTACTGCACATGGCTGGTGAAAGCTTGGAGCTCGGTAGCTCAGCCATGCCAAAAGAGCACAAACCTGCTGTGGAAGCAGGGAC
The DNA here is from genome assembly GCF_011004875.1 of Balearica regulorum gibbericeps. Classification (NCBI taxonomy): domain Eukaryota; kingdom Metazoa; phylum Chordata; class Aves; order Gruiformes; family Gruidae; genus Balearica; species Balearica regulorum. Next base: position 4,630,870 of record NC_046190.1, on the reverse strand, counting down.
TGAGCTATGTCCAGCTGCTTTTGGTGGTGCATCACGAGCCTCTCCTGTGCTCCTCTTGACCTTGTGCTTGGCCATGGCAAGGAAGAGAAAGAGGCTGAGGAAGGACCTCACCTGACAACGCAGAAATAAAATGACTCCCTAGACTCAGAGAGTAAAAAGCAGTAAATTAGAAGATGAATCCTGCACGTGTCAATGGGTTGGCACACAAGGGAGTGTTTTCTCGGAGGGGTTTGAGGAGGTCTTTTTTTCCCCTTTCTTATTCCATAATTTTGTATATAGGAAAATGAATGTAAATCCATTTCTAAAATCACACATTTTAAGGAACGACCAAACTCAGACTGCCTGTAGGACCTCAGTGTACTCCCCTGGTAGGTCACAGGTGTAATATAAGTTGAATTTTGTACTCCTGCATCTACAGTGCATAAAACAAACAAGGTTTGGAAGGGACGCGCGTTCCACGAAGAGGAGGTAGTTATTGGTACGGCTGCTGCCTTCGCTGCACCTGTAAGGTGCTCAGTGCGGCAGGCGGGGAACAAGGAAGGTGCCTGTCTGTAAAGATAAGTGAACGTTGCCCTCATCACAGATGGGATGCTGCCCTCATCACTGTCATGTTTGGTGAAGTATGTGTGAAGCCACGGTGCTGGGGAAATTGGGAAAAAGCCAACGGGGCAGGTGAAAGCAGAGCGACCTGCAGAAATCCTGCTACAGGCTGGAAATCTGTATTGTCTCCACCACACCAAGGAAGAGAAAAACCCCTGTACCTCATTAGGCAGCTTTAAAAACCATGTGTTGTCAACGGTCAGATAACAAACCTCATAAGCCAAGTCCTTGAGCCAGCCCAGGCAGTATCGTCTGCTTGGGAGGCTGCTGCTGGCCGCGGGCACAGACGGCTCGTGTCTCTGCTCCCCTGGACAAGGTGGGTTTGCTGTCATCCTCGAGTTCCACTGGCAGTCCAAGCTGCCTGCCCCACAAACGGCTTTCCAGATTTCAAAAATGGTATTTTCTTATCACTCTTTATTATCAAAAGACCTCATATCTTTGCTAATGAAAGGCTAATTAATTTCTGTTAGTGTTAACATTAAATTGAAACTATTTCGTTTGCTATCTACTAGGTGTAACTGGGAAAAGTTAAAGCTACTCTACAGCCCTTGCTCCTCTGTTTTGCTGCACTGCATGTATTAATGGCTCTAAATTGCAAACTTTGTGCCATATGCTCCAGCTGTTAACATTAAAAGTTTCCTTCTGAAGTAAAAGGGAGTTCAGCTGTAGGGGAGTGGGATTTGGCCCCAGATTTTACAACTCTGAAGCTCATGGGCCAAACTCAGCACTAAGTATCCCAAACCAGTAAAGTACCTACCATACATTCAGGAAATACAGAAGGAAATTACTCTTCTTTCTGGGTGGTGCAATTAGGCCTTAATGAGAATAACTGGACAGTAAAAGCTGATCAAGTTTCTGCAAAGTTTAATAATTGCATATTTTCATCCAATCAAATGCAGAAAATAGAAAATGGAATTAAGGGTGGCCTTTTTTATTATAAGGTATTTTTGTTGCTGTTTAATTTCTGTATTTTACAGGTCAGTAATTAAATTGAGCTTGTTATGGCTTAGTCTTTTACAGGAAGATCTTTGTTTACATATCTTCCTCTGGAGGGCTTTAAAGTGAAATCTCAAAGAAATTCACAGGTTTATAAGTCAAATTAGTTCAGGAACCTCTCTTAGATTAAAATGACAAGGGATATAGTAAGGTGTCACCATATAAAATCAGCTTTTACTATGGAATCTGTTACTCTTCTTTCTCTCATAGAACAGCAGCTTTAACAGCAAGCCAGTTGTCAAGTGGAATTAAGAAGGAAAAGTCCATATACTAGCTAGAGTGCAGCCTAATTAATACATTACCACTCTGAAACCTCTTTACTTGATGAGGAAAGGGCTAAAAAGCCTATAAAAGTTCTGTAGGTCTGTTCTGTGGGATATTAAAAATTAATGTGTTGTCATCATCATCACCAAAAGCACATTTATTGTTATTATTACCAAGACTGCCATTAACTGGATAATCATTAATGCTAAAAGTCAGTCAGCATGAGATTCAGCAGACTCCAAGCTCTGGAGGAGGAGGAGGAGGAGGAGGAGGAGAAGGAGGAGGAAAGTTACCTGGTGGAGTTTCAAGAACAGATTTTCCTTTTTTGTTGCTTTTCTTCGGTTTTAACTCTTTCTTGCTCGGTTTGAACCCTGGATGCTCCTCTGTCTCTGCAGCACGGATAGGTCCTTCCTCTCCAGGTTGCTCCGTGAAAGGAAAAAACTCTTCACCGGGATACGGAAAGGAATAATAATGATCCCTGTTGCTAATCTCCTGCAGGTAATAATCCTGATCGTCCATGGGTACAGCCCGGGACACATCCCCCAGCAATGCCAGCCCAAAGGCGCAGAGAGCGAGGCAGAGCCGAGAAGAACGTGAGCCTTTCTTGCTAAGGGCAATCATTATCGTTTGCTTTTGCAGAAATCTCCTCTTCAAGTCCCAGAACTTTATTTGGAAACAAGGAAAACGGAGAGCTTTGGCAGCTGGCGAACCCCTCCCGGGAAACGCAGAGGGCTGAAGGAGCCTGCCTGCCGAACGAGCCTCCGCTTTGGGCTAGTTTTGCAAAAGTTGCGAGGAGCGCAGCGGGACGGAGGGCTGAGGAGGGAGGGGGCAGGACGGGGATGCATGTGATCGTCGGGCTCACCAGCCAGACAGACGGACAAGCGCTCCGCTCCGCCGGCGTTTGGCAGGTGTGATCTCCAGCACGGTTAGCTCGCTGCTTTCCCTCTCCTGCCTTTCAGCTTGGGGTTTTTTTTTTTGTTGTTGTTGTTGCTGCTTTCTTCCAAAAAACACAGTTACAAGACAGTTGCAGCTAAATTCCCTAACAGTTTCTTTAGTCTTCCCGCACGCAGCCGATCCAAGAGAGCATTTATTCAAAGAAAAGTAAACTTGGCAGCCAGCCTTTGCCTCCCAGCCTGTGTACAAAAGCGTCTCCCTCCCCCAGGAGATGCTCTGCAGCTGGGGGTGGGCACACAGAGCCGGGGATGAACCCTGCCTGCGCTTTGACGCTGGGCACACATGAAGAGACGTGTGATGTGGGTCTCTGGCAAATAATTCTCATTCCATACGTGTTGTGCTATCTTCCCTTTTGTGGTTTGTTTATTTGGGTTTTTTTTTTTTTTTTTTTGGTCTTTTATGCTTTTACAAATGTAGGATCCCGCTCCAGCACCAATCTCAGGGTCCCTTGTTTATACTGATTTATACATATATAACTTAAATATAGTTTTTATATGTAACTTATATTAGTTTATATATGTTTATATATATATATATATATATAAAAATTTATATATAACTGATATAACTCAACACATAGCATGTGCCAATTTGTAAGAGGCTTCTCCCAGGGTACATGGGAGCTCCCTGGACTCGGCCCAGCTGAAAACCAGGAAGGAGATGTTTCATCAGTGGGCCTTTTTCTCACTCTTTTGGGAATGATCCTGACTTTGATACTCTCTGAAACATCTTCTAAACAGATTAGGATGTGCAGTGCTAGCAGCTGCACACATGCAACCCAGCGTCATTAATGGAATCAATCTGGCTGAGAAGAAAATGGTATCTTTCATCTTTTTCATACCTCTGAAATAACCTTCAGTGCTGAAGGAAATGTGCAGCAGTTGGCTCAAATGAAATATGGTGTTGAAAATACCAGCTTATATTTTCATCATGTATATTATATTTCTTGCCATTGTCCAGTCATCTAGGAGAAAGTATTACATCTGTTACCCCATTCTTTATTCTGCCTTTGCAATCATGTTTCGTGTGTTTCTCATAACTTTAATACCATAATAAACACAATTTCTTATCTCGGTACCTATGTCTTTTGGTATATTTGGTTTCCAGACTGTGGGTGATCCAGTCCCATATATTTAATGATCATCCTTGCTTTCTTAGTCGCTATCTCAAAAGCAATTTAGTGATTGTGTTGTGTCTGTTTTCCTTCCTTTTGGACAGATTAAAATGTTTTCACTAGCAATTCTATTTTCATTCTTCAGTTTTACATTTTTTTAAAATCTGAAAACTATGGCTATTTCTATTTAAAGATAGGCATTTTCATTTTCTAAATGAAAGAATAAAAGTTACGTTGCTTTTTCACTGGTTTACTGAATTAAATTAAAAAAAAATAATAATAAAATAAATCCTTTAATGGAAAACTGCTTCCCATCAAAGTTGTCAGATCATTTTATCTGGAATAGATGGCTGTGTGCAGTGGCTGGGTGCAGCGTGGGAGCTGAGACCCACTGGCCATGGGGTGTGAAGCAGACTGCTTGTTCTCTGCTTTCAGTGGCCGGCTGAGTATCCTGGATATCCCGTTTTAGCGATTTCGCAGATGTTCTCTTTTCCCTTTCCAAAGTATCCAGTCCTCTCCTCCCTTGGTCCTAACTTACGAGGGCAGAGCACGAGCTACAGAAAATGTGTATAATTTTGTTACCATTTGCAGCACAGTCGTTCTTGCAAATATTGTGGACATTCACATATGTGGTGAGAAGTAATAGAAAAATGGACTTTTCCATGACATCATTAATGACCTATTTTTTTGGTAACTAAAGGAGCTTTAGCTGCAAATTATTATTTAACTCATTGCAGTAAATGAAGGATACACAGAAACAGAAGAGGCTTTACATTTCCAAGCATAACAGGAAGCATTCTCATAGAATATAGAGTCAAGTTTACATTAATTAATGTAAAATTCCCCCTCAGGTCTTTATTTACTTTTGCTGATTTTACACGTGTCCATTTCAATAATGTATGTCTGTAAACATCATGTATTTTCTATCACATACAACAGTCTGGTTCTATAAAATAGTATCTCGTCTATAAAGAGACAACTGTGTGTTTTGGGTTTATTTTTTTGTTTTAATTATACTATATATTATAAGAACGTATCATATTGGATTTGGACCTCTTCAAAAGGTGAGCATGCGTAGTAGCTGTATGTATGTCGATGTGTGACTGTAGCTGCATACAATATAGCAGCAAAAATCTTCTCCTGCCAATATCAGACCTGTAGTTGTTTAACATATGTAAAAATATACATTTAAGTGACACAAATAGCAACCCAAATGTTACCCAGCTCACCCGTCATGACACCTTCTTATTCACGTAGCAAACAACTCTTGGCTTTATGTTCATGTTGTTTAAGCGAGGTTGGTGGAAGCATTAGCGGCCAAATCACGTGCCAGCAGTGTTTCACCTCATTCTTTCGTCTCCCCCCCAATAACTTCTGAATTCACTGGCAGATTACAAGCAAGTTCATCAAGGCAGTGAAGATCTCGGTGAACTTTCCACGCCCTGCAGTTAGCTAAGAGTCCCTGCAAGGGCCTCCTCGCCGAAGGATCTGAGGTGAAAGGCCACCACGTGAGCTTGCACGTCGCTGGAAACAGGAGAAGCCGTGCCCGAGTGTGCCTCTGGGGACACCCAACCCAGAAGAGAAGCTTGGTGAGAAATTTGTGGCCAGTCCCAAGGACGTGGCCAGGAGGACAAGGAGTGGCAGGTTTGCTTGCACACCCCCAGTTCTGCAGGTAAGAACTTTGCAGAACTTCAAGCAGTGCTGTACCCACTCCTCCACCTCCTGCAGTCACCACAAATATCTCTCTTCTCGCTCCATGTGTACTTACCTTAAGAAAGATTTATTCACCCAAACTTACCTACCCGATTCCTGGGTCTTGACCTATGTCAATAACCAGCTCTCCTATATTTCTGTCTCTTGAATTTTAATACTTTCTATGGGTGTGGGTGTGGGTATGGACGCACTGCTGCTCCTTCCAGACCCACCTCTGGTTTTGGGGTGTCTGTGCATCCAGCCAGCTGGAACCCCACAGAATTCTGCCTCTGGGCAGAATTTTCGTCTTCCTCACTGTAAGAGGTTTTCACCATTATTTTTTTTTCTCTGTCTGCATCCTAGCAACATACAACTTACAGGAAAGGAGATGTTTTTTCTTCTTAGAGTGGCACGGGAGTATTAAGTTCACTGAAGGCTCAGATGTTTTTGGCCTAAGGGCTGTTCCTTTTTTTTGCCTATGAAGTACCACAATAGCTTTTAAAAACTTGCAGTCGATGTGAAAGGAGATAAAGCAAACTAATATTTGTGTAGAACAACTGTAACTAGCATTATCCTCCCCTCCTGGACGGACGCCAGCGATAATGTGTAAGTCATTCTACACTTTGGTTTAAATCTTTGTCCTGCTGAAGTGAAACACAACGTGCCGTTATCTGCAAGCGAGCAGGTTTTCCCCTCTCTGTTCCCAAGAAGTATTTATTTGAAAAATGATGGTTTACCCTCTAAGCTGAGTTAACACTTCTCAGGCCGTGTATTTTCAGCCAGTTTTAACAACTCTTCTGGAAACTGAGGCACTCCCAGCTGCCCCTAGCCACAGCACAAAGTTGTCCTTAGCCTGGCCAGTCCCCGTGTCACCCCCTAGCTGGAGATGCTCGGGTCCCATCAGCAGGAGGGCACACATGGGCCACCCCTTCCTGCCTCCCCTGTGCCCCGAGATGGTGTTTCCCAGCTCTTATGGCACATATACCATTTTGACAACGTATGGCTTTAGTGGAAGTAGAGGTTTGTGTTTGGGAGAACCGGGCTCGACGTGTCGCACTCTTCCCCTCCCACCTCTGAGCCTCGTTGCTCCCTGTCTGGTTCTCAACAGCCATGATGTCACAGAGTTCAGATTCAGGAATGCATTTTTACTGAGGAGGGGGGGAGCTGTACGTGGAAGCACTGTCCCGGTTCAAGTTCTTCATTTGTATTTACACCACACGATCAATGATTGCGTGTTTATGCTTAATTCAACTTCAAACTGCTCGGTGACTCCTGCAACTTCTCCTTGGGAATATGTGCATCGTTTTTTAATTGAAGAAAAGCTTTGTGGTTGGAAAGAAAAGACGAAGAAATAGGCACCCCTCTTTCATTGCCATCCCACGGTAACTTTCTGAGGTAGCGCATAAGGTTTCTATATGCTTTGGCAGCAAAACAACACTAAAAATAACTTTCCTTCCGAACACCAGTAAAGTTTCTGTTCCTTTGCACTTCAGATCTGTAGTAAATCATGAAGCATGGAATGGAGCAAGAAAATAGAATTACACTTTTTAAACCATCATTTTCTTTCCTGCATAGAGCATTTACTCCTGCTGTCAACAAGGTCAAACCATCTCAGAGGAAATGGAAAACTAAAACTGACAGTGGGAAATACAAAGTAAACTGCATTTAACATTTATGCATCTTTTAGATGCCTGTTTCTTAGATACGTAACAGAGACAGATACTAGCTGGCTGTCCTCCTGCTTACCTGTGTGCACTGCAGGCATCCCTGGGGTATCCGGGCACTTAAAAGCCTATTTGCACTCGTTGATGAGGCAGATCCTCGAAAGAGTGGCTTTTACTGCAAAAATGACTGGAAACAAAACCAAGATCTCATATGAAGACATTTTAATCATTTTAAGAGGCATTTGACTTTATAGGGAATGTTTTTACCTGGTGAGGGATGCCAAAAATATATGGGATTTTAACGTTTGTCTCTGAGCATATCAAGTAATGATACAAAACAGGAGTGAGCCTCAAGAACAGCCAGTGATGCTCCCCTCCCTCACGAGCAGGCTGCTGTTTCCTTTAGGAAAACAGATTTGAAAATAAACAGATTACATTAATGAAGGCAATTATTTCCTTTCGCAATTGCTTATTTTAACTGGTTAGAAATGCAGCATGCATCCTAACTGGGGAAATTAGCCCAGCGTATTCTCTCTAACTTTTCTCGTAAGAGCAACATGACCTTCAGATAATCATTCAGCATATTGCCTTTGTGCTTGTGGCTGAAGAAGGAGCTAGGATTGCCATGGAAACAAAAGTTCCTTGTTCTTTTATACTTCCCTGTGCTATGATATCATTTTCACTATACAAACCCTTTTCTTAGCAAGAAATTCTACTTCATGTTTTGAGCATCCCAGATTCATCATCTTAGGTGATGGCTCAGTTCATGGCAGAAATACTTTCAACGTGGAGCGGAGACTGCACCCATCATCGTTATTATTTATGGATATTTACATCAGATACGTCTGCATGCATTCATTTCTGCTGGAGAAATGAAATATCTCTATAGACTCTTTTCCAGAGTTTACTTTACTTTTCCTTCCATGCTGAACAAATGAGAAGAAACAGCATTTTAAGAAAGACAATGTTAACCAGTGACATAAACAAAGCCAAAAAGAATTTCTGGCATTTTTGCAAAGAATGCAATAATTTTTATTTTTTTTTTTTTCATGATGGGAACTACATTTCTTCATGTCCCAAAATGCTCATAGATTTTATGTTGACAACACATTGCCCTGGCATTTGGCAGCCACTGCTGGATTAATGCCAACAGGATTATCACTAGGAAAGGGACTGAAGAGCCTGCCTTGTGATTAAAAAAAAATCTGTAATGCTAGCAGTACAAAAAGGAGAAGTATTAATATTTTTTTTCTAATACTATTTATTTTTGGTTGATTTATCAGCCTTCGAAAGACTGTAGGTCTGCATTAGTCAATCGAGGTTTTTGCATTGTTCAAAAATGGCCAAATTTTATGTGCATTTCATTTTAACTGTAAGACGGAGCCAACATTAAGACAACAGAGATGACTGGATGACAGTAGTTTTATGGAACAGTTGGAGAAAATGGGACGAAATGCCCCGGCTCTGCACGCAGCCAGGCTGCGGGTGATGTGCGGCTGGAACGTCCTTTTCGGTTTACTTGTACGAAAACAGCCACTTCCAGCAAATTCCCATGGACATCACCTACCTGCCAACATTTCAATTGCAAAAAGTAATGACTCTCACATTTCAGTCTGGTATTTCCTGGACCAAAACTGCTGTACGTGTGCCATGCGGAGTGTGAGCGGTGTGTTTAACACATCCCAGGCGGCAACAGGGAAATGCAACCTGGAGTTTGTCTGAAACCTACTCAAGGGCCATTTTTCCTGGGATTTCTTCAATATCCACAGCCACGGACAAAAGTCTGGTGGGAACTGAAGATGACACATAAATGTAGTAGTCTTTGTCATGATAAATGCAATAGAGCTGGCAAATGCAACATCCTCAGAGAGGCGTCCTTAAAAATCTCTGTATTTAAGGATTGTGTTTCAAAGACAGAACAGCAAGGATTTATTCCTTCGAGATACGAGTAGTATTCGTGGCTGTGATTCATTTGGGTGAATAAATACATAATGTGATACTTCCATATGATAACTATGTCTCCGCATAGCTTATGTCCAAATCCAAACAGATTCAATGTAATTTAGTGAAGTTGCATTATTTATAGATACTGTATTTGTTTGAAGGTGGAAAAGAATTATTTTGTTTATCTTGATAATCAAATATTTTTGACAGTGTGCTGGAAGTGCCTTCCATAATGCATTCACTTATGAAAACAGTGAAAATGCAAGAATTTATGGGAAAGAAAAGCTCTGAAATGAGTTTTCACTTGTCATACATAAGGCATCAAAGATTCATGTCAGACTTACATTACCGGATATGCGAATATAATTTCACAGCTGTGTAATAAACTTGTTTGAACTTGACTTATAGCCATTACAAAAAGGACTTGTGCCAGCATGTTGGATAAAGCTATTTGAAAGGTGAAGTGATAGTCTCTAAAGACACAGTGAAGCTTTAAGGCTATGCAGATGATTGCTAATATGTGGCATAACATAAATTATAAAGTTCCAGAGAATTTTTTGCCATCTCATATCACAAATGTCCAACTGTTAAAATGCACTAATATATTTTTACGCATAGGTCCTTGGCACTAATTCTGCCAAAGAAGCGGGATGGTGAAAATTGCCTTGCATTTTTAAAATCTATCTGAAGTATATATTTTCCAAGGATCATAGAATAGCTTAGGTTGAAAGGGACCTTTGGGAGACCAGCATTTTCTTTTTTAATCCCCTTTGTATGTTTAAACTATAAGATCTCTAAGACAGAGTTTATTTCTCACAGTGTGGTTGCATATCCCACTCATTAATGGGATCAACACTGTTAGAGATATTACTGATTTCAACAGAGTTGTATCATAAAGAGTATCATTAACATTTGGGTTACTGAATTTGAGGTTTGGAAATATTGAAACCGAATACACCCCGTAGCGCAGTTCAGATGGGTTTTGCTTGCTTCGTGCCGGTTACGGCAAACACAATCCAAGTGAAATACTTTGGCTTCACTTGAGGCCAGATAAGCTTGTCAGCTGAGTAGGGAGTAATTTCCAGAAGCATCCATCAGGACTTAAATGACTTATCTCAGAAATAATGATAATAACAATAATACTATTTTTTAAAGGAAATCACTTGTGACTAATTGTAAGAACTGCTGTCTCCTTTGCAACAGTATCCAGACAAGTGAGTTTCTTATTTCTTTTTTACTGCCGTAACTGGATTGATAACAAAACTGGTCCAAAGCAATTTCAAAAATCCCCTGGCATTTGTAAGGATGCTGTTATGTGCTGTTATTGCCTATGACCTTCTCTACCTCTCCTGCCCGTGGTCCCTACACGTTTGTCTTGGGATGGGCCTCTTCTTCTTTGGCCATGATGTTGAATGGTGTTGACCACAGCACAGCGGGGGAAAGGCTGAGCCCAGAGAGCTGGCGCAGCGAGGACCACGTTGCTTCTCCAGATGGTGAGGTGTTATCTAGTCAAGCAGGCTCCCCGATTCTTCAGTGTCACTTTTCCCGATTTTAATACAAATATTGCTACCGGGATCTGCCTTCACTGTTGCGATTGTGTTCTGCTTCATCACTCCTTTCTGCTTCTCAGTGGCCACGATCTCAGGGCTTCATTTCATGGGAAATCTCAGCAGATTTGCGGTGGTTTTGGAATGAAATCAGCAGACCTCCTGCAAGGCTGGCAACCCGGGGAATGGGACGTCTGCAGACCTGAGCCTTGAGGTTGGCCTGATATTTATGTAGGCATAACATTGCACTGTAATTATCTTTCCCATCTCGTTTCACAGGTGATTTGAAGCCGTATTAAATATGATGCTTTTTCTGAATACAAACAAGCATTCAAATGCATTCATCATCCGTATTTTATTCACTTCGGACAAAATCCTGGCAGAAACTCACAGGAGGCTCCAGATCATTTGCAGGGAACATCACTGAAGGCCTCTTTGCCAGCAAATGAGGAAAAATGAAAACGTAGCTCCTCTCTCTCCAGAGAACTCCATCATGCGCTCACATATTTTGATTATTTAATGCTGAGTGACAGCTTTAGGTTTTAAGGGTACTTTACATGTATTTTAAATGAGATTACAGTCATATGAGGTCATGATGTCTTATAAATTGTAGAAGTCACTTGCAAACACTCATCTGAAAACTGTGATTATATCAAAAATGTCACACCCTTCCTATACATCTCAATTATCTCCAGCAAATTCAGACTGCCAAGGGTGTTACAGAAGCATCATTTTTCCACCCTTACTCCCTCAAGCCCCATGGAAGATATAATTTATTTAGTAGGGTCTTCAGAAACGCCTGTGCCGTTGTGTTGCACTGTCACCAAGCTGTCTGTCCATCTGCAGTGCCCTCGTCACTAGTGATGCTGGAATCCCTGACGGATTACATTTGAACTGAACAGAAAAATCAAGATGGCAAATACATTCCCTTCACATAGTATGAAAAATTGGCTGAATAGTGAAAATACGGCCAAATTAGGAACCCCAGAGATGGAAAACTGCACTGTGAATGTAATGATTTTCTGTTCTGTTTATCTAGCTGATTTCTCAACATACAGATAGCTTCAGACCAACCCGAGCACACAAATCCTCTTGCCAAGAGAGCAATTTGGGGGAGTGGAAGAGAGCCAGAGGTACTCAGTCAGGACAGGGGAGCAGAAGGTATGAAGAAAAACTGAACTCACTGTGATGAGCAGCCATAGGCCTCATTAGAGAAGAACCATATAGGGGACATAGAACGGAGATCCAGAAGAAATTATGCTCAGCATCCTTTCTGCCTGCACATGCTACCTGTGCCTCAAGTTCCCCCAGGACGCTCGCTGCAAACTTAGTTGTGGTTTGGTTTTTTTTATTATTTATTTCCACAGCAGCCTCCCTTTTCCCAAAGGCTGCAATGGTCTTCCAGTCCCTCTGCCCCTGGCCAAAATATTGTGTCATAGGTCTCCCATGGGGGACAACGCACCATCTGTAGAGGGGAGGTACTGCTGCTCTTTTCATGCCTGTGACAACGATGGTCCGAAGCTGCCATTTCTGCACCAACATTTCTGGCATGTGATTTCCACACCCCTCGCAAGGCTAGCAGGCAGAGGAGGAGGGCAGGCTGCCGAAAGCTCTTCCTGAGTGAGCTTCCAGACGTGTAGGCAGCACATCACCCAACAGAAGGGAGTTTTATAGGCACATTTGATTTAAATCACATATATTCATCTAAAGTGCAGAGGAAAAAGGAAACTTCACTCACAATACCTGTCCTACCAATGAAGTTGCCATATGTGGAATTCAGGTCACAGCTAAGAACTTCTGGGCTTTTTAACAGCTGTGAGTATGCATCGTGATTAGTTTCATAAACGAATATGAATACAGTCTTTGGCCACCGATCATCTTCCCTGAATTTTTACAATGAGCCAAGCTGTCAGCCACTTCTTTCTTTAATCCCAGAGTTGCAATTATTTTGGTTCTTGATTCAGCAGGCACATTGCTTCGAGACGCTGGTGAGTACTGTTTGAGCAGGGTGGGAAAGTCTTTCCCTGTCCTGAGCCGCTTGGCAGTCTGCGAATACGGGCGCAGGGCTCCGAGTCATGAGGAGGAGAACGCTCAGGTAGACATGAGGTTCATCAGTGGTCATCTCCCTTACGTGCCCGTACACCTCCTTGCCTGTCTCAGCAATTCACTGCAGGGCAGTGTTAGTTATTCGAGATGCTCAAGAATCCGCTCAGACAAACTGAGGGTTTTCCAGTGTCATATTTTCCTGTGTGAAATGCTCCGTGTCATGAGCCTTCCCGTATCCGCAAACATCTACTGCCTCTAGGGCTGCACGGTCAAATGTGTCTAAACAACCTGAGGGCCAGCACAGCAGGGAAGGATGTGATGTGCCTGGAAAGTTTTCTTCTGCTGTAGCAGATGTATCTTCACCTTGGTAATGGAAAATTAGCTTCAAAAGTTCGGGTCACGTGGAGCATCACTTACAGCTACTTTCTACATGGTTCGCTTCTAGCTGTGATCCTTCATACATACCAGACTAATGGATTACAATGCAGCAGCAACTTTAGCTTCATCTTCCTTTATCTTGGAAAATCTGGGTAATGGTATTAAGTGTATTTCTGCATAAATAATTTGTATGAGGAGGCCAACCTTGTAATTGCAATGGAAAATATTCATTTCTTGTTGTTTCGCCCAATCATGGGAAATTCCTCCTGCCTAATTGTCTAAGACTGTCACAAAAGCAAAATACTTAAAAGAGAATGTTGAAAATGCCCTGGAAAACACCAGAAGCTTAGAACAAAACAGTAGGGTAGAGAAAGGCAAAGCAAGACACAGTAAATTCCAGACAGACAGCCAAATTCCACAGATAATCATTAATCTGGAAAAAAATCCTTGCGATTTCTAAGATTATTAGAAGTGGGTGTCAGTTGCTATTGATTTATACTTTCTAGTATTTAAATACTTACTCCTGCGTAAATAGCATTGCCATTGCTCATCTACCGCAGCGACAGCAGGAGGGGTGAACCACGTGCGAGGGTTCAGATGCAAACCGCAACCTCATCCCGCCTGTGACCTGCCGGGAATGCGAAGTCCGCTGATTGCAAACCTTGTGCAAACATCACTCCCAGCTCTAATTTACAACAATTTTCTTTTCAAAAAGCTCTAATGAGTTGGTGTTTACAGAGCCCTGCTTGTGCGTGTCAGCGGTGCCGGGGAGCCCGGCAGCCGGTGGTGCAGCCCTGCCCGGCAGCAGCCCCGCGGTGCCGAGGCGTGCAGCCAGCTCCGGGCTCCATCACGCTAAAAAGACTTTCTTCAGGACACATCAATTAACAATCCTCTGAATTTCTATCTCAATTCCCTTTCAGGCAACCCAGTTATCCTGTAGCTTGGTCCTTAATGCCTGTGCCATCGTTTCACGTGGCTCCTTACTCCATTTATTACAGTGTTGGTGTTCTCAGCGCCTCACATTTTTCCAATAGCTGTTTTCGCTAAGAAAATAGGATGAAACCAGAAGGTTTTATTATTAGCCCAACAACAAACTATTGAGGTAACACTGCCTTTACAGACAGACATTTCTGCTTGGTCTGTCAGTCTCTTTCATTTCCTTGTCAGAAAATAAATGCGCTACAAAGAAAGGTTTAAAATGGGACAGTTGTGATTCTGGTCTCTACGGAGTGGACTGTAATTGTGCTTCTGCAAATAAAATATCAAAAGCTATTAACTCTGGAGAGTCAGAAGTGCATGTTCATCTTTAAACAGATAAGCAGTTTCAAAATCAGATCTAGGACTCAAGGGAGAGGAAAATTTTTTTTTTCTCTCAGTTCCTCCCTTTCCCCCAGGCACAAAAGCGCTCCTTGCATATTTTCCCTTTGTCCAGCTGCTTTGCACTAGCACCAACACGCGGCCCGGTCACTAGCACAGCAAGCTGAGGAACAGCAGAGCTGAGTGTTGCTTTGAACCCTGGCACTGACTTGCTGCGTGAACCTGAACCATGTTGCTTAAACTTTCTGTAACTCACTTCCTCTGTTTATTCTCCTCAGAAGAAGAGCGTTTTGATGCGGCTGATAAGAGCTATTAGCATTATTCGCTTGTACTGTCATATGCATTTGCATATTGAACACAGGTTTGATATTACCAGATAGTTTTGGGTTTGAAAATTTAAGTTAGGAACATTAATTAATAAGATGACTACGAATGGTGCTCCATTATCCTAACAAGGAAAAGGCAGGAAAAATTGTGGCATCTGTGCAGATAGCGTCACCTGGTTGGAGTCTGTTCTCCAAATTATTTCATGAAGAAACTACAACTTGTAAACTACCAAATTAGGATATTTCCCTAAAGGTGAAATTTGGCATGCAAATTTTTGTGTTATACTCAAAATGTAACTTTCTGCATATAGCAAGTGTGTTATGCGCATATGTTTTCATAGACAGGTATAGGATTACTTGGTGGTTTTAAACGGTTGCCATAAAGCTGTTGAAGCGTGGTGTTCTTAAATATTTAATTATATATTGCTGGCTGTATTTCATAGATATATAAATTCATAATTGTAATGTATATTGTATGCCCCATAAATAATAACATAATAATACAGATTATCAGGAAACGCATCTGTACTAAATGGTATGGACGAAGGTGGGAGCACAGACATAGACTGTGTTTGCCAGAAAATCACATTGTCGAGGCTGCTGTCGAAAGTCAGGCTCTTCGCTAGACCTCAGGAGAGGGAAGAGGTGGATATAAGAAAGAAAGGGAAGAGAAAGGAAAAGTCACTTTTCTGAAAGCTTCCCAATTCTGGAATTTAGGGTTAGTATCCCAAGAGGATCACATTTGTAGACTCCTCATGGGTCGTTGGCTTTGTCAGTGCTGTTTCCTCGGAGGTGCCGGCCATGAATCACTGCCATTTCAGATGCAGGACAGATTGTTAAGCCTCTGCCCGGCATCAGGTCGAGGTGTTGCCGCGAGAGCCGCCGGCTGCCTGAGCCTGACGGCCGGTGTGCCCTGGGCAGCGCAGCCCCGTCTGCTGGGACGGGCTCTGCGGCTGGGTGCGGAGCAGGCTGACCTGCTTTACAAGTGCTGCTAATGAGGGTTTAAAAAATGAGGTCAGGGATTTGTTTTTGTCCAGAAAAACATGCAGCTGATAATGATGTGTAACTTCTCCTTTCTCCACACTTATCATTAATTCAGGCTAATTCTGAAGAATAGGCTCATGATCTGGATGGTAAAAATTGTTATAATTGGATATTTAACTCCCTTTACAGAAGCTCAGAGGAGCTGAACGCTCTTGGACAAAAGCAGCAGAAACTCTTAAAAATGTCTGTTGACATTCTCGAAGGCTGATGTCATCGTGCAGCTTTTCTTAATAAAAGGGTGATACGTGTGGGTGCCTACAGTATTAATTAACTCTTCTTTCTGTGTGGCTCTGGATAGTTAATGATTAACACTTCTGTCACATGATAGTGGTCAGAACGGATTAGCTCAAATTGCTACTGTTGCATCTCTAAATAAATGCAGATCATAATACCAAAGAAACAGCAGCAACGGCCAAGCCGACCTTTAAGTATAACATGCAAATGAGCACAATACAAATAGCGATCCCGGGTCATTAGTAAGAGGGTGTGAGTGTCCCTCTCTGTACGTGTAGATGCTGTTTCAGGGGGGTTCTTGCGTCTTGACTGTAGTGATACTTGTTCTCAAAGTCCCTCCTGTCCAGACCTGTTTGAGTCCCCAGATCCCCCCAGTGTGTATCCTGTGACAAGCCCAAGGCTGATGGATTAATTCAAACTGTAAATGGAATTTTTAGAAGATGCCCAGAAAATGCTACCTTATCCCCCAGACGAGCAGTGAATCAGCCCCATGAACAGCCTAGAAGCCATCTTCATGCGAGAACAGCTGCAGGAGTGTGAAAACCTGTCTGCTTTTGATGGCCTCCCCAAGAGTGCTGTCTGTCCATCACGCTGCCAAGCCTTCACCAGGACTGCCGTGCGTGCTGTGGGGGAGATGTGCTGTGCAGAGTCACTGTCAGTTATTTCAGACCGTTTCGCTATTCCTGACTGTTTCAAGAACAATTAATGGTGGTAGCTCAGGATTTGGTTTGGTTTTTTTTCTTCCCTCTTCTATGAGTATGTTATTGGTCCAGCCCCCCGCTCTCTGGGGGTTCACCACGTGGACATTGGTGGTTTGGAGGTGCATTAGCCTCACTGATTTTCTCTGAAGTCCAAGGGCAACGCGTGTAGGCAGACACCGAGAAGTCACTGCATTCCAAGATCAGGCCAAATATTCATCTCAAAACCAGAACAGAAACTATGACAGTTTACATTACATAATAACCTGTTGCAATAAAAATTGCGATTAATAACGTTTTATGGTGACCGAGCTGCTTACGATGTATCTCCCCACATAAATTCTCTGTTGTCTGTTAACAAGTCAGTTCAAGCTGTGGGCTGTTCCTTACCCAGAGCACCAGTAATCTGTACTTCATAAAAATAAGAACGTGGGAAAGGAAATCAGTAGTAACTTTAAATCTCTGCAGCCTCCATATTCTCTGTCAAAACCCAATGAGCCAGGCCAACTGGAACGAAAGTTATTAGAGAAAACATTCTCACAGTATGGATATAAAAGCCTAATTAATTAACAAAACAGGCTAATTAGAGAATCACACTGGGATTTGGTAACAACATCCAGAGCACTAATAAAATTAATCACATGTGCACAATTAACATGCTGTGAAGATTCGGGCCAACAGATTATAACTTTGGAGTTTCCTTTGAACATCAGGAAGAGGTGAGGAACATCTTGGGACCAAGTCACTGTTCGGATCGGCTGTTGGGTATCAATGAATCCAGAGGCTCTATGAAGTCATATCCATGGAGATTTCTGCAGTGCCATCAGTGACAGTGACTGAACCAAGGTCAGCTTGGATGGCTCAAGGGATACTATTTACTTTCAGCTTCTTGAACATTTCCATGAAATTAGCTCAAATGCAATGGATCCATTTAAATGAGATTGTACATAAATGCCCATTATAATTAATAGTGAAAGCAGCTGGAAGCACCATGCGTGTTCATTCACCCAGCCTCCAGCATGGCTCATGCTGAGACCCACCAGTGCTGCCACAGCTACGTACACTGGACATGCTGCTTCGAAATGAGCATGCAAGACTGAAGCACATGTAGGTATTAATTGCTGTAAATCTGGTGCAGAGAAAATTAGTATTTCATTCTTGCTGCCTAGGTTTTCTGGAATAGATGATGCAATCCTGGCTTCCACTGAGTGAATTTACTCTCCAAGGTGTCGGAGGGAAGAAAGACTGTCCTTAGGGGTATGTCTGCAGCCAACTTGCCCTCTCCACTCCTCCCTTCTTTTCCTTGATGTGCCTCTGAACACTTGTGGTGGGCAGAGGGCTGCAACCGGCTATGACACTCCTGCCTGTCAGAAAGGCTCCTTGTTTCCTCCACACCTCCTCACAAGCTTCACCATGGATTGCTCTGCACCACTGAGCCCCGGGAACCCTCCAGAGCAGGGCAGAGCGTTCAGCTGGGCGATGCAAGGAGAAGGCCAGCAATCAGGGTGAGGGTAGCCGCAGCTGGAATAGAAATAACTCTCATAGCTAACATTCAAAGAACATAAACCCAGAGTTTCAACCAGCAAATTGCTTTCACTTTGCAGAAGCAAAGCTTTTGTTAAAGGTCCATTTCCACACTTTTAATGAGAGCCATGAAAATAAATTGGAAAGCTTCAGCCTTTGGACTGTTGCCAGACTTGACGGTGTTTGCAGACAATAGCATCTTACATTTTTAAAACTTCATGTCTTTCTTCTACTGTGGATGAAGGGGTTATGCTACGACATACGGTTCAAAACAATACCAACCATACCACAGAAAGATGCCTTCTCTATAAGAGTGAACAGTGTCACATACACATCTTTCCTCGCGGCTGCCTGGTTCACACTAAAGACAACGTCTCAACTTGAGCTATTTTTCTCGATGTTGTTTTGAAGAATAACTATTTCAAGGCGAAATCAGAGACTTAAAAAATTTGAGAAAGGGAGACGGGGGAGAAAGTATTTTTGAATTTCACCACAATTGAAATGCCAGTGTTTGCAATGGCAACCCACGCAACTCCTGGCAATTTTAGAAACGTTTCAGAACAGAGCTGCAAGAAGGATGCCAGCATAAGAAATACTGCCTTACAAAAACTAAAAAACCTCTGTTTTTCTGCACTGTGCAACCAAACACTTGACTGTGGGCTAGAAGTCCCCTGGGTGGAAGTAGGATTCCAACAGCAGAGGGCTCTTTTGGCTCAGCAAATGACGGGATTATCAGCTCTAGTAGCTGCAACCGACTGATAAAACAAATAACAAGCTGAACAGAAACAAGCTGCAAATATTTAACCGCAAGGCTAAACTTTATTGGAACAACTTAACTGGTGACAGATGTGAAGAGAAGTAAGAATGTCTTTAAAAGTTATGAATTTTGGTGTAGAAATAACCTAATAAAACTCCCTTTCTAGCCTGTATTGTGTAGCAGATCAAAATGGATAACCACAAAAATCCATCCCAAATTTACAGCTTCTCATTCCTCTACAGCAAATGTCATGAGCTGAGGATGGGGGATTAACATCGTTCTAATTTTTAGATTTTATGTGTTGGTATTCTAGAAATGTGTTTTGATGGAAATGTTGTCCAAAGAATTTTCACATTTCGCTGGGTTTTAGTTATACAAGTTCACCAGCCTGGTACATTTACAAAGTGTTTGGAAATACCATCTGAGGCTTGAATTTAAGATTGGAGAGAAATCAGGGTAAAGTAGTTTAAATCAGCTGACTTAGGGTTCTTGGTCACTGGAAAAAGATACTTTTTTCCAATAGGAGCATGAAGTAGCGAGGTGGATGTCGGTCTCTTCTCCCATGTAACAAGCGATAGGACAAGAGGAAATTAGATTGGATATTAGGGAAAACTTCTTCACCCAAAGGATTGTCAATCCCTGGAACAGGCTGCCCAGGGAAGTGGTGGGGTCACCATCCCTGGAGGGATTTAAAAGACGTGTAGATGTGGTGCTTGGGGACATGGGTTAGTGGTGGGCTTGGCAGTGCTAGGGTAACGGTTGGACTGATGATCTTAAAGGTCTTTTCCAACCTAAACTATTCTATAATTCTATGAAGTGGACATTATAGATCTGTAGTTTAGTAACAGCAAAGTTACTTAGTCATGCGTCTTTTATTCCTGAGGTCACTTTGTGCACTAAGGATCTTGGAAGATAGGAGCAGAAATGAGCAGATGTGCATGTAGATGCAGAAAGTTTATACTTATGTGGTGGCTGATTTCATCATGATCTCAACCAAATGACTGACGTAGATATGACTTCTATATCATTAGGCATATTTCGTCTTCTCTTAGCAGGGCAAGCGTTAGGAAAGTGCTGCGATATATATTCCATCTAAACAACAAAAAGTGGTCCTACTTAATGGGACACCACATCACTTCTAGATCAAAACTTGGTATTAATATTTGATGCTTGATGTCATGTCAATAAGTTTCTTACGATAAAGTAAATAGCATGTATTTGGTGCATAATCCTTTTTTATGAATTGGGATTTTTTTTTCAGTTCTGAAGTTGTTACTGATATTTATTGTAGAAAACATTGCTGTATCTCTCTCTGCTGTGTGGAAATTGTAATTAATTTCTGCTTAATCTGAGTCTGCCAGTTAGAAGTTACCTTAGCTCAGCATCATGTGTAAATACACCAAAACGATCCCATCATATATACAACCTACATGTGAGGTGTCTTCATGGGACATAGGGAATATTTGAATGAAAACTGAATGCAAGCATCTCTTTGGAATTCATAAATAAATACCATATGTCAAATCTTTTCACATGCCCTTGTGTAAATTGTTGTTTTGTTTGCACTATGTAACCAGATGCTGTTATATAAAATATCTCCCATGCTGAGAGCTATTACTTGAGGCTGCAAAGAGCACATGCCGTTAGCAAAAGAAACGGTGTTCTTGCCTTTTTTTCCTTCTATGTGCACCAGTTTATAATGTTTTATCTCTTACTCAGAGTGGATTCAGTCTTGATTTGCACGCTCCTGAAAGAAGAACCAGGCTAGATTTATGCAACGCCCAGTGCCAGCGCTTCCATTAGCCTTGAAGACTGCTCATTCTCCTCTTCTGGGAGGTAATGTCACCTTTTAGCTCCAGCCCTTGGGCTGAGGCTCATGCAGAACCCTGTTCCCTTTCAGAGCAATAGCAAGTGAACGGCTCTCCTTCCCTCCTGGGCTACCCTGTCCAGGCAAAGGGTGCAACTGCACGTCTCCAAAAATGAACGAGTAACTGGCCTTAAGCTGGGACACAAGCTTTGCCTTTGTTGCTGATTCTTTCAATATATGTTTTTGGACTCACTTCCTCTGCTTTCACACAAAGAAATAATATCAGGAAAAGTGAAACTTTCTGTTCTGGGCTATTTCATTGCATACAACCTGATGCCACGCTTTGCATCTTCCCGATGTATTGCAGAGCTACCGCCTGTGTGCCACATCCATGGCCTGAGCTGCTGAGCCAGGCAGCATCTGAAGGTCTGCCCTGGTCCTTACCCTTCCCAGGACGAAGGAGCCACTTTAGGGAAGGAGCTGGAGACTTTGCAATTGACTTGAAAGAGTCTTCCCCTTCTGTTTCCGAGGCCCTCCTTTATAAGTAATAAAAGGTTTAAAAAAAAAAAAAAAAAAGGACATTTGTGACTACTTTTCTCTCAAAACAACTGTGGGCATTTCAATGCCAGCAACTTTTCAGAGCTAACCGTTCCTTTTGGAAGCACACAGTTTTTCACACACAAAGGGATCTGAGGCAGGACCTGCACGTACGATCTCCTTCAAATTATTAATGTTGCGGAGCTTGAACCCCACAGAAGAGGAGCTTACAGATTAAAGGAAAAGAGAGGGAGGAACTCCCGCCTAAGAAGGACCCATTGTCCCTCTGAGAGCAAAAGGCAGATCAAGGCACATATCTGAGTCTCTGTGACAAAGGAAAGACTTTCTTCAGATAATGAATACAGTATATGACAACAATCTTCTGCTTTGATCTGATCAGCTATCTTTGTCACCGCTCACTGCAAAACCTTTGTGCTGCCATTTGCATACAGAGATGTTCTAAGCAATTAGAAGAAAGAGAGACAAGAGCTGTTCTGCCACTTTATGGTGGAGTTCATTGAAATGGCCCTTGTCGTACAATGTAACGGGCCACCAGCTGCTAGGAAATTCAATCAGAATACAGCATTACAGTGAAAAATTAGCCTCCTAAGGAGCAAGTTCAGTTCTGTTCAACCAAACAATATGTTAAGAATATCTCTGGGCATATGGCTTCCCTGTGATCCCCATTTAAAAACAATCTGAACTGATTGATGAGGGAAATTAAAGGGTACATCTAAGCATCTCCTACAGCTGTTGAAACAGAAAATTATTTATTTAATTTTCCCCTATAGGAATATAAGATTCAAATTTCTATAAGGCCCCCAGCTATACCAGCATGTTTTTCAACACGATCAGCAATCGAGGCATCAGGCCTGGGTAATGCTTGTCCCACAAATGCTGCTTTTAACCACCTACTGGCTTCACTCATGTCTATCGCCATCAGAGAGCAGAGTCTGTCTCTGGAAATGAAATCATAATGTATTTCAAATTAGCAATTCATTACTATTTTTATTACTGCTATAGACATCCCTAAGCCCATAGCAAGAATTTCTGGTCTTAGCCTTGGATGCAGAAGCGGATCAAATCAAAGTCGCCAGTTCAGTGAGGGGAAGTGCTCATCTTTTTTGATTTGAATGGGTTTGATGCTCTAATCTAGGGAATCCTCACACCCAATTTTGGCTGCTGGTGTCTCCATATTTATGCAGATACCTGGGACTGGGTGATTCCCAGAGACTTCCACCCTACAGACTCTGCAGGGGCCAAGATGCACTGGCTGCACAGCCACTACAGATCACCATCATTGTAGCAGAGCTGGCAAAAGCCTTGTAATGCACTATGGAAAATTGTTATAGCAAAGGGGACAATGGGGAGACAGACAAAGAAATAACCTTTTAGATCACCTGCACATGAATTTTCAGAGACCATCTGTAGGCACGTTTATCTCTTAGTTCCCTGCTTTATCATGTTTTCATCAGAAAAGCAGAAAACGAGAGACGTGCAGAGGTAGAGACTCTTTGGCTCTGTGTCAGTTTATCTACGGGATGGTGAAATATCTTTGTATGGAGTTATAATTAAGGGAAATGTTTTTGTTCAGCTCCAGATACTGGGATCAAAATTAAATCTTGAAATAATTATGATAAACTCTCCAAAATGTTTTCTTGTTTTTTCTTGTGGCCGAACTAATATTTAAGAAAATAACAAAGGATTTCTTGCAAAATCAGCTGGTAATATGATGTATATTAAAAAATATTTTACTAAAAGCTCAAGGATGAGCTATTCATTTGATTCGTGACCCCTGGTCCAAGCAGAATTGTGTAATGCATTCCCTTTGGTCTTAGATTCATCTAGGAAGAAAGGCATCGCATGAGCCCAGGTCTAAAGATCTGCTGTGTCTGGAAGGTGGGATAACTGCCATTTCTGAGCTGAGCTCAATTTCAGTATTTCAATATGCAGTCTGTTCAGGCTGGAGATACAGTCCTACCTGCTTGTGCTTCCTAAAACCTGTATTCTTCATTAGTGCACTAGTAATGCAAGAATTTCTGTGTCCGAAGCTACCAATAATGCCAAAGATTTAAATTGTCCTTTTGTGGCCCTTTCTTAGCTGTGAGTCACTACTGAGTCAGTATTTGCTGCTGTGATAATCAACACTCACAGTAAAGTGTATTTATCTTGATAAACATGGGGAAGCCAAGTTAGTCTTTTAGGGAAACTGACTGAAATGCTCCAGAACAAATGAATGCGGCTACTTCCCATTTCTGACGGTGAAAAAGGCTCTTTGCCTTCCACCCATCACCACGTGTGGGGTTATTAACAAGAAATACTATTGACAGGGCAATGGAACAGAAACCCCATAATAACCTATTGTTAAACAGTAGCCATAACAGGACCTGTTATACCTTTTAATAAGCTAAACAGGCATAATTCAATGAATCTCAGACCACGTGGCTGAGGTAGCTGGATATTATCAAATGTGAGGTAGCAGAAGAGAAAGATTAATCAGGAGGAATGTAACAGTCACTGGTGAAACCTGTAAGCTCTTAAGCCAGGATCTTCAAATGTAGTTTGATGCTCTAATTTTAATGGGAATTAGGAGTCAGCTGTTCCATAGCAAAATGTAAGTTCTACAAAGAAAAGGAAAAGAAGACCTTTTTAAGCGTAATACATAAACCAAAGCCTAGAAAAGATGGCTCGTAATGAGAAACTTCATGTTTGTTCTGCTTAACAAAGTGAAGATTGAGATTCTCTTGTTTGCATTGAAAACATCTTTGCAAGTTACAGAGATAATCAAGTTATCTCTAATCTATTCTACGTTTAGAAAGGGGATAAGTGATCTTATTGCTCTCTTTAGCTGGCAAGCCCATGGAAAAATATATAAAGCTTTTTTTCTGAGTCTAGTGATTATTAA
Organism: Balearica regulorum gibbericeps; assembly: GCF_011004875.1. Classification (NCBI taxonomy): domain Eukaryota; kingdom Metazoa; phylum Chordata; class Aves; order Gruiformes; family Gruidae; genus Balearica; species Balearica regulorum. Next base: position 4,606,522 of record NC_046190.1, on the reverse strand, counting down.
TGACTGTGAGAAATCCACAGCTGCATGTAAAATCTCTGTAGAGTGGAGGTAGCACAAGCATTTCATAACAACTCCACTGATGTCTTTCATCTTCTTCCTTTTCTATTGCCACCCAAACTGCAATTTCTCCATGCAATGCCTCTCTTCTCTGCATCTCATCTCCTTTACCTTTCTCACCTATGTTTCCCTGTCCAAAGGGGACCAAAAGGCAACGCTTCTGTGTAATTCAGAGCCTGGAGGATGCCTAGATCTATCTTAGCTCACAGATGACCCTATGAAACCTTTTATTCTAGCTCCTTCAGAGCAAATCTCGAAGAATGTATTTGCCTCCTTTGCAAGGTGCACTCATCAGCGCTGGCTCCTTTGTGCTCTTTTGGCTTTTGTGGCCTGAGTAACAGGATGATTTTACTAAGGATGCTGGAAATATTTATGACACTGGACTGCTGTGTAAAAGAGCACAGCTTATCCCACAACATGTTTTTTAAAAAGTCAATAGAAGACGGTGTTCTTAGGCTGGAAAATGTGTTGCATTGCTTCTCAATCCCAGCTTGTCCTAATGTTGTCCCTAGTGCTTCATCTGGATTGATATCCAGATTTCCTGATTAATATCAGGAAAAAGGTAAATCTTAATACATATTATAGCACACAGTGCAAACAGCATTGTTTCTATCAAGGTGCCTTTTCTGTTGGCTTGTGCTAACGATAAAACTGCTTACACGTTGTAATTGATTGTAAGTAGAGCTGACTTGAATCATTCATGCTGTCTGAGTGATTAAAATTCTCCAGATGGATCCTCAAAATACAAAGGTCATATAATTAGTCTCCCTTTAAGTGAGAAATTCTTTCTTCAGGGTCTATCTGCAAACTAGAGTGTAGTATATAATACAGATATCTCTGCACAGTTCAGCTTGGAGTGTCTTTATGCTGTAACACTCCTCAGGTGAGGAGAATGGTCCCAACTTAAAATACAGACCCTTTGTACTTACTACTGCACAGAGTTGTTGTATTTTCCTGCCATGCTTATGAACATCATACGAGCAGCAAAGATCTTTATTATGAAGTTGTTAAGTAACAAGCTGAACTTTTTATGCCATGTTTTTAATCTCAGTTTGCTCCTCTAAACCTCCCCTAGATTGCCATGAAGAATTTTGTGGGAGTTTTGATTTTTATTAACTACAGATGCATTTGCATCATGAAAATATGCCTTTAAAAAGATGCCAGATTTTTTTTCCTAATTGTAAGCAATGGAAATAAATACTCGTTTAATTAATAAAATAATCTAGAAAAATTTATAAAAGTCATTGGCCTTTCTACTCAAAATGTTCTGTTTTTCCAAAAGCTTTCATTTAGATTAAATCAGCAGATGTTGAATCTAAGGGTAGATCTAAATGATGAGTTTTCTCCTGTATTTTCTCCCACATATTACCTCTGATGTATCTAGAGATGGTTGAAAGTTTTCTCATACATGGGACAGGTAGAAGCCCTCAAAACAGAACTTAGGTGCAACTTCTGTAGTAAAGCAGCAATGGATTTCCACATAGACCAGAAGACAAATTTTAGTTGATGCTTTCTGAGTTTCAGAAGGGTTGAGAAATATTTAATCTACAAAGCTTCAGGCAGAACTTTTGTGATGATTTGTGCAGCAATGTAAATACAGGCAGAGTGATTACAAATAAAAGCTTCACCATTTGAAGTCTCACAAAAGGCATAAAGTAAGGGACTCCTCATTTAGGTTTGAAGCACCATCCACCAGATTTTTCTTTGTTACCATATTACTTTTCACTACTGTTTCCTCCACCTTGCTACCTGGCAAGTGGCTCTTGCACACCAAATCGCTGTGTCTTTAAGTTTCCCCCTAAAAGTTTTAAAAATTTCTTTAAAAATTCCAACTGTACTGGTTTTTAATTCTAATTTTAGTTCAATTCCAGATATAGTTAGTTTCCTGTGGTTTGGGATGGATGTCTTCATTTAGATATTGAGGAATGTCAATGGCAGATGTACAGCTGTGGTTAAGCTCTAGCTTTGGACTCCTTCAGGCAATTTTCCCTGTAGATGCCAGGGCTCTTACCGTGGCCAGACTGGATTTTTATTTTTTTTCCAGGAAGACTCCATTAGGGACTGAATTCATTTAAATTATTATGCCTTTTTACAGATCTCCAGTTTTATAACATGACCAATTCAATCTTACTTAAATGTAATAGTAATCTCATTCTGAAAACCAAGATTCTGTTCCTGAAAACTGCCTTATGGTTTTAAAGGACCGTATAATTTTTAGCAAGGCTGTTCCATTAATAATTTATTTCTGCAGTTTCTCTCTTTTCTTTCAGAGTTATATTCATTGTCTTCCATACTTCCAACTTCCATTTCTCTCTTTCCCTTTGAGTTATCTGGGTGAAGGAGGAAAACTTGTGAGACTATTATTAACCTCCACCTAGAGTTGTCTGTCCTGGATAGGCTCAGATATCAACGTCACCTTTCTAAATTTTATCCAGTGTGAATTATATAAAGAACATAGTTTAAGACATCTGAACTTTTAGACAACGTATTTAACAAAATGCACATCTTTGTATATTTTAAAGTGCATATAATACTGATGATGTTTAAAAAGTATCCTAATGATATATGTATTCACTGAAAATGCAAATCAAAGAGAAAAACGATGGTCAGATTAATCCTTGAGAACTCAACTCCAGTATTTTATCATGGATAAACCTATATGTCATCTAATGGAGAGAAATAAGGCACACCTAGAGAGTTGAAAAGTTTTGGGAAAGCAGTAGCTGAAAATCTTGAACAGTAAAAAGGAAGGTTCTAATTTTGAAAGAAAAGCTAAAATCTCTGTATTAAGCTTTAAAAATGTATGTAAGAATGTATAACCTTCCATCAGCATTTAGATTTAGAATTCCTTTCTAAAAAATACATAACGTTCATTTTAAAATAGAAATAAGAGATCAGGGACAATCAATGAATAGTAAAATACTAAGGTTTTGGGTATTTTTGCAAGCTGAAAGTTTTACCTTAGCCTAATTTCTTGTCACATTTACCTGTGAGATAGTTTACATGCAGCTAAAGTAAACAGTGTGAGCCTGCCAAGGAGGATGGCATGAGACAATCCATGATGGACAACTAGGGAAGAATGTGTTCCCAGAAAGAGTTCCCTGCCACAGTTGGCCAATCCACAGGGAAATTAGGGCATTTACGGTAAATCTTCGATCCTCACTAGTCATTCCCATAAGCCTTCTCTTCTTCAAGAATGCAGGAAAGGTATAGGATGCTTTTCAACCCTCATTAATGAGCAAGAAGCTCATCTAGGTGCCACCAGGGATCAGCTATCTTCTTTCCTTCCAGATGCAAAACCGAAGAGCTGCTCAGACTCCAGCTGTCACCACAGCTAATTCCCCAGTACCGCAAGTGGACTCAGAGAAAGCTTCTGTGCCAGAGCTGCTCCTTCAAGGCTGAGGGGTGACCTGTCTTCTCTGTCATTTGGACAGAAGGATTTGGGTTTCCCCCTTTGTACAATGTGGAAATGGCTTTACATGTACAATTTTGCACATGCACCTCTCTGCCTGGCCCTGGGAAGCAAGCTAAATATTGTTTTCAGGCAGTTGTCTGCACTAAACAAACCCTCTGTTGCCTTTGAAATATGCTCATAAATTTAAACCAATATTGAGCCTGAAGTCTCCATTCCTTGATAAGAGCACATTTTTCATGTTGCAAACATATTGTTGAGACTCTAGAGGCTGAATCCTTGTCTGCCAGCCAACATCCGAGGTATCATTTTTTAAGGCAAACAATTGAGGTCATTATAAACTGCACTAATCTCCCTTGTTGAAATTTACATTTCTAAACCAAAAAAAGTGATTATGATGCATTTGTATTGTCACATGCTATGGCATTTAACCAGGAGGTTAATTCATTGATTGACTTACCACCTCTCTTCAGCCGGCTTTGCTACTAATCTTCCATACAAATGGAGTGGGCTAAGGAATATAATTCAGATTTACCAGCATAAACAAAGTGTACAACCACCCTGTCAGGATGTAAAGCCTAGGGAATTCAGGGGATAAGAAGAAAACAGCATAGCTAAAAAAGGAATAAGATTAACGCTAAAATCCACATGCTGAAAATGGTGGAAATTAGAAGGAACAAACTGGGGAAAGGAAAGTTTCTGCTTCCAGCAGCCAGGGCTGGGCACAAAGGCAGAGGGGTGGAGGAGAGACCAGTGTCCCCCACACCTCGTAATCCGTGTCCGTGAGCCACCCTGGCTGCGCTTCACAAGCTCCCCTTTCTTGCGGTGTCTGAAATCGGTGCCCAATGGGCAGGACTGATGGTTCCCCTGCTCCCCTGGAAGTCCATGGTGGTTTGCAGACCCCCAAAGGACGCTGCCGTGAGCCCCAAGGTGCCCGTCACTGCCGAGCCGTGTCGTGGCACCTGCATTGCCATGGCTGAAACAGGCAGAAATCTGGTCCAGTTGACTTAAAGCACCCAAAATACACAAACTAAAAGAAAGAAATATATTAAATAATCTCATTGCTTTGAGCCCCTTCCAGCAAAAGCCCCCAGCTGAGAGGGCTTGTTTCCTGGAAAAAAAAAAAGCAAAAAATAGCAACGCTGGGTTTGTTTCTAGCTCAGTTTCTCTGCCCACCTCTCATCCTGCACCGACGCAGAGCAATCCTACCCCTGCAGACTCCAGGGTAGCCGTGACGACTCAGCACCTCTCACATCAATCCCTCAGCGCTGCTGTTACAGTTTCAGAGCAATTTCTACCCTGCAGGTAGATCCTGTCAGTCTGTCTATCACCCCAGCCATGTGGGAATAACTTCTGATTATTAAAAGTATCATGAGCTCACCAGCTTGGAGAACCAGCAGGCTCCAGGGACTCTCTAGCATCAGCCAGTCTGAAAGAAAATAGCAACTTTTGTCAAAGGGGCACAGGTTTTGCAACGTGCAGAAAATTTTCCTTTACACTGACCTTGTGTTTGTCGACTGATGCTTTGACGTGGTTTGGCAGAAAGGCTGTGATCTTGCCAAAACATGTGGCACGAAGGTGTGAATATGTGAGGCAATTAGCCTCCATCTCAATTAATGAACAAATGTTAAGCAAAGTATTTTTTCCCCTCTGGCTCCGTTTTCTTCTCTCTCCCATCCTCTGATTAAAATGCTTTAACAGTCAGGAGATTTTTTTTCCAAAGGGTAAATTAAGGGGAAAATGGGTAAATGTCAGGTTCAGAAAGAAAGGAAGATATCATTGGGTGAGGAGTTACAGCTGCCTCTTCAGAGAGCGCTGTGTTGGAACAGTACTCTCCTGCTTTCTCTGGCAATGAAAATCATCTTGGTACATGGTGGTGAAGATTGTTATTGAAAAAGACTTAGCGAGATGAGAACTTCAATCTACTATTTGCAAAGCATTTAGTCTTTTTTGCAAAAAAAGGTAATGAATGTGCTTTGACTACAAATTGATGAAAGCAAATCCTTGCCAACTTGGACTTCTTGCTAGAGCAGAAGGTGAGAAACCTCTAATTTTAGTGTCTTCAGTCTGGTCATTGTTCTTTAGCCCGGGTGATCTGTCATGTCAACTGTTTGGTTTGGTTTGGTTTGGTTTCAGAAACATCAAAATAAAGTTATTTTTGCCTGTCTGTACCTTATATTCTAAGTAAGTGCTTTACTGGAATAATAAACTGGCAGAACTCTGCCTCCGGCCATAGCCCTCGCAACCCATAGGCACACAGCTGACTTTCAGACATTAAGCTGACCTTAAAAAAAGAGAGAAAACTGAAAATGTTTTAATGGAAACATCAATTTTTAATAAAAATCACATCTTAATTAAAAAAAAAGATCATTCAAGTGATTTTATTTTCAGCTAATCAGAAAGTATCTAAGACATCTTTAAAAATTACAGAATTCTGATAGAATTGTGAAAGACTAATCTTTACTGGCTTTGTAAATTACTTTTTAAAAAATCTGTAAAAAATTATTATGTAACATAAGGTTTTGCTCTTAGTATTTTAAAAAAAGAGTAAGCCAGGGAGTTATCATGGATTGACTGTCACAGTCACCTTCCCCAAGAAATGTTTATTCAATGTTTGTCTGCTCTTCATTCTTTGTCTGACTTCAGTCTCACAAAACCAAAACAGAGTTGAGGGATGTTGTCTGGGACTTGGACAAAAAAAATAAATGCAAGAGTGTTTTCTGATCTGCTCCAGTTAGAAATTAAATTGATTGTTCTCTATTTTTTTATTAGTGTGTCTGGACAATTTTGACTTTTTGGGAAAATACCAAGCCAGAAGTATTCAAAATGTTCCCAAGATACAACACGGTAATTAAAGTTGAGTTGTCCTATTTACTGTTCTCTTGGATGAGCTGAACTTTTCTGGCTGATTTGTCTTTTCTTCTTTACCATCACCACTAAGTGGTAAAGGATGAGTCTGAAATGTGTATAGCAGATCCCACAGAGCATGTGAATTTAAATATTGGGAGGAGAGGAGGTTTAAAGGCAAAAATATCCCAAGTCCCCATGAAAATGTCACCAGTACATTTGTGACAGATATCTAGAGTTCTCAGAAAAGGTAGATATATTTTGTGTGCAAATATCACTGAATTTAAACACTGTTGGTGTGGATGTGAAAACACAAGGAATAAATAACAACCCCAGGAGAGACTCAAGAGAAGCAGCACTAGTGGAAGCCTTTCTTTCTTTTCTGAACTCCGTTCATATTTTAGAAGGTAAAACCATTGTGGCTTCATCACACAACGTGTCCAAGGAAGGCAGAGATTTCTTAGGTTAGAAAATGTATTTTGTTTACCCTTGTATTCTCAGGGTAAGGATTACCCCAGATCTCAGTTTGTTGCACTTTCTGCTATACAGACTGGTCTCTTGTGACTTACTGGGGAATATGTTTTCTGAAATAAAAAGCTTTTTCTTTAAACAAACCATGACATGACTTTCATCCAGCTGACAAAACAAAACATTGAACATTTCAGTAGTATGTAGGAGTGGGTTTGGGGGCTTCTGTTTACATGTAAGAATTACTCAAGGCAATGAATCAAGTCGCTGGCATCCAGTTTTGTCAGGACCCTACAATCTCTTTTTCTTTGTATAATAATATTTACTCTCAAAGCACCCCCAACTACAGCCTCAAAATGTCAGTGCAATAGATAAATTTCCCGTACAAGTTAGAACAGATACTTCCTTTTTTCCTGTACCATGAGGCTGTGGTTTCTGCTTCAGATTCCTTTCCTTAGTTCTCCTCCTACACTCATTTTTCTCCAGTGCAACCTCCATAAATTTATTCTTCATATCTATCAGTGTGAATAAATGTACGGTCAGAGACAGAAATATTATTAAACAGTTTTCACAAATATCAAGCCCACTTGTTTATTATATTTAAAGAAGAAGAGATTTTTTCAAATTTGCAACCAATTCTTGGTAATCACCCACGGTACATTAGTAGAAGATGTTTTGTTCCCTGCAGCCACCGTATGCTTTCCAGAGATTGTTCCAGTAACAAAAGCACATCCAGTTATGTTCTTTAAGTGACGTAAAGAAAAACAAACAAGATGAGCCCAGCAGAGAGATTTCAGTGGCACTCGTCAGCCTGTATGGCTTTGAATCGTGATCGTTGTTGATGTGCAGCTGAGGAAATGCACTCTGTGCCTTTGTGAAGGTTTCCTGAGAAGAGGTCAATGCAGTACCCACAGAGATCAGGTGTTGTGGAGCCAGGTGGTGACTTACCCCAAAGCCTTCCTCTGCTTGACCCCCACACTCATCACCCTGCATTCCCCAGCAGAAGATACTCTGCCTGTGGAGGAACAAGTCCATGATGTTACTCAGCATCCTTCTCTCCTTGTGCTGGGGCTAAGGACATGGGTCACCAAGGACATGGGACCTGGGACAGTTTGGTGGCCCACCTCTCAAGTTACCAGGTCCTCATGGCATAGCTGTGCTGTGTGGTACATGACAGGGGTAACGTGCACTGAATTTGGTGGTGCTAGTGCTGCAGTCAGTGACACATCTCCCACGGACTTCATTTGGATAGGGCTTTCATTTCAAAAGAAGAAAATTAATCCAATTTTCTGATTACTGGGGGGGGGGGGGGGGGAAGATTAACCTTAAATGCTAATCAAAATTTACAGAAACAAACACAATGTTGAGTCCAGGCAAACTAAGCGAAGTCACTGAATTGCAACCAAGAAAATATTTTCAATTTTATAAATGGTAGAGCCTATGTTGTTATTATTATTATTGTTATCACTGAAGGAAAGAGGGGAAAAAAAAAAAGAAAAGATCCTATTATATTTCTTTATGTTCTAATGAGACCTGAGTCATGGCTTTTTTATTCTCAGGTTAAAGTATTAATAAGAGGGTAATTTTCTAGTTGGCTGTGTATCAAGAATATAATCTTTATCCTACTTTTTAGAACAATTAACACTTATAAGACTGTGATTATGTTATGTTCTAATCCACGGTAACTATTACAGGAATATCCGCAAAACTCCACTATTCTATTTAACTAACTTTGAATGTTACAGCCAAGAAATCATATATTCAAAACTCAGGCCATTGCAGATACAGTCCTTGTCCTGAACAGTAGAAACCCTCAAGTACTCTATTTGCAGACATTTGCAATTTTGTGGTGATTTAAATGAACAATTTCTCAGTAACAAGGACTCAGTCCATAGCACAGTCAGACATAGGAAGAATGAGATCAGATATTGAAAATATTTTTCATAGGAAAAGAGATCTCAATTCAGATTTTAGGTCTGAATTTTCCTTATTTAAAAAAAAAAAAAAGTGTCAAACAGTTGCTTATTGCTCAAATAATACCATGGAAACCAGTGGAACTGGTCCTATATTCGACAAAAACACAAACTCCTGTGTCTGTGCTTGTTGCCAGATGTAAAACGCCAGCTCTGCAAAGACAGCAAATCCTCAGAAGACCATTTTGAAGAAGGTCTTGACAAACGGTTCAACCATGAATCAGGGCAAAGAGACATTTTTCAGAGTGATGTCTTGAAAGGACAATTCTTCTAGTCTTTTTTAAATACTTGTACTCTTCCTCTCTTCCTTTAATTTTTACATCAAACTTTGAAAATTTTAACCACGCTGACTTAATTCCTTTTATTCTTCATGTAAGTCAAGGTTTAGAAACGTATACGTTATGTTATATAGAAACATAGATGGAAATGTATCTGGTAAGTCGATATGTACCTGTAGAGAACCACAAATAAAGATAATGTAATTGATTATGGAAAATGGTGTCAAAAGGGGAGAGAAAGTTGCAACAAAATGTTGGGGTAAATAAAGGGTGGGAGGAAAGAAGAAGAGAAGGGCAAGAGCACAATGTGCTGTATTATTTTCTTAAGACATGGGACCATCTCCTTGCTCTGTAGGTGACGTAAGTCTGTGGATGTACGTTGATATCAGCTCAGCAATGTCAACATAGGTAACCAAGTGTTCTCCCCTCAGTGTCTCAGCAAGCCACCCACCAGCTCTGCCATCCTCCAGGAAATTGCCATAAGGGACAGGGAATGGGCCTGTGACAGCAGCAAAGGGTGACACAAGGTTTGAGGTTTAATGGATTTAAGCTCCCTGGCCAGTGCTGAGAAAGTACTCTGCAGGTCTTAATCTTGATAATCTGGGGTGCTGGGAAGTTATTTTAAGAGCCTGAGGAAAATCTAGCCTGTCATTTCAGGATGGCATGCTGCAGTCACCTCTGCAGCCTGGAGAAAATTACCTCCTTGAGAGCCTCAATCAAACACGGGGAGTTTTTCCTTAGCGACATCAGCTAGTGTTGGCAATCATGCTGCTCGTGCTGAGAGAGGGAAGAGCTTGCACAATTTGGAGTGAGACAAAATACAAAGAAGAGACCAGCTGCAGGCTCTGGACCTGTCCCGGGCTGCGTGGCAGACCCTGCGCAGCAGTAAAGTTGTTTAATTTATGTATTTGTTCCACTTTCTCTATCAATGGTGTCCAATGGAACATGATGGCAACTGGAATTGTGACAGTGTCTTCCCTTACATTTCACTTCACCTCTATGACTAGTTCTCAACTATTATTTTAAAAAATTTATTCCTATTGCCTTCTCTACTGTCAGGATCAGTCTCATTCTGCTTCCTTAAACTTAACAGAAGTGAAAAAGTTCTTGGAATAATGAGCCAAAATAATTCATATTTTATAAAGACAGTTATGGTTCTGCCATCCACAAAATGATAGCATTGTATTACTGGGCAAGTGCTGGCTTTTTAATAGAAATCATAATAAATATACGAAATGAAAACATGTGGGATTAATTGCTTCAAGGCCTGCTCTATTTTCTTGTGTTGGCAGTTCCTCCTCCTCTAGCTCAGCATAGATGTGGTATTTCCTAAGAGTCTCAGGTATTCAAATAAAAAATGCATTTTTATTTATATAGTGCTTGTCATGGTAAAAGCATAGAAAGGCCTTGTTTTAAGGTCAAAAATATAAACAGAATCTCTTGTGAAAGCAGATGAATGCAAATACTTGATGTCTGAGGAGCACCACCTGTAGAGTAACCAACCCACCTGCAGTGATAATGAGGTCAATCCACGGACTTGTGTTCCCCGCGTAGGCTTCCAGCGTTTGCCTTGACCTTGGAAGAGATCGGCCATCCACCCAAGAGCAACGCACACTGAGCACTCGAGCCACAAAAACAACACCGCGCACGCCATGCCACTGATGAAAGATTTTATTACTAGTTGCTTGGTAATGAATATTTTCTTTAGAGGCCCATCAGGTAAACTTACTTAATGTATAAGAGTCTCAACTTTCTTTTAAAAAGAAGTTATTTTCTAGCCCACATGGCTGGGAAGGCAAACACGAAAATGAAATAGGAAACCCATGGATAACAGCGAAACACAAGCTTCAGGAAAAGCCCAAATATTTTACTTTAATTAATCTCACATTTTGTGGGACTGGATTTACATTTTTCAATACATGGGATTAGCAGCAGTGCACAGGCAATGTATAATATTTTTTCCTCTTAATTAAACCTGAATTAACTGAAAGTATAGGATTTCTTATGTGACCAAATGTTTTTTAGAGATTTTCTGTTTTCTTGCAGCTACACCGTGGTCCAAGAGTGGAAATCTCCAACCTTATCCAGGAATGCTCAGTAAAAGTGACATCTCTCAGAGGTCTGAAGCAGTACCCTTACTGAATGAGATGTCCTTCTGATGCTTTGGCTGAAACATATCTTTTATAAAAGTTAAGATGTTTTCCTGGATTTTCATACACAAGCCCAGAGTGGGAGTATGATAGCAAAGGCTGCTACGAGTTGAGGATTAGTAAGAAACATTAACCTTGTACTTGATAATGTCAATAAAATCCAGTATTTTGGATTAATGACTAGAATCAATCTAATATTAGGAGTCCAAGTCAACTTTCAAAGATATTTTTTCATTTGGACCTGTGTGCCATCCACTTAGAAGCAGCAAAATAATTCACATTTGCTTCATCTAGTTAAAATTCTAGTTGGATTTTCTTCCACAAGCAATGGATTAAACTGGATTTCCTATTAGTCACTTAGCATGGAGGTATAGTACGATAAATCGCCCTTGAAAATAAAAGTGCACGTCTCTTATTAATTGTAATGCTACCCAAAAAACCCCAAACAGATGCAGAACTTGACTCTTTCTCAGCTGAAAAGACACAGCATTCAGTAGATGAAAAATAGGATTATAAAAGGACGAAGTTGTATCAATAAATAACAAGATGCAGAACGTGCACAGTTGTGATGGAAGTTCTCTCCTCTTTCCCTCTCAGAAGACCCAGAAGTTGGCTAGGTCGCACACAGAGGTGATTTGCAGACCTATTGTCGTTGCACTTTGACATCTGAAAAATACTTGTTTGGCATAATAATTATGTATAACTCCTCCCACTAATGACTAGTACATTGAGGATGAGAGGCATAGTTATAATGATGAAAATGATATTGGGAAATGGTATCAAACAGTACTCAATCACAATTAAGCTAAAAACATGGTGGGTCTCAAATAACCTGAGGAGAATGCAGAGTTGAATAGAAACAAGACCAAATCTAAATGAGGCAATAGTGACCTGGAAAAAGTTGCTTCCTTATAAATGGAAAATTAAAAGCTGGCTATAATGCTTATAAAGACAGAAACTGTGTCCAATTTCTCCAGATGGTGAGATTTCAATAGAAAGTCATCCCTTGGTTTGAAAGTTTCCCCTATTCTAATGACAGTTTCATAAACAAATGGTCCATTTTTAGTTTTAGTACAATCGTTTGTATAGCAGTTAGTTATAGTAGCTAGTTAGTATAACAGTTTGTAGCCAAAAAAAGAACTTCTTATAAACCAACTGAGAAATGTAGTTTAAACTTAGTAGACAAAATGCCAGAAATAAGCAGAGAGGAACTGATGGAAAACGAACTTCCAGTGTGAGTGAAACAAATATCGGCTTCAAATACTTTTAACTAGCAAGCTGACAAATTCGGTGAAACCATTGGAAAACATTTGGATGCTCATTCTCTCAGACATTTCTGATACTTTAAGAAAGGTAGGGGGGGATTTTAGGGACCGAAAACATAACTCAGTATTTAGGGCTATAGTATGAGGTTTAGTAAAGAAGAGGAATCATTATAATGACTTTGCCCTTAAAATTACACTGTTCATATTGCCATTAAACAGAGGAGATAATAGGTATGTTGATATACCGTGCTCTATTATCCAGATATTTACAAGAGAAGAGCTCCTACACAAAAGCAATTCAATTCAATAATTTTTAATCCACCATTTAAAAAGGGGGAGGGGAGGCTTTAGTCAGCCTCATCTTTCAGCCCGAAGGTGCTGAGACCTTCAGCTATGGTACAGCCATGTCAGCTGAGCTATACTGCAGGGTCAGGAAAGGGGGGGATGACTTTGTTTGCCATGACTATATGTGCCACCAAAATGACCAGGGTGCCAAGCCCATGATGGCATGGGCATGCTGCTGTGGTGCAGAAGCTCCAGCAAGAAATTTATTAAAATTGTCCACTAGCATCAATCCAGAGAAAAAGACAGTTATTTTTTATTTCCTCAACTATATAGGCTAACTCAGAATAATTTTGATCTTAAAAAAACCCCCTTGGTCACAGATACTGATGGTTGATAGTTTCCTCTATTAAGACATTTTATATTTGGGTGGTGACATTGCCATAAAATACTTTTTTGACTACTGGAAGTGCTCTTATCTCCATGCTGGCTGTATAAATTATCCTACACACAGGGATGATGTATGGATAGACTATGGGAAGCAGGCCATGGGATGTCTGACCATCACCAGGGCATCACTTGTGCTCTGGCTGCAGGACCAGAAACCAGCACCACAGAGGTAAAAACCCAGGAAAGGGCATGATACATTTTTCCAGTTACTGCCTGTTCCTGTCTCCTTATCCTCCAGCTGATGTTTGACCAGGCAGAGCTGCCTGCTGGAAGCCATGTTCAGGAGAAAGGTTGAAGTGCACCACGCTTTCAATCAGAAAACTATTTTTACTCTCTGTTGGCTCTGTTTGCAGCTTAGGTCTACTTCACCCATGGTAAACACAGTTCTATATCCTGCTTGGGACCTCTTGGTCCTCCTCAGCACCTACGTGTCTTTGAAAATCCTGGTCAAAGACTCAGAGTTAAAAAAAAAAAAAAAAAAAAAAATTATCAGTGGGCCTTGGGTTTCTCAATCACAAATATCCAAGGCTTCCTTCTGATGAGCCAGACTGGGCCAGCAGTTTCTTCATCTCTTCTCACTCCAGACATCCCTACAAATCTGAAGGGCTTAGACGAGCAAAGGACACAGACCGTTGCTAGCACTGAACAATCCCAACCTACACACAAAGTAATGGGTATCCAGTGCACACAAATCTCATTCTCATAAAGACATTATATTCATGGTGACTTAAATGATGCTGGGTTAACTCCTCTCAAGGCACTGAGGTGCAAGTAACACGCCATCCACTCGCACTGTGTAAAAGTCTTCTGAAAAGAAACCAGAGGCTGGGGCTGGCCACCAGGCATCTTCAGGGAAAAGTTAACACCTCAGGCTTTCTACTGCAATGGGTATGGCATACGGCCTGCCATCAGCCAAGGTATCCCACCACCCGGTTTTGATTTCCAGTCTCCTAACAGACGTGACCCAGAAGGGTGCTATGACTCGGGCTCAAGCGCTGAACTGAGAAGGATCCACTCGCAGAGCCGTGACCCCAGAAGGATCCACTACGTGCCTGTAAATGACGTTCATCACGGTTCCCTAAGCACAGAGGCGAGCTGCAAGCGTGCAGTTGGCAGCCACTCTCCATTTTAGGGAGGGCTTTTCTAAGGGAGGTGAGGTCAATTTTTAGCAGATGGTTTTATTTCTTTACATCTCAGCAGCCCTTTCTCGGCTTTATTTGTATTTATTGCAGGGGTTCTGTTTGTGGCTCCGGGATTGCACTGGAGCTGTGGTGGTGCATTATAATCAGTGCTGACCATTCTGCTTGTTGAACAAATGACAACTGGCAGCCTTTGCAGTGTTTCCATTTCGTAAGCACTTACTGCTGTGTCTCTCCGTGATGAAACACATGTCAGCTCCCAGCAGCGTAGGACCACCTGGAGCACATTAGCATCAGAGTGATTTAACAACCTGATCAGAACTTTTTCAAATGACAAGTGGCATTTGGGGGAAGCAGGACATGGAAACCTCACCCAGCCTTTCCAAGCAAGCACACTTCCAAGAATTTCCCTGATTTTCAGCACTCCATAACTTCCAGGTTCACTAAGTAGCTATATGGGGTACAGTATACAGAGGCTCGGAAACTTGCCAGTAACTGCAGTATTGCTACTAGAGGAGCAATCATACTTGTTAAATACTGTAAGAGCTGAGCCAAAGAGGGGAGCAACCTCTCACTGATAGGTGCTGGAAGTGGGTTTTCCAGAGGAGTCAAGGATCTTGTTCTTCTAAAACGAAAACTTTTTTTTTCCCAGAACTTGGAATGATCTTTTGATCAGGATCTTTATACAACTGCCTGCCAAGGATAGTATGGCTATGTGATACCCAAACCCCATACCGAAACAGCACTGTGATTAAAAAGTCTCGGAAGTTAGGAAATGCCAGCATCAGCCCGTGTGTGCGTGTGTTTGTGTGTACAAGTGTGTATGTATGTGTTTGTATGTGCAGAGGCTGTGGGGCTGCCCCTACCGCTCTGTGTTAGCACAACAACAAGCACTGTGGGGCCTTACTCCTTCCCTAGCATTCCTGGCTATGAGTAATGGCAGTACATGATAGAGAAAGCAATCTGAATCATTACAAGGATATCCAGAAAGGATGGAAAAGGTTGCATAGGAATTAATGCAGCATTTACTCTACACCCTAGAGTACTTTAGCAATACCAGCCCAAAGATCTCTTATTCTTTCCTTAAAGACTTGAAATAAATTTTGCAGCTTTGGAAAATGACCTTTTGTATAACTAGACTGGGAAAATCTCAGCACAAATAATAATTTTTGCTTCCTTTTATTTTTCATGTAAAGGAAAAGCATGTTATTTTTTCACTAGGGAGGCGGATCATAAGTACAAAGAGATCAAACCTTCTTTAAGCATTACAGTATTATGACTGATAATAATCTTTTCTTTCCTATATGAAAGCTTCCCCATGGCAATTAAAAAGAGCCCTAGAACAACAACACTTTTCTTTCACTAGTTTTTTTTGTGAAAATCTGGAAGGGACCACTTGGGTCATTAAGTCCTGTCCCGTGTAATGCAAGGTAGCCATGTAGATGATGGCTACCCATTCCCTAAAACCCCATGTGAGGTGACTTACACCCCACAGACTACACCACCTGTTCTAGCAACACATTCAAGACCTCAACTCGAAAGTAGCCCAGGAAGAGAAAAAGAACGATGTGGGAAATTCCCAGTTACTCTGGTTACCTGCAAGAGCAGCAGTATTTCCGTTGGATAAAGCTCCCAAATGTGTATATAAATTTCCATATATTTTAAGTAAGTTCCTGAGCTTTTTTTTCTTAATTTTTTTTTTCCCCCGTGTGGTGGGTTGACCCTGGCTGAGGGCCAGGTGCCCACCAGAGCCGCTCTATCACTCCCCTCTTTCATTAGACAGGGGAGAAAAGGTACAATGAAAAAAAAACTTACGGGTCGAGATAAGGACAGGGAGAGATCATTCTCTAGTTATCATCATGAGCAAAACAGACCGAACTTAGAGAGGGAATTCATCTTATTTATTACTAAGCAAAACAGAGTAGAGGAATGAGAAATAAAACCAAATCTTAAAAACACCTCCCCCCACCCCTCCCATCTTCCCGGGCTCAACTTCACTCCCGGCTTCAACCTCCGCCCCCCCCAGCGGCACAGGGGGACGGGGAGTGGGGGTTACGGTCAGTTCATCACGCGGTGTTTCTGCCGCTTCGTCATCCTCAGGGGGAGGACTCATTGTTCTCCTGCTCCAGCGTGGGGTCCCTCTCACGGGAGACAGTCCTTCACGGCCTTCTCCAACGTGAGTCTCCTCCACGGGGTGCAGACCTTCAGGAGCAAACTGCTCCAGCGTGGGTCCCCCACGGGGTCACAAGTCCTGTCAGCAAACCTGCTCTGGCGTGGGCTCCTCTCTCCACGGATCCACAGGTCCTGGCAGGAGCTTGCTCCAGCGCGGGCTTCCCACGGGGCCACAGCCTCCTTCAGGTGTCTCCACCTGCTCCGGCGTGGGGTCCTCCACGGGCTGCAGGTGGAATCTCTACACCCCCTCATCCTCCCTCCATGGGCTGCAGGGGGACAGCCTGCTTCACCATGGTCTTCACCACGGGCTGCAGGGGAATCTTGCTCCGGCGCCTGGAGCACCTCCTCCCCCTCCTTCTTCACTGACCTTGGTGTCTGCAGATGTTCTTACATCTTCTCCCTCCTCTCTCTGGCTGCAAAAGCGCTCTCTAACTGTTTTTGTCTTTCTTAAATATGTTATCACAGAGGTGCTGATTGGCTTGGCCTTGGCCAGCGGCGGGTCCGTCTTGGAGCCGGCTGGCATTGGCTCTGTCAGACACAGGGGAAGCTTCTAGCAGCTTCTCACAGAAGCCACCCCTGTAGCCCCCCCGCTACCAAAACCTTGCCACGCAAAACCAACACACCCCGGATGAGCAATTTGTGATATTCCAGCCTTTTCTCATTTATGCATCTGGAAATGCCTTGTTTATAAAACACCAAGATCCCAAGGCCATATAAAATTTTGATGAGACGTGTTCTCCTGGGGTAGAGAAGATTCAACATTTCACCTGAAAGTGCCTCTTCTGTTAAAACTAGGCCACTTCAGCTTATCAACTCACACGGCCGAGACAACAACCCACGCTTTCTATTTGGATTTGCTGGCTGGTAAGAACAAGTTTCTGGCTGCGAGAAGTGCCCCTCCAGCAGTGGCCAAGAGCCTTCCCACTCACCAGATGGCTCCCAGCAGATGTGTTGGATGCACATCTGTTTGCTCAGGGCTTGCTCAGCTGTGACCTTCCCCTGGCACGTGGTGGGACCACCACTGGGGAAACACCTCCCACAGCTGGGACTTTCTGCAAAGTGCCAGGTCCCCGCAGACCAAGGGAGTGGGCTTCGTGCCATCCCACCCTCACACATCAGTAGAGAAGAAAGAAAGTCTCTTTTCACCAAAATAAATACCCAGAGGGGGCCCAAGTCGGAGCTTTGGAGAGCTTCCCAAGACCTTCTGTTATTCTCTCCACAGATGACTTTGGTACTGCCCCACCTTCTCCTGCTGTCCCTGTGCAGTCACCCTACACACCCCGTGGTGCACATCTGGGGTTTATCTCCGGAAGGGCTGTGCATGCTGATGGGAAGCGCTGCAGCGGCACCATCTCTTACCCAACAGGGGACTTGTGCACATAAAACACCCAGGCTGATGATCACGGAGGAGTGCTCTGGTTCCTGCTGCTAGTCCTTGGAAACCTGCCCTCTGGTTCTGCCTGCTGGGCTCTACTGACCTGTGCTCAGAAGGGGCAGAGGAGGATTTTATTCCTTTCAGTGGATTGCCAGTAGAATTATTTCCTAATCAATAATAATTACAGGGCCAAGAAGATACATTTCCACAAAGCACATCCCAGCGTGCATAAATATAGCAGAGGGCAGAAACAGACTCTGCAGATCCCGGCACTTCACTACTGCTTGTGTCTGTAGGGCTGGCATATAGAGGAATCTTCTTTTTCCTTGTTTTAATGTGACTGTAGTACAGCTTTTCATTTTTCAGTGCAAAGTCTGCAATGCTATTTGTCTGCAATGCGATTTTGTGTAGCCTTTATTTTCAGAGTGGAACTTCAACCGGTTGCAGTTGAAATACTGTCTTGCGATTTTGATTGAATTTTTGTTTAATCCTTAGCCAGTAAGAAATCCTTTGAAGCAACAGAGCTATGCTTCTCTGCAGGTTTATCTGGACAGACAATGATCAGAGACAGATAGCAGGTGAAGGTACTGGAGCGGAAATCACAGATTTGCTGCTAGGTCCCTGACAGCTCCAGACAGATACTCTGCTTTAGTTTTGCTTGCTTTGCTCCAAAGAGAAGAGTAACAGTGAGAGGACCTCGCTCCATAAAGTCCCAGCTAATACTGGCCTCAGACCAAGCAACAAAATCTTTACTACGAGGGCCATCAACCAGCCGGGTTGGTGTTTTGTCTGCACAGAGCCTTGCTCCAAAGCATTTCCACAACTCACCGCTGTGGGAAACCTTCCTGCTACGCTCCTCCTCCCCAGCAGAGCTCCGGGCTGGGACCTCCGGAGTAAGAACCAGCTCCCATTTAGGCTAGGGAGGAGATGGTTGATGTGGATGCCCTCAGCTCTGCTCAGCCTTCGCTGTTCCCAGGTCCCACTTCTCTCCCCGCTGGCAGGAGTGGTGGGCGGCAAGCTTTTCACTGGACCAGCGTGAGTAAATGGAGAGGAAAAAAGCGGTTCGAGGTGCATAAGCCTCAGCTGTGGCTGTGTGGCGGCAGCTAATGTGGTTATGATCCAAGACAAGATCAACCAGTGGCGTGCTCTGGATCTGCCGCCTCTCAGAAGAGTCCCTTGAAACCCAACCGCCCATTACACAAGTGCCATAAAGCCTGCAAATGCGAAAGCATGACAAATAGCTGGCGCTTTGTGGAAACGACGCCAGCCAAATGGATTTTCCCTTCGCCGAGAAAAAACGTGCAGCAGAGGGACTGTTTGGATTAGAGGAGCAGCCTGAAAGTAGTGCCTCTTCTCTCTTTCCATCCCTCGCTGAGGAGGGTGGTGCACTGGAGGATGCAAGGTGGTTTTGCTCTTCCCTTGTGCTGCCTTGCACACTTCATGAAGGCAAAGGGTTCCCACGTGCAAACCAGATCACTGCAACGCAGAGGGGAGTGCGGTGCTTCGGCTCCACTGCGCAGGGGGGTTTCACCTAATTTTCATGCTGAAAACAATTCTTTTCCCAACTATAGTCAATAAATCATAAAAAACAATATAGTAGTTGCTGCCCCTTACAGTCCTATTCAAATTGACTTTAAACATGTGAAATTATTTTTACACTGTGATGAATGTAACTACATGTACATTTTAGGCATCTCATTTTCCTATTGTGACTCACTCAGAGATGTTTTACTTCGGTAATATTCTCTGGGCTTGCATCTCAATGTATACATTTTCCATATCCTAAACACGGAATAACTTTGCAAGATTGTAATTCAGGGGAAAAATATTTATACTTTAATATTCTTCCTGAATTACATTCCCGTATTACAGAGTACAGGAAAAGATTTTGGCATCAAAACATGCTGTGAGGTAGCAGCTCCAGGTCCCTGTCCAGGTGTCCAGTCTGGGTCTCTTGCAGCCGTGCTGGCACTGCTGGGAGTGCTCACATTCGCCTTGGGGCTCGATAATCTTGGGCTTGTGTGTAAACACAATTTACACTTTATTCAGGGGTTATTCTTTATATCAAAGATTTCTTCAAGTGGCATCTTCAAGAAAGGCATGGTGCAAGTATTTGCACCAGCCTAATCTGCAGACTGGAGCCCATGTTATGGGTGTTACATCTGCTCATTAAAACTGGGCCAGTGTGAAAAAGCTTCAAGGATAACCAGGAACCAACTCAGCTTATTCTGGGGACTTGTGTGAGCTACAGTAGAAAATCTGCAGCAAGTGTCTAGAAATCAGTCGCTCTGGGGAAAAGTAGGACAAACATGTTAGGAAAACCAGGCCTGAATGGGGCTAAATACAGATGTGGTATTTCTTCGTGGTAAAACTGACAATATGTTATAGAATGCTCTAGTAAATTAAGAGTTTTCTCTTTTTAAGCACATGGTAGATATCATAACATCATGTCAATGGGAAGGCCTCTTAAAAGACTGCATAACGTAATGCTGAAAGCTCTTGTATCTATGTTAATATATGTTAATACTGCAAAGACGTCACAGAGAAAACTTGAGGTGCTGCACTGGTGACTGGTGCTGTTGATCACAGCACTAACTATGCCATCTACATCTGGAACTTGGTATTTGCTGTGGAAATGGAAACCGTTTCAGGTTTTTGGGTAATTGATAGATTTCTGGTCTTCTGAACTATTAATAGAGAAAATTCCCCTCTTTTTTGCCATAGCCCCAGTGAGGCAGCAGACACTTACTTTTGAAATGCAGTGAGGATCTACTTTAACTGTTTATCAGAAAAAAAGAGGAGAGGGCATGGCTATAGAGAAGTGTGCAAAATCGCACTTCCTGAACAATGTGCGTGTTTCAAAGTACATAAAATGATAAAAGGCCCCAACATTTTCTTGGTTCTTGGCTTTAGAGACAACCAGTTTCTGGCTACCTTCACAAAGCTTTGTGAAAATCTCTGTGTATTAAAAGTGTTAGGATATTGTTCAAGCTACTTATTCTAACCAGTTACATCCCTCATATTCCCCTTTGCCTTGTCCTTTAAAAGCAATCAGCCAAGTTGCTTTAGCAGGCTGGGTACGACTACAACCATGAGCTGGGTATTTTATTGTCTGGGGCAAATCTTTGATGCAGCATTCTTGAAAGTAAAGAAAATGTGAACAACAAAGAATAAGCAACTCTTCAAAAAACAGTCATAAGAGTAGCAACTTTTTAAACACTCACAGCTGAGGGCACTTCAAATTTTAAAGATTTATTCTCTAAAATCTCTTAGCTACCCTCCAAGACAACAGTGAGCACTTCTCGCTAGTTCATTCCCTTTGCAGTTGGAGGACCAAATCACTCTGGCACAAGCCATGGTTTATCTAAAATAAATCAACTTATCCCCACGCCTGCTCGGGCTGCACTGGGAGCCTTTCATCTCTCTCTGCCCTGACTTCTCCAGTTCTCCAGCACTCCAGTTCCTGAATATTAACAGTGTTAAAATTCCCAATTTCCTGGCTCTGCCAGCAGTTAACTTTAGCAAATCCTGCCTCCTGCGGTGCTGGACACCTACAGCTTCTGCCTCCTGAGGTTTTATCATACTCATACTAGTACACTTACGCTAGTCCAAGTGCTTTGAACCTTCTGGCTTCAGAAGCCCAGGATTTTGATTGCTTGCCGAATTGTTCTGTTTCAAATATCTGTCTTAGCTCATGCTGTGCTGCCTTCAGCCCCCCAGCCTTTAATTACACAGCAACGTATACCTACCGGGGTGTTCATTAAGTAATATACACTTCAGTAGCACATATAGAAGAAAGGAAAGCTATTGAAAAACAGCTTAATGTAAATGTATAAACTCAGTACTTCTCAAATACAGTATTACAAAAACTCTGCCGCAGTTGGAAGGCCAGGACTGCTCTGCAGCACCACCTGCTGAAATGAAATACATGTCGTAATCCATTTTCAGAGAGGTGCATATTAACTGTAGAATCAGGGCAGACATCAGGCACACTTGACTTTTGGTTGGGAACAAGTGTTCCAGGATTCACCCTGGGCCGTATGACACAGCATTGTCAAGGACTGACTCATATGCGCCTGTTTGGAAGGTGTTATTTAAATATCAAGGGGTTTTTTTTCAGTCTAAGAAACTTTTTTTAATGTTTTGATAGTACTACTGAAAGAAAAGATGCTTCAACATTACTCTGTTTGGAAATATCACTGTGAGGCAACACAGCACTTAACGAATACTGTTTAATGATTCAATAAATAATGCACTGTGTGCGACCGTCACAGAAGAATTTTTCAGTTGCGGTGCATTGTTTGTACGTCCTTTTCCTGATATATCTGGCTACAGGATAACTAAATAATCCACTGAAATAATAAACTCATGGAAGTTGGGCTTATGTTTGCCAGTCACAATAAGGAAGTGGGACTTTTATTTGGTACCTTCAACATCCGTATTCGTTGCCTTGTGGTTTAAGGGAAGATTTGTATTTGGCGGCATGCATCAGAGTGAATTTGAAGGTGTTGGGCTACCCCAGTCCTGGTAGGCAGGAGAGCAAAGGGGGATCGTGATGCCAGTGCCCCTACGTGAATAGCATCAGTGCCATACTGCCCGTAAATTGTACTGCTGTGCATGTTTCAGTCCTTTTGCCTAATCCTCCCAGTGCTCTTTGTGTTGTGTATGAGTTATGTTATGTGTGAGTTAGTTATGTTGAGTTATGTGTGAGTTACATTTGAGTTATGTATGCGTTTGTGTTATATAGCATGAGAACTGCTTTCCCTCCACCACTCAGAGCGATTCTGGGGAAATCTCTGATAAAAGCTTTTTGTGAGCAGATCTCTCCTAGGCTGTGAACCAGGGCAGCAGGCTTTGCCCACCTGCCTGCAGTCACTGCCAGACGTGTCCCTCCTTTTGCTACCTCCGGGGTGTCCTTCTCCATGGCAATGCTGCAGGGCAGCCCAGCTGGGTCTGGCCATTGCACACCCGCCTTACCAGATGCAGCTGAATTTCCAGATATGCCCTGCCCTCTTGTGGTATATCCTGCTGGCCTAGTCGTTTCTTGCTCGTCCTATACCCCTGGAAAATAAATGCCTGGTGACCCCTCAAAGCTGCAGCTGGAGGGGATGGAGTGGCAATGTGCAAACACGCTGCAGGCAGCCAGGTTTCGGCAAGGGCCGTGCTGCACCCCACCTCTCTGCTCCTGCCCCACACAACTTCTGTCAGCAGCATCACCCCCCACCACCTACATTCACCTAAAATAAAAGGCATATTATATACTTGCCATCTGTTACACATCTCCTGGCCCAGAGTCCTGCCCTTGGAAAGGTCCTTCCATCCCGAGCCTGCAGGCAGGGGCAGGGGACACCTGAGGAGTCTAATGCCAACCCTGTCCTCTCCTTAGCTGTAAATGCAGCATTTCACCTCTCTTTCAGATTCTTTATCCAGTCAAGTAGCCCCTGTTCTTATTTTAGCCCTCCTGCCTCAATAATTTTTCTATTCCTTTTAATATAGTTTGCTCCATCCCAAGTGCAAATGACTGTTGTTAGACTCTGTTGTACGAGCCGGGCAGAGGGAGGTGAGGAACCCACATTTCTCCAGATCCAGTCCCCATCCCTCCTACCTCTGAGGTTAGACCTCCCAGTGCAACACACAACAAAAGCAAAGTCTGTGGTGGACTCAGCTGATACCATTCCCGTCAAGCCAACAGAGTTTCCCTAAGTTGTATCATTATTTTCCTTTCCTAAGCCTTTTCAGGTGGTCAAAAAAAAAAAAAAAAAAAAAATCCATGTTTTTTTCTTTTCATCTGACACCCATACATCTCTTTCTGCTTATTTCTCTGATTTCTTCTATTTTTTGGCTATCTTGCTTGCTTTTCACTTTCTTCAGTGCAATGTTGCCTGATCGATTTGTCTCACCGCCCCAGGGTTTCATTTGACTCAACTGGAGGATTTCTTTCGTATTTCCCCCCGCTCCTCCATCCCTTTCTGTAGCTGCCGTATCGCAGCCTCTGCCTCCTCGCCCTGCCGTAGGGCCACATTGCCCCGGGTGCCCCGCTCGTACCAACGGGCAGCTGTTTTCTTTCCTTTCTATCTCTGATTTCAACATAATAGAGGGAGAGTTCACATGTTTAGACCCAAATAACCGCCCAAATAATTGGGACCACCCAGGCAGGAGAGAACAGAGGACAACTTTTTCCAGGCTTGGGATAGCTTGGCTGGAGATATCAAAGTGAATTTCTGCTTAATGCCTAATGCTGCTTAATTTAACAGAAGCAGGACTGTTCCCCGAGTGTGGCATTGGTAATCCCTCTTCTTATAGAAGACCTGATAAAGCAACAGTCACTGAAATGAAGTCAATTCAGGCCCAGAGTAATATGGATAAATAAATATACACACGCTGTGGGTCACCACGAGGGCTGAGCTGGGAAGACAGAAAAGCTGGGAATGATCTAAATTATATTGTGCACTTGTCTGACTTATGGACGTGTTGTTAAACAAGTCTATAAACCAAGAAAAATAAACACCAAAGATTTAAACACAATTTTTTTTTCTGTAATAACTTTTTTCAAAATTTCGAAAACTGGGGTAAAGAACCCAGTTTAGTTGGCTAAACTGTGAGCAGCAACTGATGATTGAAATCTTGCTACGCATGATGCAGACAGCCCCAAATCTTTGGTCTCTGGGCAACCCAAATACTCCACAATCGGTATGCACTAGTTTTATCTTCATCCAAAGCTAGCCCCCATGTTATTTGTAAGTCATCTGTGGCTTAGGCCTCTGTAGCCTAAAATAAATAAAGTTTTAGGAGCTGCTCTCAAGCTTGGTTTGTTTTTCCACTGCAACACTCTGAGTACCAGCACAACCCTTCCCTTTCCTCATTCCCATTCATTATCAGAGGAAGAGATCATTTCGTAAATGTGAAAGGCATACCCAGACTGAGGAAATAACTCTGAATCAGGCAGCCCACCTTTCGATAGCAACGACAGTGCTTGCCATGTTCTACTTGAGAAAGATGTCCTGTGCAGCGGCTTTGCAGTGCCACCGCTGCTGTGCACGAAGTTGTTACGGCAGCAGTTGCTACTTCAGTCACTAAACAGCAATTTTTAAAGCTCTTAGAGTTGTGTTTTTAGCTTTTTTTCCTCTAGATCTCCCACATCGACGACCCATAGCCAAAAGGAGAGCGAGCGGGTGGGGAGGCAGGGAACGGGGAGCATCGCAGCGTGCGGGATCCTGCTGCTCGGCTGGGGGTTCAAACTGAAGATGAAGGGCATGGCTCTTGTGGAGGTATGGAGACATGTACCAGGTGCACTCATATTGCCTCTTGGGGCTTGTTTCACCAGGGATTGGAGATGATGAACTGGTCACACCATGAGTTTGGGAATTCTCACCCCTGCGAGCACCAGAGGGGTCGAAACACAGTCATTGTGACAGAGGTGTGCGCACCAGCCTTCTTCCCTCTTCCTGTAACCGTCATTGGAGAAAAACGCATTTGGTGGGTGATACCAGGAGAAGGCAGGTGGACACCTAGGGATCCTGGCGTCCCCAGTGCCCTGGCACAGCTGGGGGTGCGAGCAGCCCCTACCCCTGCCAGCCCGGCCGCAGAGACACCAACACACCTACGCCTGCTCGGAGGGGAAGGATTTTCACCGAGCAGACAGGTGCTCTGAAGCAATGAGGGTGGGGGATGGAAAGCATGTCCTTCCTCTGAAATGTGATATGTTGATTACTGTTTGTTTTTCTTCCAAACCTTATTTTCTGTTAATTGTGGCTTAATACATACACAGCAGGCCTCTAATTTTCAATGGCAGCTTTCAGGCTGGCAGTCCATTAAGCCCCTGCCACGCTGGCAATCATTTTAAGGGTCTTTCTATTGATTGAGGCAATGCAGAGAGATGGCCGAGTTTTCACAGGAGCTATGACATAAAAGCAGGACACTGCTGAAATTGGCCGTGGTGAGCATCTCCCTGGCCTCAGCTGCTGCTGACATCTTTCCCCTGATGACAAAAGTGTGGAATAAAGCCCTGAGCAGCATCTCTGCAAACCAGGATTCCCAGGCCACAGCCTGACAGCGGTTTGGCAGCTGCTCTGAGCTATTTGTTAATAACTAGAACTACCACTACAGTAACATGACCCAATAAATGCCCTTAGCGCAGAGGTACGTGCTGCATGGTGGGCTGCAGTGGTGCTGCAAATCCCCGTGGGGAGACTGCAGCAGGACCCTGCGGCAGCTCCCCAGGAGGCACCGCAAGGATGAGGTTGTAGCAAGGTGGGGGGTTGATCTCTTCTCCCAAGTAACAAGCGATAGGGCAAGAGGAGATGGCCTCAAGTTGCACCAGGAGAGGTTTAGATTGGATATTAGGAAAAATATCTTCACTGAAAAGGTTGGCCAGCACTGGAACAGGCTGCCCAGGGAAGTGGTGGAGTCCCCATCCCTGGAGGGATTTAAAAGACGTGTAGATGTGGTGCTTGGGGACATGGGTTAGTGGTGGGCTTGGCAGTGCTGGGTCAATGGTTGGACTCAATGATCTTAAGGGTCTTTTCCAACCTAAATGATACCATGATTCTATGATTTTTTGAAGGTGGGGCTGTGCAGAGTCAGCGCTTCTCCATGGGGTCCCAAACTCCTGGGATGCACTGGCAATTATATTCCTGTGGGCCTCTGAAAAGAAGTGGAAATCTTTATATTTTTTTGCCTTTTCTTTTTTCAATGTAGAAAAAAAATGCATACCTGTCCCCAGCACAAAGTATTGCCCGTCTTGACCACAAGATGGTACTGCAACATAAGCAGTTTTTGTTGGAAAATACAGCTGCTCAGAAATGCATCATTTAACATGCTTCTGTTGGGGTATCAAGCAGGAGTAACTTTTTGTGATACTATTGTGCCTTGTCTTTATTAAAAAGAGCATTTGGCTTAGTTGGAAGATAGATTAGTTACTTGGCAGAAAGATATATTCAGAACTGTGACAACTTCACTGTTTATCTTCAGTTTATTAAGCTGAAGCATGAAGCCTGTGCACTGGACTCAACAGATAAGAAAGTATCATTTTCCATGTAAACCAGTGCCTGTTCTTCTTAGCAGGACGTCCTTTGTTTTTACTGTGCTTCTTCCAGTCAGGCAACATGCTTGGCCCAAACACGCGAGGTCTTACAGAAAACACATTTCACATTCTTCTGCAGTAGCAGCAAGAACGTTTGGAAACGATCCTTTCCTCAGCGCCTTTGCGCTCAGGGAAGCTGCATCTTTGCCTGATTACTTTTGTTTAGCTGAGATAAGAGGAAACACAGTATGAGACACACGTTTTCTGAGCTCTTGGCAAAGAGCCACTGCTATGCTTTGGCAAACATGAAAATACATTGTCTTGATAGTAAGTTCAATTTCTTAGCAAATTATTGTTCTGGGGATGTAGGTCTGCTCAGTGCTACAGTGAATCATAACAGTAATATTGAATTATTTCACATCTTGAATGGTCAACAGAAAGGTAAAGGGAATGGGAAGAACATGGGATGAGCCTTATCCTATGTAGGGATTTGCTGTGAAGCTGGAGTGAAGCCACTGAATGGCAGTGGTACACTGCTCTGTGGCTGAAGAAGAGGGATCTGACACCCAGCACTGTCACATCACTCAAGAAAATCCAATGTTATTTTATTTCAGAGTTACCAGATCAATACTATTTTTACAGTCTAGACTAGAAACCAACACCCTTACCTCCAAGACGACCTCCTGACAGTTAATTTGCTACTTTTTGATATTTAGTCATGGCAAAACCCAACAGCATACGGTTGCAATGCATTAAATCAAGAGATCATATTTTGGAGCTCATGAAAAAGATGAAGATATAAAAGCAGCCTCATTGGAGACTTCACTTTTGGAAGGACCACAGGCTCCAAACAGATCATCTATAGCCCCTTTCCCATGTGTTATTGTGCTACACACAACATGGTGACACTCAGTGCACCAACTGCTCTTTGTTGAGCTTATCCATGCTTGGGCATACGTGGTCTTCACTGTCGACCTTGGTACAGGGAACCTTCAACCTTTCTCCTTCCTGTGAGTCAGAAAGAGGTAAGATCTTGATCTAGCAGAGATGACAGATACATTCATTAACTTCTAGTGCTGGTAAGATAATATAGAATCACAGACTGGTTTGGGTTGGAAGGGACCTCAAAGCCCATCTAGTTCCAACCCCCTGCCATGGGCAGGGACACTCTCCACCAGACCAGGTTGCCCAAAGGCTCATCCAACCTGGCCTTGAACACTGCCAGGGATCTAGGGGCAGCCACGGCTTCTCTGGGCAACCTGTGCCAGTCCCTCACCACTCTCACTGAGAAGAATTTCTTCCTATCTCATCTAAATCTCCCCTCTTTCAGTTTAAGGCCATTCCCCCCTGTCCTGTCACTCCCTGCCCTTGTCACCAGTCCCTCTCCAGCTTTCTTGGAGGCCCCTTTAGGGACTGGACGGCTGCTATAATGTCTCCCCGGAGCCTTCTCTTCTCCAGGCTGAGCAACCCCAACTCTCTCAGCCTGTCTTCATAGCAGAGGTGCTCCAGGCCTCTGATCATCTTCATGGCCTCCTCTGGACTTGCTCCAATGTCTTTCTTGTACTGGGGACCCCAGAGCTGGATGCAGTACTCCAGGTGGGGTCTCACCAAAGCAGAGCAGAGGGACAGAATCACCTCATTTGACCTGTTGGTCAGACTGCTTTTGATGCAGCCCAGGACACAGTTGGCTTTCTGGGCTGCAAGCACACATTGCCGGCTCATGTTGAGCTTCTTGTCCACCAACATCCCCAGGTTCTTCTCCTCAGGGCTGCTCTCAATCCATTCTCCACCCAGCCTGTAGTTGTGCTTGGGATTGCCCCAACCTACATGCAGGACCTTGCACTTGGCCTTGTTGAAATTCATGAAGTTTGCAAGGACCCACCTCTCCAGCCTGTCAAGGTGCCTCTGGACAGTATCCTTTCCCTCCAGCGTGTTGACCGCACTACACAGCTTTATGTTGTCGGCTAGCTTGCTGAGGGTGCACTCAATCCCATTGTCCATGTCGCTGACAAAGAAGTTATACAGCGCTAGTCCCAATACTGATCCCTGAGGAACACCACTCATCACTGGTCTCCACTTGGACTTCAAGCTGTTGACTGCAGCTTTTACGAGTGTGACCATCCAGCCAATTCCTTATCCACTGATTGGTCCACCTGTCAAATCCATGCCTCTCCAATTTAGAGACAAGGATGTTGTATGGGACAGTGTCAAATGCTCTGTACAAGTCCAGATAGATGACATCACTTGGTCTTCCCTTATCCACCAACTCCGTAATCCCATTGTAGAAGGCCACCAAATTTGTCAGGCGCGATTAGTGAAGCCATGTTGGCCGTCACCAATGCAATATCATTAGATCATGGTTGTAGCTGATAACTACATGGAGATATTTGACCATGGCAGATCAGGTAAGCAAATATTCTGTATAGTTATTCTGACCACACAGTGTTCGCTCTAATTCAGAGCACAGCTGGCAGAAATCTTTAGTGTAAATAAACTGTTGACTGAAAATTTTACATTTGCAAACAGTGGTGAATTTATTCTGATTTTCTGATTCATGCTGCCATGATACTTTTTTTGTACTGGTAAAATAGTCCATTCTCAGTTCTCTAACCGTTTTTGGTCTGTAGGCACTTCTGAACTAGAACTGATCTGTTCTGGCTGTCTAGAACTGCTTCCCTAAATTACTTGCTTTAGGCTTTCCAAACACCAGATTGAATTCTTTTTTAAACAGCACATTACCAGTTGGCAAAGGACCTGGAAATGGACTTTTGTTACAAAAGTCTCACATCATCAATCATATTCATGTGTGAAATGTTCAGGATTCATGAAGTTTTCAGCATTAAGTCTCTTAGAAACACAGGAAGTGAATAACATGTCCCCACGGAGAAGGATGGGGAATAGTTACCCTTAGTATTTGTAAATGTATTTGTGAATCCATCAGTAAGCTATATTGTGGGGTCCAACAAAAAGGTCAAAAGGGCACATGAAGCCAATTAGAGATGATTCTTTGGGCTTTTGCTACCTGATAGCTAGATACCAGCTTCATTTGACCCACTCAATACGCATTCAGGGAAGAAACAATCCATTTAGCCCCCAAAAGGAAATTATCAACAGGAAGCATTTTCATTTGTCTCTTAAAAAAAGGCCCTAGCTTAGGTAGACTATGCTGGCCAGTTCTACCTGCAGGAAAACTGGACACTGTAGCTGACAGCGACCCTAAGCCAGATGTGTTTGAAATCAAGTATTGAATTACTGCACATGTATATAAAAATTTGGCCATTTAATCAAATAAAAAGCTTTCAGATAGTCCAAAGTTTCTCCATAGCTTTCAAAATGTTTGGTTTTTCCCCTCAAGTCTGCATATCTCAACTTTTGAAACTAGATCATAGAATCATAGAATCGTTTTGGTTGGAAAAGACCCTTAAGATTATCGAGTCCAACCATTAACCCAGCACTGCCAAGCCCACCACTAACCCATGTCCCCAAGCACCACATCTACACGTCTTTTAAATCCCTCCAGGGATGGTGACCACCACTTCCCTGGGCAGCCTGTTCCAGTGCTGGACAACCCTTTCAGTGAATAAATTTTTGCCTAATATCCAATAGATGTAGACATCTTTCCTGAAGATGGAAACACATCATGTGCAACTAATCCATTAGTTAACATATCCTTTCTATGAGGATGCGAGATACTATGCATTCTGTCCATTAATGTATTTAACAACAAAATTTCATAATGATTTTAAAATACGTATTTCTTTGCAATGGAGAAGAATAATTGTGTAGTACCTGAAAGAAAACTCCATAAAAGCTCTCCATGGCTTGCAATGGACTTTACATAAAGCCCATTAGTGTGAGTGATATGAATAAATGATACATATTTACACGAACACAATATGGGAGAAAATGGATTTGTTATGCTAAACACTAAATGTGGCCTGTTGTTGAGATTTCAGTCATCCATTCTTACCTGGAATATAAAATTTTCTTTTGCAAGAACTGTGTCTAGGAAAGTCCATTTATGTTGAAGATATAAATTAGACTTGGAAATTTATGTAAATGTAATTATCCTTTATCTTTGTTTCAGAATTAATGAAACACAAAAACCTTAGTGCAAGTGAAGCCCATTTGTGAATACACTGACAAAAATAAACGAAATTTTAGGTTCAATTCAATTAAAAATTTTAATGACTAAATGACATTCATAGTTTGAAAAAATGAATAACATATATTGAAAATGAGATTATAAGCGTAATTGTAGGAAACTGATGCTAATTCTGTGCAGCATCTTAGAGAAGGTTAAACTTCAACATCCCCACGAAGAGTGTAAAATATCATCTTTGTACCAATGCTTTTCCACTCTACTCTTTTGCCGGGGTAAAAGAAGTTGCAATAAACTGATAAGCAAGATGCTTTACATTCTCACAAGGAAAATGTGGTATAACTGTCGTGAAGTGTGCTGACTGAAGGTGAGAATCTCAGCTCATCAATCGGCTTCTCTTTGGAATGGGAAAAATGTAAATATCCACGCACAAAAATAGAATTTAAAAAAATAAAAACTCCTTTAAGCACTGTATTTGTGGCACTAAATTTACATATTACGTCCTCTTCCATAAAAAAGCATCATCAAAAAGAACTTGTGCCAGTTTTGTATTAAAAGGCCTATAGAAATCTCTTAAAATTGCCTTTGTTGTTGGTAGCATAGGTCCCAGACTTCTGTCTTCAGGTCGCCTAGTGTTTGATGCAGGACTCTTTGTAATCAGAGCTTCTTGTTTCTCACTTAGAGGTGCTGTGGAAAAATAGAATATTATCATAAAATATTTCACCAAGAATGCCCATGCTAAAGAAGACAAATGACTAACTCTGAAGGTTTGCCAAGGGAAGACAAATGGAATTTCTGTTAGCAGTGATGATGTTTCAGAATGTTGAATACAGGCTTAGATTAGTAAAATAAATCACTGTTAATAAATATGGAAATAATACGTTTTCATTTCACATTAATTAATCATCTCTACAACAAGCAGCATACATAATTTCTGAAGGAAATAATTTGTTTTCAGAAAACAACTATGACATTGAATACAACTTCCTGTCCATTTTGGAGCTGCAATTATTTTCTACTGTTATTTCATTTTATGATGTGAGTTGTCTAATGTCTGGTAGAAACTCTACAAGCTTCACTCATGTAAGCCCTTTTTTGTTTGTTTTGGAGGCTATCAGTGGGATCAAAGTGGTACACAGGTATAGTGATGCCCCTATTCCAGGAATAAATCTACAATGTACTTCAGCAAGATAAAAACCCACAGACTTTTCCAGTGTAAACCACATTCAGGAAGAAGATGCCAAGCTCTTCATCTGTTCAATCTGCTA
Organism: Balearica regulorum gibbericeps; assembly: GCF_011004875.1. Lineage (NCBI taxonomy): Eukaryota > Metazoa > Chordata > Aves > Gruiformes > Gruidae > Balearica > Balearica regulorum. The sequence continues at coordinate 4,574,262 of NC_046190.1, read as the reverse complement.
CATTCAAACTTTCTCATCATCTAGACCAGTGTTTGGACCAGCCAGACTATTTTGCAGCCACATTTTCATCCTCTTGCTACTGTCAAATCAACATTGGGCAACATTTTGTCTGCCAGCGTTTCTCCGAGGATTAGCAACAGATGTCTCAATCAACACAGCAAAAACACAATTCTCCCCGGCTAGAAACGCAACCTTTCATCGCACTCAGATTTAGATTCTGGATTGCATGTACACCATGGTAGCACTTCAAGTTGTTTAAATTGCGTGGGATAGCTCTTGCACCTACGTAAGCCCATGACAAACAAGCCCTGACTGCCTTCAGAAGCAGGACTGGCTTCCGTATGGTAAGATATGTCCCTACATTCTGAACGATTTAGATTTTTCTCTTAAGATAGACTTAAGATCTTCTACCACCAGCCTTTCTATGGGAATTTGGGAATTTTAATTTTGCTTGACTCCAGGGAACAAGATTGCTGCATCCTTCAAGAGAGATTCTTATGCTTCTATTTTGTCTCTTAATAAAGCAAAAATGACCTAGAAGAAGGATAATAATGATTTTTTGCACTTATCTCAAAAAAGCCAGAAGACACCTACCCAGATCCAGAAACTGGAACACCATGTGCATGGTGTATTTCACATTTGATGCATGATCCTCCAAGCGAAGAACAAGAATCTGATCTTTGTCAAAAACCGTCAGCCAGTCCAAAAGATACACAACGTAGAGCCCAACCTGTAACCTTACCTGTAAACACAAAAAACACAAATCAAATTCAATTCATCTTACAACCTTCTAGTAGTAACAAACCAACAGTCACCTCTGTCTTCTGGGGAAAAATCCCAAATATGTGCCTTGGAGGAAGCATGAAAAGACAGTATCTGAACATTTTTTAATTTTCCTCTTGTTTTCAATGCAGCTTAAGGAAATCTTTGCAAATGGCCTTTCTACTGGTTAAAGATGCCATTTAACTAAAGGCTTGGCTGTGCACTTGGTGCATCAGGCAGAGCTCTGCGTAAAAGCGCTGCACAGAGACAACCATATGCAGAAGGATGCTCGGCCACCTCACCTCCATGCTCCTTTGTGCTTGGGATGACCCAGCCTTCATGGAGACACTGAGGGCTGTTAGACCCTGGATGAAGAGCAGTGGAAGGGAAGATGCTAAGTCCTGCTACCTTCTTCAGGCCCTTAGGTTGCTTATTTCATCTTGATTATCAGCTGCACCAGATCATGCTGCCACGAGTAGTACAAATATTCTGATTTTGTGTAGGAATTAGATTTGGGTGTATTCACTCTGATTGTAAACATTAGATTTAGATCTAAGCTGCAGTAGAACTGGCTGCCCGACAGTGTTACTGGTGCATTGTCTGAGTATGCAATGAGAGCGCCAGACTACGTTAGACCAGAGTTGTGAAAAGGCAGTTTTCAGCCTGTCCTGACCTAATCTCTGTTTTTCTTCCCTCCTCAATTTTACATAACAAGTTGAAACATAAAAAGGGTAGTCTGGTGTTCTTAAAAGTCCAACCTCCAACTGTGCTTATAAATATTTTTCTAAATCCCTTCAGGCTCAGAAGAGAGAAACACGAATCCCAAGTCATAAGCATCTTTCATAAAAGAGACTTAACATCTTCAAGTCGCATTACCGCAGAACCAATGAAGTCAGATAACATGAGTCTCTTTCACTTCTTGCACTGACTCCTGTGACCTACATTGATACCTAAATTCCAGTAAGATAAGCCATATTTTGAATTTTTGCCAAGTCATTAATATCACAATGTATGATTCTGATGTGTGTTGTTTGTTGCTTATAACCATAAGCTTCCATATTTAGCAGACTTCTTTATATTTGATTGAAGCATCACCCCAACGTGTAATACTACTGGGAGGGCAGCACTCCAGCCCTCAGCTAATCCCCTCTTCCACCGAACACTGGGCAAACGTGTGGCCCAGCGATGGGGTTTGCTCTTCCTTCTCCTGGGAGATGGAGGTGAGTGGAAGGCAAGCATCGCTTCATGGTAAAGTTTGGGATTGCGGAACTTTCCCACACGGGCTAGGAATCTTTTTTTAAAGCTTCTCACCAGAAAGAGGAACTTTAACTAGTATGTCCCTGTAATTTTCAGTTTTCTTGGGATCAGCGAGAACCTTTATTTTCTTCCCTGTACAGTGTGTTGTACCAACTTCTCTTTCATCCCTGTTCTTCTGAACCAGACTGTCTCCTTCCATAAAGCTCCAGTGCTTCCCCCTATACATCAAAGGCATCAGTAGAGTGTCCCAAGCCATTCTCCCCTCCGTAATATCCATTTCTGCACTTTCAGTTTGATCACTCTGGCTCGGCAGTCCTTTCTCCGGGTAATATGCTTTTCACTGACTCTAAGTGAGGATAAGCTGACAAACACCCCTTTCTTTACGGGTTAGCAGCTACCAGCAGCGACGACGACTATGACACCTCTCTCGTTTCAGGAATATATTAACAAATAGCAAACCAAAATAATTCTGGTGTAGTCTCACAATAAGCAATCTAATGAGCTCACAGGGGAAAATAATCCCTACTTTTTCAATATGTAGCAAACCATGCACGTAACAGACTTCAGCAACTTGGCTGAAGCAGCAGCTAAAAAAAGCCCATTGAGGAGCACAGTTAGCATTTGTGTTTTATTACAAACACCTGCTTGTGGCTCTCTGGAAAGAGGCATCCTCCGTTCATTTTCAAAAGTATCTTCTTCAGAGGGCTGCCTAAGACAACAAATGAAGATTGGTTCTGCACCCTGAGGATGAAGATAAGAGGAAAAATTTTCCTGCTGGTTCTCTCTCTGCCTTTCTCTCCCCACACTGGAAAAAAAAAATGCATTTCTGCAAGTAGATGGCTGGAAAATACTATGATACTGCCCGGCAGCAGCTCGTGTCTGTGGAGGTCCTGGAGGCTATCATCAAAGACGCAGCTCCGGTCTACCTGCCAAGGTAAGTAGGAGGAATGTCCTGTTTGCCCTGCTGCTGTGGGGCTCAGGCCTGTGCAATACACACTTTTATGCTGATTTTATTGAGTGGAGGAGGCAATAACTTCACCCCAGAGACAAAGGAGAGAAGTATTCCCTCTGAGTCCTTTACAGCCTGAGCAAATAAAAGAGGATCGAATGGCAAACTGGCCAGACGTGATACTTCAAGCCAATCTCTTCCATGTTATTCTGCAAAGGCTTTTTGCTCCCTGCCTCAAGCAAAATGTGAAGTCAGTTCTACACTAAAAATGTGAATTTTGGAATACTGAGCCTGTAATACTCATCCATTTCCCTGCCAGCAGTTTCTGTATTTCCTTTTATCATTTCCTGATGTGCACAATTAAAAAAAAAAAAAGGAAGGTTTTATCTAGTTATTGGTAGCTTTTTCTTGAGACAGAATACATAATTTGTTCTGATTTTGAGGCAATTTTGTACCACAAAGATCCTTGCCAGAGCTACTTTTTGGAGAGATCTGCAAAAAGCTCACACGTTAAACTGTAATCTTCACTAAATGTGCTCTCCATACGCTTGCACAATAGAAAGATTGTATTATTACTATTGGCATTCATCAGGGAACAGACTGAGGAGGCAGCTGAGCCAGTACATCAGCTTTTACATGCTTACATATATATTTATGTCATCCGCTTTACAAATGAAAAGAGAGAAAGCATTATTTCTCGATGCTTATTGGCACAGTATTTTGGTATTTTAATAACCTTGACATAACATACCATTAAAGAAGCAATCAATCAAATGTTCTTGGAAATACGTACAGGCATGGCATTGTTCAGGGTGTTGTTGTAGACACAGGCTCTCAGTGAGTAATCCAGCATGCAATTTTCAAACAGCTGCAGTGATTCCGCCACTTTTTCATGAAAATCTTCCGCAGATTTATTAGCACTTGCAAAGTACAGATAATCGGAGTACAATCTGTGAATGAGATACGTGTAAGTAAGTGACAGAGGAAATGAAAGAAGATTTATTTACATGACAATGGCAATCAGTTACATGAATCGAGGGAAAGGGTACATGTGTGTAACATTGCCTCATCGACAGCCTGTTCAGCCAGTGACACATTTTCTATTCATTTTGATGGGTTTTGGCTCAGAGTAACATCCACTCCAGGGAGCTGCTAAACATTATCCCTGCTGTCAAGGTCAGCATCTCTTGAGAACTTGACCCTAGTAATTGTGCAAGGCAATGTTTTCTCCTGAAAGCAAATTTTTCACATGTATGTACTTTAAATTTGTGTTATCTATGAAGAGTAGAACTGGTCTCAGCTGACATGGGTACCCCTCTGTATTTGGTGCTCCGTGCTGCCATGGATAGAAACACTCCTCGTCTCAAAAGCTTAAAGTTGAAATCAAAACCAACAGAGGAATGTGATGGGTTAGAGAGTGATTTTTATGCGATTACCAAGCTGGCCATCATAAAAAATAGGAAAGAGCCCTTATTTCCTAGTTTTTGCAGAAAGCTTCCCCTCCAATTCCATATTGTTTCTACGTTGACTTTCCATCAAAACCTCCCTATTTACAGCATTCTACCTCTTGGGTTTTTTAAGCTGAAATACTGCATCTACAGTCTGTAGCACCGCACTCTCCAAGCGGTCCCACCTCTGTCTCGAGGACAGCAGGACGTGGTCCCATGCGTGTTGGCAGCTGGCAGGTAAGCACAGCCCCTGCACCAGCTGCTGCTGTGAGCAAAAGCCACCAACAACAGGAATTTCTTCAAGCTACAGCAGAGCAGTATCCCCTCAGTGCATGTTTTTAGCACAAGTTTTACAATTGCTTTGTATCACTGAAAAAAGATTATCTAAAATCAAGTCCCTTGGAGGTGGGGGGGGGAACAACCCAAAACCTACAGGCAATAAAATATCTACTTTAGCATTAATCCCTGAAACCTCGATTAAACTTTTCCAAGGTAAACATCGTTCAAAGAGACAAAGGAAATGCTTGGACATAGCATAAATATTAGACTGTGAATCGTCCACTGAACATGATATTTTAATTTTCTTTCATATTTAGGCTTACAAACTATGACCAGAACTGCAGTATTTTGGAGACAGTTTTGTAGCACTTGAGAAGTCACCTCCCCTGGTGTGTTTGCAGCCCAAATATCACACCTCCACAGCACCCACCTGTCAACACAATTCCAGAAATCCTAGATATCGTTCAGCCTCTTTCAAAAAACACAGGTGTCTAAAAAAATTACCTAAAAAAATCGATGTATTTAGGTCTCATTTTATAGCTGCAATAACCTTTTGTATTGCACTTACTTTATTTATTTTTTAACTTCCCTAGATTTCCACAGGTACTTAAAAATTCATCATTTAATTTAGAAAGTTTAGGCTCTAATCCAGCAAAGCACTTAAGCACAGGAATAGCCCCTCTGCACTCATTATTTATGTTAGTGTTTTGCAAGAACAGGATTTTAATTCCCATATGAAACAAATGAAGACTCTTTGTTCATTTAAAAAGCAAGAAAAGGATGCAGGATGCTTTTTATTCAATTTTTTTACACACTTTTAAAAAGAAAAATCACAGCAAACTATAGAAGATGAGGCAGAGGCACTCAATGTTATCTGTAGGAGTCACCAACTAAGAAAGACAAAGACTCTGATTTTTGTCCAGTTCTCCCCAGTCTGGCAAATGCACTTCAGACAGTTTTCATTAAATGAAAAAACTCCACCTCAGAGCAGAGGGAGGGTACCAGGCTTGGACCAGACTGGTCAGACATCCTGTTTCAAAGCGATGCCCACCAGTGCTTGAGGACCACAACCATGGCACCACGTGTGTCCTCTCCCTCTGCAATGGCAGACCTTGGGTCCCTCTCGCTGCACCCACCAAAGAGCCATCCCACCAGCACAGGGTACGAGGACAAGCTGGGGAGAAGCTAAGGGACAAAGCCAGCCAACTTCAACCAAATTAGGCACACGACAGTATCTCCTGCTTGCAGAAAAGTGCGTACATGAACAAGACTCAGGCTTGTCCAGCTCCTCCCAGGGATGGCAGGACCAACTGCTCCTGGCAGAGCAGGTGAAAAGCTTCTTGCTGGGGGAAATCAGCCAGCAGCCATCACGTACAGCATGGCCCTGGCTGCAATTTTATTTAAAAAGGTTTAATGTGACTGCTTAGTATTTCTAATCATCCATTAAAATTAATGCATCATTTTAAAGACTTGCTGACATCTTATGGAAAACTATGTTCTTGAAGACAAGTTCTCTCTCTGCAGGGCAGCTGAGATTTTCTATATTTCTTTCCATCTGTTTTTAATTCTGGGGACATCTGTTTGGAAATAAAATCTTTGCTGATTAGGATTTCAGCTGTTCCGGCTACTTGAAGTCATTACCCTCAATCACCATCCATTACAACGAAATAATGATGCCATCGACGCCCACCATCACAAACCTTGATGTCCCTTCTCCGAGTATCCCTGGTTGGAGGACAGACCAGACTCTGTGCAGGTTAGATCAGACCCTGTCCCAGACCCTGTGCAGCATCCTTGTCCTCCTGGCTGCTGCAAGGCAGCTGCCCCGCTGCCCTGCATCGCCGATGGAGCTGCCCCTTCTGCCACGTCTCCTTTTGCTGCTGCAGCTCAGATGAGCGATCAGCAACAAGGGCAGAGGGAATCGTAAACAAAAAGAAACCAGTTTATCATAAATACAGTAAGGGGGATGAAGCTGGCTTTTTTACCTCACCCTTATTAAAGCTGGCAAAGACGTACACTCACATTACAGAGGGTGGTTAAAGCAATCAGGGAATTTGTCAGTAATTTACACAAGAAAGCCACGCCAGCCAGCTCTCTCACAGAAAATTACTGTTCAGTCCTGAGGTCAGGAGATGCCGTTCAAAGTTGAGAACTGTATTTCATGACAGAGGAGATGGGAAGCACTCGCCCTGCTCTGCCTCTCACCAGAAGTCACGTCCTGCCACCGGGGAAGCTCGTCAAGGAGCACGCGTCCCTTCCCGCTGCCCAGTTGCTCTGTGCAGCTGCCGGGCAGCGGAGTACGGGCTGCCTTCACAAGCGCCCCATGCCTGCCCTTCTCCCAGTGCCCAAGCCTGGTCCCCACCATCATCGGCACCCCCTTCTCTTTGCTGGGTGTTTCTGGGGCTTTGCCCTTGAGCGCTGACCTAGCCCTAAATATCCTGAGTATCCCTAGGGAGCAATTCACACCCCCTTGGTCTAATCCTTTCGGACTCTGCCTCCATGCCCTCCACCCTTCCCATTATCCTCATCGTTATCATCCTCCTGCAGAGGACACAGTGGAAAGAAATGCCCTAGAAATCTGGAGGAAGATTGGAGGGAAAAAGTGAAGTGCAAGTGGAAAGAAAGGCATTCATGGCTAACACAATGGAAAACCATTCAAGAACTCTGCAAAAGTAGAGCCCTTCCACTGCAGGCAAAGTCAGGAAGACCAAGGATGAAGTCCTAAGCAGCTGCTAGCTGTGCAAGCTAAAATTGTCTAAGGAAGCTTTATATAAGTGCTGCACCAAACATTTTTAAGGTTAAAAAGAGTTTTTATCATTTGCTGACTCTGGAGCTATTTGCAATCTTTTAATCATTTTGAACAGTATACCCCTTGGAGACATAAACCTTATTATTTAACATGAATTGAAGCACTTCACAGGACCACTTATGCCAAGACATGTAAATGCAGTGCCGCAGTCAATCTAGCGAGCCCTGCTGAGAACCAGGGCATATTAGCTCAGGTAGATGGAGTTATATTGCATTTGGCAAGGTATAAATTTAATTTTTTCAAAGTAGCCCAGGTGTCCATGCATGGCATTCACTGTGGCATTTACATTCACATGCCCCTCTTTAAAACACTATCACAATTACGTATGCCAAAATACACAGAGCAAGACCCCTTGGCACCTCTCGTTATAAACCAAGTAACTCTGTCAAATCCCATGTGAACATTTATTTGCATCCAAGAGAGCGAATAAAATTATTACAGTAAGAAATTTTTCTTGCATATTTTAGCAACGTGATCCTTGCTCACCTTTCAACCGGGTCTCTCAGCATGATGATAAGTTTGGCATTTGGTTGGGAGGCATGGATAAAATCCTGGATTAAGAAGGGAGGTTCTCCTTCAGTACTGTTGTCATAAAAGAAAATCCAAGCGTTGTTGTCCCACATCGTCGAGGCACTGGCCTCCCCTGGAAATTAAAAGCATCTCTGCTAGTAACTCATTTCATTCTGTGTATTGGAGTGGAAATCAGCAGGATTTTGAACTGGTGTAGACTGTTTAAAATTGACTCTATTAATTTCAACATACCTTTCTTCTTGCAAATTGATCTGGCCAATGCTCCCCAGAGCCAGAGCAGTCACACTGCCTCGTACCTTTGTGAAGGTAGCGATGGTTATGGCAGGTTTTATGTAATCCCACTTGAAATAGTACTGTCCACTAACCACGCTGCTTCCCGTTAGTGGTTAACACAAGCAAATACATTTGATCTGGGCTGGAATGGACTGCTCAGGGTTTTGGCACATCCTCGAGCGAGGAGGCAGGGGCTCGTCGCTGCTGAAGACCTGCCATGGTCTCTGTAGCACCCCAAGGGTTGGTTTTAATGCTCCTGATCTCAGAGAAGTAACTTGCTAACAAATTGTACAATTGGACACAAACTTAAGGAAAAAAAGTGGAAACCACCTCTCCAGCGGATCAAGTGTTTAGAACATAAATATAAAAAAGAGCACTAACCAGCTGAATTGTTACGGCTGTTTGAAATTTCCCTTTTTGCGAATTATCCATTATTGGAGCTTTTTTATATAACTACAGTTATTCATGTAGATTAAGTCAAATAAACTATTTACTAACAATTAGATAAAAGGTCTATAGAATAAATAACACATTTGGTTAAATGCCAGATTCTGACATCCTTAGTTTCTGAAGAAGCTTGCTCTGAAAGTAATACTACAGGGAGAAACACAATCAGTAATGTCTCTGCTAGAACAAGAGATATGGTGCTTCGGCTGCTAAATAAATGATCTGATATGATGTTTTGAATTGTGTAATCTTCCCTGTATTTTTAAGTAATACTGGCATTTATGTGGCACACTACCATTTAATAAAACATATATAGAAGCTTTTTGGAAACTTCCACTCTCTGACAGTCTTATGAGAGCTAATTCTTGTTAATGAGGCTTTTTGAATCGAAAGGAATGAGATTAAAAAAAATAATGTTGTAGGTTTATATACTTGCACATGATTTGCTTTTTTTCTCTCTCTCCTGGGAAAGTCCAATAAAAATTCTAAAAGATGGCCAAAACACAACATGAAAAAGGCTCTAATCTTCAGCTTAACATAATGTGCTACATTAATAAAGTCTAGGAGTTGTTAGAAAACACATTAATCTTCTGTCATGTTCATTTTGCCTCTTTTCAAAAGGAGGAGATCAGGTCCATTGGCTAAAGCTCGGTGTCCACAACAGCCCTGCTTTTCCATCCTGAATTAATTAGCCAAAGCACTGCCTAATCATCGGTGGGCTTTGACTTGTCAATTAAAACTCAATTAGCCCAGCTCCCACGCTGAGTGTAGCAGGAAGACGAAAGACTAAATATAGGAGAAGAGCTGAGATAGCCGTACCGCAAAACCACCATGCAGCTATTTCTGCGCTGTCGGAAGATGGTGTAATGCAAATGGGTAGAAGCACTTGCATACACAGATTTTCAGCATAGTGCACTCCAGGGATGAGAGCAACCTTGGAAAGTCACTGCTACATCTCCTTGGCAGGAAAGACTAGGCTTAAACTGCTCCCTCAAAAATGTATGTCTAAATCATGCCGAAGATTAAAGTCTATGACTTGATCCAGCCATCTATTTCTCTCAGCAGACCTCTGATCATATTTGATGCTCTATTGGATTTATTCCAGCTAGCTCATACATAGTGACCAATCCTGAGCATAAGAACATCTGCTTACACATGTGCTATCTGAACTAAATAAAATCAGCGCATTTACATATATACGGGCAGATTCTCTTAACATCACAGACCAGAATACTCCACAGACATCGTTTCAGCTGGATCAGCTGCCACCACCAAAAATCTGCAGGCAGCATACGAGCAAGGCACCCAACCGAACCATGCTAAAGCGTTAACAGGGACTCAAGGTGATGCTCTCATGCAGTCGGTCCAGGATAGCCTGGGTTCAAGAAGGCAAATCTCCTCAAAACAAGATGACTGTCAAGAATTAAGGGGGAGGAGGGCTTGGGGAATAAAATCCCCAACATTCTGGTCTCTGCTGACTCTTACAATTATAATTTTCTGAAGCAGCCAAAAATACTCCTGACAATTTGACAGTGTTCCTTTCTGTTTTATAACACAGATTTAATATCTACAAAGACAACGAGCCATACTAAACATGAGATAAATTAAGCACTGCTATAGTAATTATGTCAAGTTACTGCAGTGCAACCAAAAATATATTAATTTTCTAATGGACTTAACATATGAATTAATTACTAAATTGCCTAAAGAATAGATGTATAACCTCTTTATTCAGTCATTAATGGATTAAAATCATATTGTGTTTTCACAAGACATTCCTCTGAATTTATCCTATTAATGATCACAAATAAACAATTGCTGCTTAGAATGCCTCAGGACAGATGAGTGTTGTTCTCTTTGGTTCATCTCTAAGCAGATTTTTTTTGGGGGGGAAATGCAATTATTACTCACTAAGTATAATATCCAGAGAAGCTTAACTTTTCAAAATAATGTAACATGATGAACTACTGAAATGTTTATAGTTTTAATTTGATTTTTTCTTTCTAGTCATCTGAAATAAGAAAATGGAGGATTCCCAGCAAACCTGATATTCATACAGATTCCTTTTAGACTAGCTATCTTTGTTTTGCTTTTTTTTACCAAGGTCATAAAAAGACTAACTTAATGAGTATAATCATTCAGGACTTTTCCTGTAAACTTAATAAGAAAAGCGAACAGAACCTTAATGAAACAAGAAATGAGACAACAGGAAAAAGAAACACAAAGTGAACTCTAGAAAAAGCTGTAACAGGAGGTAAGTAATCAAAGATGTACATTGCAAATTAGATTAGTGAATTTAATTAGTATAAGCACTTCACCCATGAAAGGACAGGAGATATTATTGTAAGTAGGAGGAAAATCTGCAGATGTCCTTGATGGCAACATTTCTTAAGACCCCATCTTGCAAATTTGCTCAATGTTGAATATTTAATAAAGTGAACGATAAGACTCAAATGGAGGCTGAGGAAGTACTGAACAAATGTGACTATAGCCAAGTCTCTGGTTTAAACAATGTAAGACATCGTCAGGATTTCCTCCAGCCAACAACAGGTTAATTTTTTGTGGTTAGAATGAGACCAAAAAAAAATTAATCTGAGGGTATTCCCTCTGAGGGCAGGCAGCAAAAATCTTGTCTGTATTTTCTGTAGAATAATGACTTCAGGTCTACTTGAAAAGCCTCTCTTCAACAGGGGATTGTCTCTTGCACAATTAGTATTTTCATGGAATGTGTCTGGTTTCCCCGGGAAATTTTGAGGTGACAGAGTAAGCCTTGTAAACCTCTCTTCCCCTCAGTTTTCTGATTTTAACGGACAGCAAAAGCAGAATTTAGAAATTTCTGAAGATGCTCCTCATGGGCATTGTAAACTGATGGCACCATGGACCACAGTGGATGAGCACAATGGACTGACCACTGTGTGTCACGGAAAGCAATCCAGGGATCCCTCCCTAGAGCTCAATCCTAACCACAGTCTTCCAAAAGGTACCATACAATTGCATTTCTAAACCATTTTTAATGCTAATCAGGTAATTTAGTATCAACTGAAACTGTAAGATTATCTTCAAATAGTACCCTGTACTGTGCCTCTAGGTTCCACGCCTGAAAAGAGATACAGCGTAAGATAGCTTCAACTTGACTCTCTATATTCCTGCTCTTGAAACTTGCATTATCTTTGCTGATAACAAAGCAGCTCAGGAGTTTAATCATATTTCTTCCAGTCCATCACAGGCTACATGGGGATGATGACACAAAAAAGGGTGGTCCTTCTTCCTACAACCCTTCTTCCTCCATGTATCTTATGTTGGAGCTTGAGAAGAGCTGTGTTACTATCATGGAAACTGTCTCCAGTCAGCTACAGGATTTCTACAGCGCCCATTGTATGTTGTAATACCACAGTTAGTGTGTTATCCCAGACACGTTGCTACAGCCTTTGAATCTGAAGCTACAATCCCGTCACTACAGGCAAACCCTTCGTAACGAAAACAAAATGCAATGTTTGAAGGAGTCACCAAGGTCATTCTCACTCTTTTTTTTAAAAAAAAAAGATTTAATTAAATGCTGATGTTCATCAGACATTTATTGCTTGCTCAGGCATTTTCTAAAGATAATCACAACTTTTTAACAAAGCAAGTAACCACCCTCCAGGAAAAGGCAAGAATTTGCACTATCCGCACACAGCAGAGAAAACCGACATCAGGAACCCTGTGCTGTGAGCCCTTCACATCTGGGAAAATGCCCCTCTCATGCCTCAGCTACGAATGCTGCCAACCTGGAGCTACAGAGTCATAGTTCAGCGGCTGTGTTTGCCCTACCGATTATGATGTTGTTCATCTTGCCGCGCTCTTTTGCTGCTTCGCTCTGCAGCACACCCTGAATCTGATGTGCTGCTAAGTCAAACAGGTCGAGGTAATCTTCCACCGGGTAGCGATCATGAAATCCATCTCTTAGGCGAATGATTCCTAAAAACAGTGAAAAGAGACACGTTTATTTAAAATAAATAATAATAAAAAAAAATAATAATAGCAGGACAAGATTAACCGCTGGTGTAAATCAAAACAGCTTCATTGACATGGCTGGCACTGAGCCAGCTAACGTCAGCACAAAATTAGACCGATGAAGTGTAGTGCTCAGATAAAAGTGCCAATAATGAAGTAGCTGAGATTCGAGATACTATGCGATTAAGCCATAAATTCGGAGTGATAGGAAATATCTTAAGTGTTCTGTTTTATAGTTCCTGCATGAATAGCTTGCATTTATTTTCTTCTAAATTTAGCTTTTGGAATGAATATAAAAGACCAGATTCTGCTTTCATTTGCACTAACATAAATTGAAGTAATATTGGAACTCCCACTAGATTTACTGTATTGAGTTTGAGAACAGGGTCTGATGCCAAAAATGCAAATCAACATGCACTTATCAAAATCAGAAATCTGGGAAATCATTCATGTTTTTGTCTTTCACAAGTATGAAAACAAAGCTCCACGATAGTGTCATCACCTTCTCCTCGCCTTCCCTATACTCCAGGGTGCGCTCAGTATCACCTTCTCCCTGCACTTCTCAGCACTTGAGCAACATCTGTGATTTTATACCCCATTTCCCACTCTTCTTTCCAAATCTAGTCTCACTTCTCCACTTTCTGTACACGCTCCCCATGCCCATCTTTGCATTCTTGCTTCTTGCCATACCACGAGAGAGTTTCTCAAGTGGGCAGTGGTCAAGGACAGTATTGGGAAGGCAACAGAGTAGGAGCAAAGCTAAGAGTATAGAGCAGGACTTCTCAGCTCTCCCCTTCTTGTTCCTGCAAGGCCAATAATTATCAGTTATGTGAGAGGAAAGCTCAGCAAGGGAGTTCTTTTGTCCATTCCATCTGAATTTCCCCTTTAGGAAAGTGTGATTTAATGAGGGTAGAAGAAAGCTCAGCAGTATATTTTGACTTATTTTGAGGGGAATAAAAAAAAAAAAAAAGGGACAAGCATGGTGCTACAGACTGCCTTGGTTTGTTGCTACCCCACTCATGGGAATAGAAATTGTGGCTAAAAGCCAGGAAAGAGAGACAGTCAAGCTGGGACAAAGTCCTATAGAGCATCAGCCATCCCAGCAGAACAGGAAAGTGGTGATCTGCGAAATGGGGTCTCCCCAGGAGGGCTGTTTAGCTTCAGCTGAAATTAGTCAGTCTCATAAAAATCCACTGAATCGGAGGATGCCATAGAACAAAGAGACTTTCTTGTCTAGATAAGTGTTACAAACTAAACCAAGTTAATAGCCAGAAGCATAGGATCATACCCACCAGCTGACTTATAAAAGGGGCTGTCTCAGTTTCACTTATTAGTCTATTTGCCATATTCTCCTTTTTTTTTTAACATATATTTTTAAATAGTAACCATTAGCTAATGTGTTATTGAAGCAGAATGAAAGAACTGAGCCACCAGGAGCAAACTTAATCTTTCATTCTCAATGGCAGACAGCCTGAGATGATCAGAAGATCCTCTCCACAGATCTCCTGCCCATGCGATCACAAGCTCTGCAATCTTTCCTCATTCTACAGCTTTACAAATTTTCAAGATCTTCAAGGATCTGCACTTGGTCCCCAGTGGCTGACCACAAGACTATGCAAGTGAAGGGTTTGTGAATGCCAGCAGAGAGATAGGAACTCATCCTTGTTCTCAAAGTATATGCATTCCAGCCTGATTTCTTACACTCTTCTGCCTGTTTCGTAGGTCCAGTTCTGAGCTTTAGTGAGTCCAGTCTTGCTTTACAGCAGCTGGATGCACTACTTCCTCCAACATTGATTCCATATCTTTATGTTGAGGCTAATGTAGGTGTAGAGAACTACTTAGTATAAAGGATTTTAGCTTAACGTACCAGCTCAGTTCAGCCTTTCCTGCGAGCACTCTCATGGAACACAAGATCTTCCACAGATGGTTTTGCTGTCAGTCCCTGCATCTACACATCCAGAGACAAGCAGCACGGCATTTGTGCTGGAAGGCATCCAAGTCTAAAATCCCCTTTCTTCACTGATCTGACTTTTCACCTTCAGGTCAGGAGGTAATTCTTATCACTTATCTTCAGTCAGCCACTGACTGTGATGAACGAGTGCCTTCTCATGGGGCTTCAGGGGGCACCACAATGCTTCTCTTATTTGACTACTCAATTCACACTGGTACCTCCAGTGTCTCCTAAATTGGACCAAATTATCTCAAAAGCAAAACTGTCTTTTTGTCATATTGCTTTAACTCTTAGTTTATAACAAACATTGAGAAAATATTTAAAATACTTATCTCAGCCACTTACTTATGACATTTGGAAAGGAAGAAAATCCAAACTCTAAGAACCCAGCAAAATCATGAAATCCTGGCTCTGTGGCTGAGCCCTTGTCCTCATTGAGCATTGAGGAACAAAGCCCCATCCGCAGGAGCTCAGAGGTTCTTCTGGGCTCCAGGGTGCAAGGAAGGGAGGTGGAAATGGCAACATCACATGTAGGAGAAATAAAGAATTGAAGGTATGACCCCAAAATAAAGGACAGAAGCAGCACTACAGGTGTCCTGGTCCCTCAGAAAGTGTCTTTCCTTGCCTTTAGCCACCGCAGTTCATTAGAAGAGATAGCTTCCCATTTCAAGGAAGCTTAGAAAAGCACCAAAGGCAAGTAGTGATGCAAAGTCCTGATGAAAAGATCTACCCCATGCTAGGCTTTTTCTTGTTCCAAAGGCAGTGCCTGCAGTAAAGCAACAGCAAATGAGAAACAGAAGCAAAGATGTCACCGTAAAATAACCAGTGTCTTCCTCTTGGAAATAGTAATATCACAGAAAAGCCTGTGATCTTTGATACCAAAGTCGCACAAAGTGAGAGCATACCAGCACTTAACAGCTAGACCCAACAGTGGGAAAATCCAGAGCCTGGGTGGAATGCAGCCACTGTTACATGCATCTTCATTTAGAGGAAGGCACTAAGCACTCAGCAGAGTCAGGAATTGAAAACGGGTCTTCTGCACCTCATCTAGTCTCTAACCACAAGACTGACCTTCCTTGGTGCCCGGGGAAGAGAGAACAAGAAGGACATAACACTTCAGGTGGATAAAACAATGCACTCAGCCACACGGCCCTCAGACACACTTTGAAGGTGCAATCATGAGGGGTACATGCATTTTTCTCCAACAGGCCATAACCTCAGCTATTCAAGTCTACCTTCAGAGATGAAGGGTCACTTCATGAAATATTGATGTCATCCAGGGAAAGAGCATCAAAAATATGTGCAGGTTCCTCAGTGTGAGAGAGCCTTCTCATGCATACCATCTCTACTGTTCAGTGCCTGACTAGAGCTGCAACACTAATGAAGTTCTTACCACAAAGCACAGTTGTATTTATGGAACCATAAGGACTGAAGCCACCCACATTTCAAATATTGACCTGTCATTTATTCATGTAAGAAATTCTTTACAGAATTTTGCAATAGAAAACTATCAATCAGTGCTATTCTTTAAATCTCCCATCACAACTTCATAGTTCCTCTACCTGCTTTTACAAACTGGGGGTTTTTTACAGGGTTGGTTTTATCTAATGATTTTTTTTTTTCCTAGATTTTCCAGATCCCTGCAAATAAACCAAATGAAATGTGCATCATCTCAAAAAGTTTAATCCAATACATCATTAAACAAAAGCAGGATGGAACCTACTCAGCAGCCATCACCCAGATTTTTCAAAACTAGTAACTCCATCAGTTTCAAGACAAGCCAATATGGAGCAAATCCATACACTTCATCCCAAATATATACAAAAAATGTCAAATTTTAATAGAGACAACTCGCCTCGATACCAGAGGACATGTTTACTCACCAAACCGTTTTCTTGTCCACCAGTGTGGCTCTTTGATTGCTGAGAACCGAACGTCGGGGTGCAGCCTGAGCCGGTCGTACAGGTCTGTCGTCCCACACTTGGGCTGGCCAATGATGTAGAAATGGGGGAGACAGCGCAGGCGGTAGTGTTTGTCCTTATAATGGTACAAGTGGTTCCAAAATACCTTCCTGAGGTAATCAAATATGGTTCGAAAGCGTTTTGAATACAGTGCATAGGAGTTTGTTGCATAAGGATCTGTGGTTGTGTTTCCTCTGTACTCTTCATACCAACAAGGATTCTTGCTATTTGGAAGGAATTTATTAGGAATTACTGAAAACATCTGCAACATAAAGAACAAGAATTTCAGTCAAGGCAGCAAAAAATTGACAGTTATTCTTTTCTAACTTACCGCAGTAAAAGAACACAATAGAAACAATATGTGGACATTTTTAACGGTTTTTTTTTTTTAACTACAAAGTTGACCTAACTGATTTCTTCTGATGACATTGGAACCCAATCCTGTATAAGCAGTTGGACTAGGAGAGGAGTACATTTAGAAATCCTTTGATTTTAGGCCAGAAAGGACCTCAATAATCCCCCAATAACCCTGCAACCCCAGGAATTAAAGTCAAACACATAATACGCGAATCAAATTGACTTCCAGTTTTTAACTCTTGAAATAAAAGGTTTGCAATGACTGGATTGTCAGGAAGGCATACTGGTAATTGGTTATTAGAAAGGCTCCTTTCTTATTTACTATTTAAGGTGACTAGCAAATCTATGTCAGAATGATTTTGCATGAGACAAGGTAAAAATTCAATGAGATTGTACAGCTATTGGAAGACTGCCTGATTTTTTGTTTCAGGTGTCAAGACCACTTATATAACCCATCTATTTTGCTCATGACTCAGAAGGACGTGATCTACAACATCAGCTTTTCAGCTGGTGTAAATCAGGAGGCTCTAGGTGATGTAAATAAGTATATGGACATCTGAGTAGCTGCACTTTTTTATCTCAGTAAAAGATTGACCCAGAAGTCTTGAAAAAAGCAAGTATACAGCAGTTTCAGACACACTTTAATTCATACTTACATGTGGCTCTTGTTTCCTCAGCTCTTCTAAATCAGGGCGCTGTCTCGTTATAAACTCTATCTTTGAAGTAATAGTGTCAATAATTAATTTAATGCTTGGATAATCCTTCACGTATGAAATATTCATTTTAGAAGGCTGGTAATGGTCTTGCATGTCACTAAGGCTTTCATTGTCCATTAAGCTTGGATTGCTAGTAAAAGCTCCATAATGGAAGGGAGATGGTATTAACAACAGGCTGTGTTTGGCTCCAGTCAGTATGTAGGATGCCATCACTAGAGTCATTATAATCAACCCAAATATTAAGCTGCATAGCTTCCCCTTCCTCAAGCAGAAAAATCCATTCCAGCTTTCACTGTGATCAGTCCTTACTTCCAAAACTGCAAGCAACTTCATCTGCTTGCTATCAGTGTACAAAGGGATCTTATTTTCTCCTTTGCAAACAGGACACTTCTGGTTATTATGATTAGGTCCACGGCATCTGAAACACTGTCTGTGCAAGTCATTTGGTAATAAATGTATGCAACAATTAATGCAATACCTCATATTACTACTGTTGAACTCCTGTATTAATGAGCCAAGCACAGCCATAAAAATGTTTCTGAAGCATGAGTCATCTTCTGTGACTCTGAAATTATTTAATTCCTTGAGTGGTTCTATGACTACTCAGCAACGCAAAAGGACACCCTCCAAGCAGAACAGGTAAAAGCACTCAAAAAGTGGCATATGTCACATAAAGAAAAAAAACCAAACCAAACAACAACATTGAACACACAAAAATAGATGTACTGTCGACGTGGTTTCCAAGAATTTGGCTCTGTAAGAGGAATGTAGTGAAGTAAGAATCAGCTACACAACTGGCTCAAGTTTTTCCCATTGAACAAAATGGGAGGGAAGAAAAGTTGTTATGTAGCGTAAAAATATGCAATAAATAAAAATAACTCATTGTCCTCTGATTTACGCTGGAATAGGCAAATATGGGTAGAAATTCCCAGGTATTCTTAAAACACGCAGATTCCAAACCAGACTGCTGCTACTGGAAGCTTCATCTTCCCAGAGATGGTTTCAAAGATTTGCATTGTACAACCTAAAGAAACAAAAAGATATATATAGATACACACAGAACAGCAGACATAGTATCTACATTCACCTTCATTCAAAGCCATAGCAAAGTACAATCTACCACAAGTAATTTCACAATTCTATTTGAAAGATGTCTTCTATTTGCCAAGCATATTAATTACAGCACTCACAACATTAAACCCAGGAAGCATTCGGCTTCAAGTTCACAGCGAGCTGCCCTTTCTTTTCAATCACGCATCTGCTGACATCAACGAGCAGTTGCTACCACAGGTAACACTACACGACTTCCCTCAGACGCTCATTAACCTATCTAACAGATCTCAATCTGCTCTTTAAATATGGAAGCATTTTTGGACAGTGTCCAGTAACACAGATTTAAATATTTACTCTATCTGTACACGGGGACCTTAAATTAACTGTCCTGAAGTGGAGCACGATCCTGGTTAAGAGAACAAGGCAGGGATATGATAACAGTCTCCTTTCAAGCATATGAGATTAAAAGCCAAACAAAATCCCCAAAGCCACAAGTAAAACATGCAGCAAATTGAAGGGATTAAATAATAGACACGAGCAACGGCTCATTACAGGATATCTGTTTTCTGGACCAAATGATTCTGGGACAAGAATAATCACCCACAAGGCACTGCAAAGTCACCTAGATACTTTCAGCACTACTAGCCAAACACATTTTGAAAACAATACTCAGCTAAAAATGGCAAGATGTGTTACTTAAACGAAATGTACCATCAGTAATGCAACTCCAAAGCAAGATCCTGGATCCAGCAAATCCTCTTAATGGTGTGCACTTTAGTATGGGAGCAGTTGAGCACAAAACGCAGGAGCACATGTCCCCTTGCCACAAGGCAGCCACCACAGGCAGGGACTTGACCACTTGTGGGTCCCATGAAGGTCTCCACATCCCCACAGACCGGGGGTTGAAGTATCCTGCTGCACAGGGTACGTGCCATCCTCCTTTAAATACTTCAACACTATGGCTGCTTACAGCCAAAAAGTGACCAGAGCTGTTTAAAGTATTTATGTCAACCTTTGGTCTTGGTTTGAGTGTGTCCATGCTTGGCTTTCCAGGCAGTGTTCACAGCAGAGACACTTAAAGTCACAAACAAATCATCAGCTTAAGGATGGTCTTAATTAAAGCATATTTATGCATAGTTCCTCTAGAATTTCTGTTTTCATGGTTTATTGAATACCTTACTGGAACTACTACATTTTAAGGTCAAAATCAACTATTTTGAGAAGCCTTATTATCAAATACAAAAGTTCACAGATAATATACCTTCTTCTATATACTATTTTTATTTTCTTCTATATACTATATTTTTATTTTCAAGAATTAATTTTCTGGAGGAACTAAAGACAGGAAATATTTTAAACAATCTTCAAAAGTCAGAAGCAAAACAATAAACTGGCATAGGATGAAAAGGAAAAGAAAAAGATGGGGTAAACCTAAGGGACAATAGTAATGAATGGCTCTGAGAGGCAACTTCTATTTCGGCTTTTGCCACTTGATAAAGACAGAACTTCCCTTCAGCCCCTGAGAACAAGAATAGCTTAAGGTTTCAGTGCTGTGATGCTCCTTGTCCATCCCAATACGGATACACATGAAAGCAGCTGTGTGGAGAAGGCCCTGGGAGTCCTGGTGGACAACAAGCTCTCCATGACCAGCAGTGTGCCCTCATGGCCGAGAAGGCCAATGGTGTCCTGGGGTGCATTAAGAAGAGCGTGGCCAGCAGGTCGAGGGAGGTTATCCTGCCCTCTACTCTGCCCTGGTGAGGCCACATCTGGAGTTGTGTGTCCAGTTCTGGGCTCCCCAGCACAAGACAGACAGGGAACTACTGGAGAGAGTCCAGCGGAGGGCTGCGAGGATGAGGAGAGGCCTGGAGCATCTCTGGTATGAGGAAAAGCTGAGAGAGCTGGGGCTGTTCAGCCTGGAGAAGAGAAGACTGAGAGGGGATCTCATCAATGCTTATCAGTATCTAAATGGTGAATGTCTAGAGGAACGGGGCAGACTCTTCCCAGCGGTGCCCAGAGACAGCACAAGGGGCAACGGGCACAAACTGTAACTCAGGAAGTTCCATCTGAACATGAGGAAAAACTTCTTCCCTCTGAGGGTGACCGAGCTGTGGGACAGGCTGCCCAGAGAGGTTGTGGAGTCTCCTTCTCTGGAGAGATTCAAAACCCGCCTGGACGCCGTCCTGTGCAACATGCTTGAGGTGATCCTGCTCTAGCAGGGGGCTGGGCTAGATGATCTCCAGAGGTCCCTTCCAACCCCTGCCGCTCTGTGACCCTGTGAAAGCAGTGACCCAGTTCCCCTCTCAACACCTCCATTTCCTCAGCATCACCCAGGACCTGGCCTGCCACAACCCACTTTTCAGCTCTTCCGCAGACAACCCCAGTATTTACCTGAGTAATTACCCGGCAGGTTCAACACAAACAGTTTTATCCATATTGTGACTAAGAGGCTCCACATTGCCTCTGAAGAACAGAAAAAGGACTGCCCCTTCTGTGGGAGGCCAGGGAAGGGCACACGGACTCCATGCATAAAATACAACTATTGCAAATAAAAGCAGCAGCTGAAGGAATTGGAAGAATTCAGGAGCATGACAGCTATACCTGAACTGAACAATATATTTTGCTCAGATGACTATGGATGATAAAATGCTATTTAATTACACTTATTTTACAGATGAAATTAATCTGTGTTATAATTAACTTTACTAAACCAGAGAGCCAGCTCATTGCTTTACGGGATATCTAAAGGTCCAACATTCACTTTTACTACTTAAATGAAAATACAATTTCCAAGTCACCTTAATCAAAATATTAAATAAATGTTTGACAATTTACACTTATGAAAAATTAGTGTACTATCAGAGTAACAAAAAAAAATCAGCACCATTCTAATTCTCACGTAGGTACAGTTCTCCTAGTTTAAATACACCTCAGTAAACACCTACAAATTCTTTTCTCATTACTTTTTGCCAGTGGCTCCCTCCTCTGGACCCACAGTAGTTGTTCCTTCTCTACAAAAATCCACCGTTCCTTTTAAGGTTCAGAAATGTTTTTTTTGTGCATCATTTCCAAACATCTTCCTTTCTTCCCTATTCTACGGTGCTCTTCGTTCCACTCAAAACCATCTAACTCATCCTTTTGCACACCTCTGTCTTCCGCAGAAATCTTCCTGTCTGACTTTGTCCCTTGGTTCTTGAGAAACAACACAGATATACACATTTCTGAAGCGCATGTTTGTGTGATATCCAAGACACCAACAATGAAAAGAATTTCTCATGACAGTACAGTGGATACACAAAGGGTTCTCTGATTACTCCTACAACACACTAAATCATAGAATTATAATTATTACTAATTATGAGTCCTCGAATTTGGCTATTTTGACTTTAGCTCTTCCAACACTTATTTTTAATTCTTAAGAAACATTGCTATAATTCTACATAATAACTCCTCGTGCATTCCTACAAAAGTGTCCAGATCAAATGGGGCAGTCACTTCAGATCCTGCATTACTCCTCATTCTTCTAGTTGCTTTTTTGTACGAGACAAAATGCTTTTGTAAAATTATTTGTATTCTTGATGTTTCTCCCGCCTAACTTGGTCACATACTGGAGGATTTCTGCAATCAGAGCAAGCAGGCTGTGTCTCAAGGACTCAAGAATATTTATTTAGATAAATACTGAACAAAAGTATTTGCAAAATACCTTCCTACAAAAAGAAGTTCATTTCCTTAATGAGTTTATTCTACAAGTCAGATAAGGCAGACAGAAATCGTAGCATAGTCGTTACTGACTGTATTTAAACTAAAGGGAAAGAAATCAGTGTAAGACCCTCAAAGAAACTAGTCTTCAAAACTTATCTAAAGAAATGGGCCTGTGATGATTTTGACAGAAGTCTGAATGACTACAGAGACTAAATCAGATTCATATGTGCAATATTAAAACAAGGAAGTTTATGCTGTCTTACACATAGAATATCTCTCCCCAAATGAATGTCCAAAAGAAAAAGGGAAGCTATGGGAAGCTATGGAAAGGCAAGGGGAGAGAAGGATCCAAGATTTAAAGCAGGAAAGAGCTCAATGGTTGTCCAAACACCACTGACGGTCCTAATTGCTGGAGAGAAGGAGGACGAGAAAGGGAGGTCCTGACAAGGGGAAAGTTTCCCCTTTGCTAGTCAACATTTCAGGCAGCAATAAGACACCTGAGCAAAGATTTTCAAAGAGGAAGCAAAGGAGGCAGGAGGAGACTGAAGTACTGTCAGGGCAGATCCGGATATCATCCACGGAGGCAATAGAGAAAATCAGGAAAACAGAGATAGTTCCTAGAAAAGGACTAGAAAAAGGATGGAGATGAGGGCTCTGGTAAGAAAAGATAAGAAAAGGGAGGTGAAAAAAATCACCTCTAGAAAAGAGATGCACAAAAAAGAAACTATAGGTTACAGTGGTAGCTAGAAAAAGATCTGGTAAGCAGAAGGTAGCTTAGAATCACTTCATTTAATTTATTATGCGCTACACGTTTGTTTTCATGTAATCCTTCCACGCTGAACGCCTCCACTTTGACACCCAGCGAGTATCTCAATATTCTCCTGGATCTCTGCTCTCCAGCTCCTTGCAGTTTATTTTCAGAAGGATCAGTTACTATGCACTGTCTATTTAGAAAAAAAATATAAATCCAATTTATTTTCCAGTCCTCTTCTAATGGGGAGATGAAACTTGCTCAGTGATACTGATCGAAGAGTTATCCAAGATATTCTTACAGAATCAATTCAAGACTTGTGTATTTGACATTAATTCTCAAATTTTTAAAAAGTGCCATCAGAGATACGTTGATGGATATAGAGCACAGGATCTTAGAAAAACCACATAAGCTTCTCAGTCCTATTTTATGTCCATTTATATGTTAATAAAATGGACTGGAATTTACTGAACCCTTCCCAGATGCAGACAATTCTCATGAAACTCCAGTACAAATATTGCAATCTCAAGGAAAAGTCACATTAACTACATCTTTGACAGCTGAGGAAAATGCTTTATTGGGAAGCTGATACAAATAAGAAAAAAAAAAAAAAAAGAAATCTTTAGGCTACAGTAGAATTAAGATCTTAATCACACAAGTCATGAGGGAAAATTTAAAGTTCCACCAGCAACCATAACTCTGCCAACTTATGCATACACACAACAGGCTGCTTAATTAGATGATGGTTTTGATGACCTACTACAGGGCAATATGACATATTACTCAGCTAATAGAATAGAGACTGATTTTACGTTTTTTTTAATAACTGCTAGTCACAGACAGCATTTTACATGATTTTTCCACTGTCATGTTCATGTAATTAAAAAACCCAGCTGTAATAAACACATAAAAGTCAGGATATAATTTCCTATTGCCACTCCTTTCTCTTTACCAAGAGGTTTTTAAAAGTTCATTCCCCAACCTTTTACTATGCAATGAAGGATGCTCACGAAGGCCAGGATCTTTCCCTGGCGTAAGCAGCCCCTGTTTTCCCCATTCACCCACAAAATCAAGAAATCTACAGTATCTTTTTTGGTTGTTTGTTTCTTCCATTAAGCACTTCCAGTAGTCATAGCCACAGATATCTTCCACCTTTTTTGCATTTCAATACAGAAAGCAGAAGGATGTGAATTGCAGACGGAGTAGAGGTTATGAGATTTGAGTTAGTAATAAACCATTTATGTCTTTTTATACTTTAGTTGCAAAACTGCTGTCGGTTCACTGGCAGAATATTACTCTCTTTACACAACAAGCAGCGTCTTTGTATATTGTTGAATAATGTAGCATGTAATTTCCTCTTGTTGAAATGAACGGTGAATTATTTATGATCATGTCTATACAGTATTTGTCTGTTGTACATAAACGTATACCAGCTCTAACCTCAAAGCAGAAATCAACATCAACCTTTTCAAGCTCCTTGGCCAAAAGCAATCCTCCTCGTAAAAATGAGGATCTTTGGGAAAATCATAAGTAGGAAACATGGATATAAAAGATGTCACACAGTGGAATGGGGAAGAAAAATGACCAGCTATCTTAGATTTCAATAAATTCCCGCTGAAGCCAAGAGGACCTGCACCACTGTATGCAACTGAAGCAGACTCTATCGAGAAAGGTATTTATATGCAACAGAGGACTTAACAGCAAACAGGTGAGACCTTTTCTTTGCTAGCTTCCCTGTGCAATTACTTCTTTATGTTACAAGAGGACCTCTTGTGTGCACAGGCTTCAGGATGCTGGGGAGAAGGCTGGCAGGTAACCCTGGCAGGTACCACAAAAGCAAACGGCACAAGGCAGAGCTGCCTCTAGAGCCTTGAGATAAACCACTGAAAATGCAGCATCCAGCATGTCCTGCTCATTGCCATACAGGAAACTAAATAGGGTAAAAAGATAAATTAAAAATAATTAAAAAAAAAAGCCACGCGAGATTTTTCGTCACATATTTTTGTTCACTATATAGAAAGATCTGAAATTCTGTTTCATTTCTGTTAAATAAACATTTCATAAAATTCCTCCCTTTTTTCTTAAAGGTTTGTAAGGGAAGACTGTAATCAAAATGGCTATAAAAAAGAAATTACTTTCATATGCTCAGTCATATAAATAAAATTCCCCTCCCCTATGAATAAGATAAAACAGATGGAATAGATTTTACAAGCACACACATCGTCTGGACGTCTAAGTATATGACCTATTTTTCAGGTCACCAGCCTTAATATTTAAAGTGCTTTCTTTTTTTTTTTCATAATTCTTTAAAATAAAGATAAAACAAACTTGTGCTAGTACTCTTAAGGCTAAATTCTATACTAGCCTTGTTACTTTTCATCATATTCAGCTTTTCCTACTACCACATGAAAAAGTAGCACACTGCTAACCTATTATAAACACACTTCAAGTACACCAGTAACACATTTCTCAGCTTGATGTATAACTGTTTCTCTGTTTGATGTCAGTGGAGCTACAGCACTTGGTTTCCTCTCTTCACACAATATAATTAAAATGTGGAACTCATTGAGGCCAAAAGTATGAATGCATTTGAAAGACATTACACAATTAATGTAGAATAAATCTATCAATTGCTGCTATCCTCAATTCCCAGAAGCTAGAAAGGGATGGGAGAAATCTGTTTCTTTCACTCAGCATTTATTACTGGCCAGGGCCAGAGGTATCTGTGCCAGTTGAAGATCTGAGCTAAGATTGTCCTGTTGGGCAGGCCACAGCCTGAAAATATGGATGTGTAAAACAAGTTAGAAAATAGTCCACCAGCTCTCAGGTTAGGTGGGATGAAGCCCAGCCAAAGCATGGCCCTCAGCTACAACTCCCACAGATAGGGTCTGTAGTCCCATAAAAACACAATTTCTTTTTTCTTTCTGTCCATTCTCCTATTCCCACTCACGTCAGGCATCACGTCAAGGATTTGTGTATCGATGTGCTTATTAGAGCTGACAAAAATGCCTCTTTTTCTCAAGGGATATTATTACTTCTCAGCAAAAGTGAAAAACTAGAACTGCTAATATGTGGAAGCACAAGAGCATTTTGTGTTCTTGCTCTGTTGCTTCCTTGTTATGGGAAGACCTTCAGCTGCTGTGATGTCTGTAATTTCTCCACGTGATGAGAAGCGGTTGCACCAGAAGAAGATACTTCAGGCGAAGCATTGCTCAAAGCAGGCAGGAATATGTCCTCTGTGGCAGGCAGCCCTCGCCCCCTTTCTTTTTCAAATGAAAACTACAGATGCTATAAAAATAAGGATAAGCACCTTTAGCAAAAAGCGGGGTGGGGGGGAGAAAAAGGATTAAGGAAAAGATAATACTGCTGGATCTCATCTGGTCAGTAACACCTGAAGGAGCACATGGCTCCTAATTTAATAATATCTAATGCCATTCTTTGAGTAACAGCTATGTTGTTTTATCCAAAGTCTCCTAATTGTTTTCACTAATCTGGATAAATAGTGTCACTGCCTAAAGTGCCTTCCCTCACATATCAGGAAGATTTGTTTAATTCAAGGTCTCAGTTTGTGCCGCTAACATTTTTTGAAATCTCAGAGCAAAGCTGGTCCCACACCCTCCACAAACACTCCAGAAATGAACTTCCCCTTTGGTAATATCTCACTCTCGAGAGCTCCTGTGAAGACAGCGATGTGACATTACTCACAGAAAGATGTAAGTCTCTAAGTCAACCACTGCCCACAACTGTTCCATGATAAACTTTCCATGACTCACACGAAGAGGAATGGAAACATGAAAGGGCAGAGTGAGGCTGGTAGAGCGAAACCTTCATAAAATTTTCATATTAAAAAAAATATGTGATATTCAGTAGCAGTTCAGCAAAACCACGTAATTCCTCTTCCATTCCTCCATCACCCATTGCAACATGGCCCATGGCAGCAGCGACCAGCTTTCTCCATGTACAACAGCAATTCTTTGGCCTGTGCAAGATAAGCTTATGACCCCTGGACACATGAAAAACCTACAAAACTTTACCATTACGGATACTTTTTAGCTATCAAGCCTACTGGAAATGGTAAGGATTGAACCAGACTACAGGCTGCACAAAGATCTTGCTCTTGGACGTGGTCTCTTCAGAACATGCTGAAGTATTTGTACAAGCGTGGTGAAGTATTTGTACAGCATGAGGAAGTTCATCCTGTTAGTGGGCAGGTTGTACTGTCCCAATAAATAAACAGTACAAGTAATAAAAACCTGACCTAAAAAAACCCAGAAAATAAAAAAGAAGAAAAAAAAAAGAAAAAATAAAAAGAAAAAGAAAAAAGAAAAAAAGAAAAAAGAAAAAAGAAAAAGAAAAAGAAAAAGAAAAAAAAAAGAAAATGAGCTCAGGAAAGGAGAGGAATAATCATAGATTCTTTTCTATCCTGCTTATTGTACGCGTTTGGCTCCTCAGGTTAACATCTTTGGAAATAAACTTTGCCTGAACTTACATCTATTTACATCAGAGAAATCAACAAGCTGCCAAAAAGAAGATATGACAACAAAATGAGACTCATGAACCACCGACCTCTGTAACCTCCTTGCAAAAAAAAAAAGAAAGAGAAAAAGAAGAAAAAAAAAGCGCTATTGCAGTGGTTTAGAAACGCTGCAGGACTCATTACAAAGCTCAGCAACCTCCTGCAGACTGAAGTTATGTAAAGCTCCTTTATTTGCTTAAAAAAAATAATTTAAAAAAATAATTGATAAAGGCAACTCCCAAGAAATTATATCAACCCACCGTAAACATTTTTAAGGCAATCATTTGAGAAACAGTTGCATTTTAAAAGCTAGAATATGTGGTCATAACACACGACTATACATTCAACCAGTTGAACAACTGCTGAACACTTGTGCAAATTCCCAGTTCTGAGGCCTTTTAAAGCCAAAGAAAACCTCCTGAATCACCACTGAATCTGCAATCTCACCTAAATAACAACTGTGGCTTATTCTATAACCCAGCTGGTTTCTTTCTGAAGATCTAATCCAAACATGTTCTGCTCCTTCCTCATCAATATACTTCCAAAGAAAATGCGAGAATGGAACAAATGGCATCCTCCATTTGCAAAATAATCAGCAAACTCCCCTAAAATCAGCATAAAGGCAGTCGTTTCAATCAAGGACCCACTCTTACAATTTGTGCTGCAATGCTCAGGAAATAGTTACTGAGCTTGAATCACCACTCAATTAGGGCATAAACACTGCCTGCATAATGAGATTATTGGGAAAACAGAAAAAAAAGGCGGGGGGGAAGCGGGAAGGGGAGCAGGAGACTGTCCTGGATCAGCTACAGCATGGACATGCCTTCCCCCAGAAACCTGTTATTAGGTCTGAAGTCTTGTGCAGGTTCCTAGAAATTACCAAGGTCCAGCTTCTTGTGCTCCTAACATGCCACATGCGTGTCTTCTGATGTGCTATTGTTTGATTTGCCTTGAAAATGTAATAATAATAATAATAAAGCTTGACATTAGCCATTTTTAAATTAAAATATTTTTCAGTGGAAAAAATATCACTAAAAATTTTACCCACTTTTGTGTTATTTTTTCTTCATATTTCACCTGATTTAAGTCAGTCTAGAATCACACTCATTTATTTTTGGATGACTTGCAGAATAAAAAGTCCAGATAGGAAAAAGCAGAACCAAAGCCATCCAGCCTCTGGCCTACTGATAAACTCCAAACTACGTGATGGTCTTCCAGTTTAGATCTAAACTATCACACAGGTTTAGAAGATAACAGACTGGTTCCTCAACACTTAAGGCAGGGATGAGAACTTGCCAACAATTCCTCCAGAGTGACACCTGCCTCAGGTCCACACAAGGTCATTTTCCAAAAGCTAAACCCATGCAAGGTTTATACAGAAGGTTTTATGAGAGCTGGAGAGAAGTGTAGGGATTTGAGGCATCAGCACTGTAATGACCTCCAGAAAAGCAGGTCCAAAAGCCCTGGAAGACAAAAAGCACCACTGTCGGCCGCCCAACCCGTGGCACCATGTGTCCCAAGCACCGTGAATCCATCACCCTGAGTCAGGGTAGAGCTCACACCAATGTCTTCAAGTCCTTCCTCTTGCACAAACACGTAGCAAAATTCTGGGCTAGTGGAGGGTGTCCTTGCCCATGGCAGGGGGTTGGAACTAGATGGGCTTTAGGGTCCCTTCCAACACAAACCATTCTAGGATTGTATGATTTATAAGGATGCTCAGAGCAGAATTTTGCCTATGGTACACACTGGCTTCTCAACTCTTGATCAAAACTTGCTGCCTATGATGTGCAACACCTCCAGCAACTCATCTTTTCTCTTCACTTTAGTTTCTATTCATCTCACATAGTGTCTTGCTACAGAAACACAGACAGATTTATGATGAATATGAAAAAATTGCACACTGTAGTAAAACTTTGTCTTTACATAAGTTACTCCAGTGCATGTCTTCTTACAGAAAAGTCATTTTAAGCCAGTTTCAGAAATCATTATGCATGGTTGAAATTTAGTACCTTTTCTTTTTTTTTCATTTTCATAGTAAGCGCGACCAACCTCCCAATATATCCTACACAGTCCTTGAGGTCATGCCACAAAACCAGAGGTAAACTGATGCATCCATTCTGTGGGGCTCACAGATTCATCTCCCAAAAATTTGGAACCAGATTAAAAAGTTCTGGTATTCAGAATACAATCAGAAATCACATCCATTTAACAAAAACCAGTCAGTCCTTCATTAAAATGATTGAATCAGTAAGAGCCAGAACAAATATAAAATACTGATGCTAAAAGAGTTAGCTTTTACCTCTTGATAAGAAAAAGTGTATTTTTCTTAAATCTCCAGAAAGACACCAAATGTTAAAAAGAAGATGAAGACAGACATAGAAGGTTAAAACACTTATTCAGTGATTTTATATCAGTGAGAATTCTTCAGGCTGAATTTGCCATATTTATTTTCTTTTGTTACGTAGCAAAAGAAAAGGAACCAAAAAGCTCACAGTAAAGGTAAAGGGATCACCTCAAATACATCTTCAGGTGCACAGAGTGAAAGTGATAAGGCTGATCTTGCCGCAAATGTTTTTATTACATTTTTAATAAAATCAAACAGCTGTTGAAGTTTCATTCCCAACACAGGATATCACATTACTTTACAATAATAGAAATTCTTACCTACGTGCTCTTTCAAGGAATAAATCACACTATCATCCCACAAATCAGCCAAATTCCTGTTATAAATACTAATGCAGCAGGGAAACACGAAGCATGAAGGCTGCATCTGTTATGAAGCTCTTCCACTCCAGATATTTTTATCAAGCAAATCCAGGGGGTTTGGGGGTTGGCAGGTGGAAAAAATATCATATCTAAATACAGCTCCCATACACCCTGCAGTCAGGCTGTAATCAAAAATAAATAAGTACTTATCTTCAGAAAAAAACCTCCAGAGGCAAAGAATTGGTCTAGTATTGACAGAGTTCACTTATCAAATGCAGGTTATTTTTTGTTATGCATTTCTTTCTGACAGCTGCCCCTCCTGCTTTGTTTTCAGGCTTCCAAGTCTGCTTCATTGTTTGAGTCTCTGGATGGATATTGCTGTAATTTACTCAAATAGCTCTTCTGGAGCAACCCGCTCAACAGAGATATGGGTTTTCCCTTCATGCAAAGCTCAGTGTGATGAGGACAGCACGCTCGTATTCATCACCTTATCTGAACACAGGGAAATTGCTCTGGACAGCCAATTTCTCTGCGTCGGCTACAACGTGAGGTTCGAGTGACCGCCTCAGATTTAGGCGTCTGCCATCCACACTTCTAAAGGTTAGGTGAGATGAACACCAAAGCCTTACTGTGCTAAAGAAAAACAAATCTTCACATTCAGAGTGCCAGCGGACTCTTATTTGAGGAAGAGATGGAGAGCTAGTGTAGCACAGTTGAATTTGCAGGAAGAGATCTTTCAGAGCTGAAGAGTTATTTTAAGCCCGTGTCTTTGTCTCTTGCATGGATTACTGGTCCAGAACCAGCACGTGGGAGAAAAATGTTCTGAGAGTATTTCCAACGGTCCTGCCAAGCATTTTCAGTCTCGGCATGCTGCAAAATAGTGGGCATTCACAGTTATGTTACTCTGATTACCATCTTGTTCTTTTTACACATTTGATTTTACTTGATTTTAGCAGCTGCTACCTCAAGTTGATTTAAAGTGAGAAACATATTCTTTCCACCATCTGAAATCTAATACTTACTGCCACTTTGCAAATGGTATACAGTCTGAATTGCTAAATCTTGTGGGTTGTGAGAGATCAGCTGCTAATTTAAGGCTGCTTTTGAGGGATGAATAACAACATACAGAATAAATAGAATATGCATAACGTAATGCCTTCAACTACCTGTTTATCTCATGGTGTGGCAAAATGTTGTTTGCATGCAATAATGCAACCAAATGGTATCTACTAGAATTCATTTGATATACCTTCACGCTTCATAAATAAGCAGTCTTTCTGAAGGGGATCAGTCTATGTGATACTTAACATTGCTTTAAACACAATATTGTTGTGACAATTCTAGAGCAACGTATATGCTAACAGCTGCTCATTTGATTTTCAGTGACTGAGAAGGGATTTTCCTCCACCTCCAACTGAATTTTCCCCATAAACTTTACTATCATAACACAGTCATTTGAAAATTTTTGTTATGACTCATATATGGTACCTTCACCATGAGACATTCATTAAAATGGATGGAGAAACATATCTCAAATGTACATAAGTACCATGTCAGGGCTTTTTCATGAATAGGGCATTTCATCTTTCATCTAGTGCTGAGCGGGTGAAAAGAAACATACACAGCTGCATCCTGAAAAGACAAACTCAGTATTAGAGTCTGTCATTAAAGTTTCTTGTAAATTCAAACAAAAATTAGTCAACAAAAACTATTCATTGATGCCAAATCACAACTGTGGCTTTGTTTCAATACTGTAAAAAAAAAACAAACCTGTGTTCCAAGCTTAGTAGTAACTTTTATAAATGTTCAGCAACTTTAATTTTTTCAGCAACAACACAGTAGATAAATCTTGGCCCATTAACCAAGAAACCACACACTTGTTCCAAAGTGAAGTAGATTCAAAGTTCAAATGGAGAACCCATAAAGGTCTAAGTACTCTCAAGAAATTTCTAGTTATCTCTGTAACAGTAACACAGTATCACCAGATAAAATTCCTGCAGGTAACTTCTGGCTACAGCTAATTAAGCAAAACATTTACAATATAATATAATATAATATAATATAATATAATATAATATAATATAATATAATATATTGCTTTCAACACTTTACAAAAGTGTTTATTCTGCACAAGTCAAGCAACATTTACTTCCAAAGCCTCCTACCACTATTCGTAAGTGTTTCATCAAAGGCTTAGACTCCATCACTCATCTCTATCATGTGCTCTTTAACTACACTAACGTGCAATAAATTCTTACCAAGCAGCTTACAAGATACCATCATTCTGAAGATGTGTCTGCATGGCTATACTCTGTTTTCTGTTTCTAACAATGCAGATCTTTATAGTTGATGTGGAACCTAATGCCATTTGAAAATGGATTGAACACTCCGTATTGTCATCACAACTAAAGAACAACCCTTCAAAGAAATTCAAATATCTTCATTTACTGATTTCCACTATTACAAGAAAGAGAGAGAGTTTCATTCTTTCACCAGCCTCTAAAAAAAAATGACAGCTCTTGAATCAATTTTCATAACATGGTAAACTCTAGAGCAGTAATCACACAACTGCATGAAGACCCTCGTTTACAACAGTAATAACAAAAAGAAAAATGCCATGCTATGTATGGGACTGCGGTGGGTTGACCCTGGCTGGAGGCCAGGTGCCCCCAAAGCCGCTCTGCCACCCCCCTCCTCAGCTGGGCAGGGGAGAGGAAACGGAACGAAAGGCTCGTGGGTCGAGATAAGGGCAGGGAGAGATCACTCACCAATTACCGTCAAAACAGACTCAACTCAGGAAAATTAATCTAATTTATCACCAATCAAATCAGAGTTGAGTCATGAGAATTAAACCCAACCCTTAAAACACCTCCCCCCACCCCTCCCTCCTCCCCGGCCCAACTTCACTCCCCATTTCTCTCCCTCCCCTCCCAGCGGCACAGGGGGACGGGGAATGGGGGTTGTGGTCAGTTCCTCACACGGTGTCTCTGCCGCTCCTTCCTCCTCAGGGGGAGGACTCCTCACGCTCTGACCCTGCTCCAGCCTGGGGGCCCTCTTATGGCAGACAGTCCTCCATGGACTTCTCCAACATGAGTCCTTCCCACGGGCTACAGTCCTTCACCAACTGCTCCAGCGTGGGTCCCTGCCACGGGGTGCAGACCTTCAGGAACAGACTGCTCCAGCGTGGGTCCCCCACGGGGTCACAAGTCCTGTCAGCAAACCTGCTCTGGCGTGGGCTCCTCTCTCCACGGATCCACAGGTCCTGCCAGGAGCTTGCTCCAGCGTGGGCTTCCCACGGGGCCACAGCCTCCTTCAGGTGTCTCCACCTGCTCCAGCGTGGGGTCCTCCATGGGCTGCAGGTGGAATCTCTGCTCCACCATGGACCTCCACGGGCTGCAGGGGGACAGCCTGCCCCACCATGGTCTTCTCCATGGGCTGCAGGGGAATGTCTGCTCCATTGCCTGGAGCACCTTCTCCCCCTCCTTCTTCACTGACGTTAGTGTCTGCACAGTTGTTCCTCCGACAGCTTCTCACTCCTCTCCCCGACTACAATTGCTTCTAGTGCCTTTTCCCCCCGCCCCCTCCTTAACTCTGTTACCCCAGAGGCACTACCACCATCACTGATGGGCTCAGCCTTGGCCAGTGGTGGGTCCATCTTGGAGCCGGCTGGCATTGGCTCTGTAGGACATGGGGGAAGCTTCTCGCAGCTTCTCACAGAAGCCACCCCTGGAGCTCCCCCCGCTACTAAAATGCAGCCACACAAACTGAATACAGGAACGCAGTAAGTAAATAATGTCATATCCAGAACAATAATAAGATAAATCTGTTCCTCACCCACTGTGTCACTGACTCCCTTGACTTGACTCTCTATTCCTACAGATTTTGCCCATGTTTGGCTTCAGTATGCTTGTTTTCCACTTGGAAAGAACACAACCACAAATACCTTTTCATGCTTTACATTGCACTTAACTGGACTGCAGACTGCAAACAAACAAGATAAAAATCTGAGAACTCTCTTTGCTGAATTTCCATGGAAAGAAACCCGGGGGAAAAAAAAAAACAAACACCACCACAAAACAAACCAACTTTGCATAATGATGAATGCACCTAGAAAAATTTGGCATGCACACCCTCACACCCTGCCTCTTTTGCATCATTTTCTGCAACATAAAGGTAACATTTAGCCTAGCAAACTTTATTTGTGGCGCAGAGGCAATCCAAGGCAAGCTCTCAAAGAGATTTTTTTTTCCAATGGTGATGTTAAGTAATTAACTTCTGTTGTAGGGAGACTGACTCAAACTAACCTTTCACTCTTCTTCTGCTTAAACTGCAGAGGGGTCAAAATTCACTTTTTAAGGTTTTGCATTGAGAAATTGAAAAAAAAAAATCCCACCCTTGATGGAGCTCCCAGATGGCACAGGTGTCTCATTCACCCAGTGGTCCTTACTGATCCCTACCTGAACACCACTTGGGTGCTACACAGGGATGCCTGAGGCCAGGTTGCTCCTCTCGCTTGCTCGGTGGGACAGACCATCTCCTGAGATGGCCCAGAGGACACAGTTTTAAGGAGAAAGTGAGAACAACCATTCTCAAATGCTGCGCTCCAGCCAAAAAGCTCTCACTCCGATGAAAGATCCCCATGTCCCTGGGGATAGCAGGGCACAACTCAAAAGTGAACAGTGGGAGGTTTTATTTTTCAACAGCAGTGCTTTTTGATATACTTGGTTCTAGGCAAATAGAGGTCCAGATAGAGTTGCTATAGGACGTTGCAGCTGAAACTGGATTGACACTAGCTCTGGAGCTCAGGTTCCACTTCTTGAAATAAGCCATTTACTGAAGCAATTAACAGAAGAAATCTGAAGTGACACAAATTCCATCAACCGCCGTTGGCAACCAGCTTTTCAAGAACAGATGCATGACTGTTAATGATAACCCAAAAAGTGTAGTTTCTAATGCAGGGAAATTGAGATAGAGCATTAACATTATAAAGCTCTGCAGAGAACTAGAAGCATCTCCAGAATATATCCCACAAAATACTTTGCAAGGACCTATAAACTCCAACTTTAGCACCATTAACAGATCTAACCAAAAATCATGTCCAGCAAAAATACCTCCCAAATTTTGAAATGCAATTCCATCCGTTAAATTTCTCTGTTTCCAATAGTGTTTACTCCACCTTGAGTCAAAGACATGAATCTTTGATTTCATGAGATTAATGTAATAACTCGGGTTAGGCTGTTAATGCATTTGAAGCTTTCAGACATGCAGGAGACTAAGATGGCATGAAAAGCATACAGATGTATTTGGAGGGGATATTTTTTATGTGAAATAAACTAGAAATTCCTTAATATATATCTGCAGCAGGGACTACACTGAAATAAAAGGTGACTAGGGTGTCTTAGGGCTGGACAAGAAGGCTTCCAAGCCCATTCACAGTTTCTAAGCACTACTATATAATATAAACACCACCAAATAAATCCTCTA
This sequence comes from Balearica regulorum gibbericeps, assembly GCF_011004875.1. Classification (NCBI taxonomy): domain Eukaryota; kingdom Metazoa; phylum Chordata; class Aves; order Gruiformes; family Gruidae; genus Balearica; species Balearica regulorum. The sequence continues at coordinate 4,538,320 of NC_046190.1, read as the reverse complement.
AACCCTGTCAAATAAGTGACAACACAAACATTCTAGGAAAGCAGTGTTCATTTCTCAAAAGTGAGACCCAGCCACTACAAAACAATGGTAAATAAAATAAATACATTATATGCAGATAACAGTATAGAAATACACTGTATTTGTCAGCAGAAGAGCTCAGTCCAGCTGATGCATCAAACTTCAGCTCCAGAGACAAGGGTTCTTTTAGTGTCTCAGATCTAGAGAAATGTGAAAAATTACCTCAATGCTATTGAGTTATATCTGGGTTTTTTAGTGGTCACTAAAAGGAGCTGTATGGTTTCAGAAATAAGGCATTGTAGAAGTCAGCCTGTGCTCGGTTTCCTTTAACACTTGTCACCCTCAAGAATGCCGTTAACAAAACATGGCATTTGCCGCCAAAAGCCATATCAATCATTGTCTTCCACAAAGATCACTCCACGCCCACATCTAAAGACAGCAACATGCGATAATGTGCCACGAAATGCCACATCTTCCATCAAAGCTTCAGGAATGCGATCAGCAGCTGGCAGGAGCAGTTTTGGATGCTGCAACCCCTCTGCCCTGCATTATGTCCTCTGCTGCAGAGGTCCCAGAAGAGTATCCCACCAGCTCTGGCTTGCCCTGGCTTCAGCAGAAACAGCTCCAACACCAATTCAGCAGCCTTATCACCTAGATGTGAGAGCCTCCATGCGTCTGGGCAATGCGGTTGTCAGCTAAATTGGTTGGTTTGGTTGGGTTTTTTCAATTATGAACTGCTGTGGTACTCTCCCCATGAAAGACGTCCAGTCTTTGACAACATAATTGTTCTGTGAGTTCCTCTCTTTGCTTATGCTTTCAAGGGTGAGTTGGCAACTTGACCATGACAATTTCCTTCTACATCTCCAACGTGCTTCCATAGAGCAGGTCCTGCTTTGCACAGCTGGAGTAGAGCTTCAAACCAGACAGAGCCAACAAGGGAAGGTGCCCAGGGATCGGCTTTCTGGCCCTGATGGACAAAGTCCTTCTAGTGAACAAAAAAGGAACCTACTATGTGAATAACTGAGTCACTCCTGCTGCTTTTATAGCAATTATTTCACCAGTATGTGGAGAAACTAGGCATGCTAGAAAACCATTCATCCTAGGTGTGTAAGAGAAATGATAGTCTCACCACTGACCATTTGATTTATTTTACAACTTTCTGGCATGTTTAAATCCTGAAAAATGCCTTCAGTATCCAAAACATTTATGATCAAAGTAATTGACTTCAGAAGTTCAGAATAATCTATAAACCCAAACAATTTCACAGTTCTTCTCATTAAGTGAAAAAATAAATGATATGCTGATAAGATATTTCTGTTTCTTTATTGCATGGCTCAGTGCCATAAATTAGACTTTGATAATAATAGAAAAGCAGAAAAACCCCTTACAGTTATATGCTTTTTCTTCCTTTCCATGTGAAAACTTGACTTTGAAGTTATTCTTTCTTTTCCTCCTAAAGTTTCCTTGCACAGGGCTAAGCTACGCCAAAAAAACTGATCTAGAACAGACAAAATGTCTTCTCCAAACATGAACATTTAAATAGAACATACATATTATTTCATTAATCTTTTTATACAGAAGCTTCTGTCCAACCTGAAAAACTAATTAAATGAGTAAAGGCAGTAGTTTCACTGCAAACATTCATGCCATACACAGCAGACTCGGGGGGATGCCGGAGTGCACTCAAATGTATCTCGGAGTTTGGTTAACGTCCATGTGTGTCAGACCCTTGGGGCATGGACAGTATTCACTTTCCTGGAGCAACTCCCAGTGGCAGATGCCAGAGTGCTTTACAATTTGTGGATGACAAAATGACAGAGCACTGACACGTGTTACCTATACTACCATATGGCATAAAATGGTGGAAGTCCAAGAAAAATCTGTATCTCCTAACTCACCATCCAGAATCCCATTACATGGGGATTGAGGGACTTTGAACAAAATTCAGATATGCATTGTACAAGACAGAAAGTCACCGGCAATCCAATTTCTAAATAAACCATCTAAGGCAGACAGCATTGAATCTGAATTTCCACCGGTAACCATATTAAACAGGGCGAATTTCAGTCTTTCCTTAAGCTCAAAAGACAGAGAAGGTAATTTTTCCAACCTTTCCAAGCTGCAATCACGCTCCCCATCCCAGAGCCATTCCGGGACCCTGCTGCACGACGGTACCAGCAAGCACTTGCCGGGGCTAAAGCTGGCAGGTGGCATTTTCGGGAGCAATGGTGCAAGACCAGCTGCTAGGAAGTGAAACCCTTGGTCTCATAAACAACTCTCAGTTAAGACACTGGAGCCCTCATTAATATAATTGGTTTCATACTAGCTGCTAAAACACCAATTTGCTACATTTAGAAGTCAACACCATTTCTATTAGTTAAGGAGTGCTTTGCTCACCTCTATTTTTGCTCAAGCACAGAAGAAAAGGAGGGGGAAAAGTCTGTGTCATGTACTCTGCCTGCAGTTAGTGAATGCCATGCTAGAGTACATTTTTCAGCACAGATGAAAAATGAAGGTGGGTAGTCTTTCAAAACAGCTGCTCCTGAGGACTCAAAAGGAAAATAATTTGGAGAGCAACCCTCACATCACTCACTCGGAGCGACGGATTTATGTCCTTCAACCTGCATGAGATCCACAGAGCGAGTATGACTCCATCCCAAATGGAAATCTGAGGTAGAAGACACATTTAAAATGTAAAACCAAACTACGGTACTACCACTGGGAAAAACCCCACTAATGATTACCCTTCAGGAAATCACTCAATTTTCAGTCTTTCTGCTTCAAGTCCCGAAAATGAAATTTCCCCTTTCTAATGGTGCTGCCTTTGGGTACAGACCAAAAAATAAATGAGCATGAGGCTTATGTGACCATGGAGCAGGACGAGGGTCTGCACCTGTCAAATTAGCATCTCTGGTACTGGGAGGAGAAAAACCACCGTTGAACACCATGACCCAGATCACGAGCGCTTTGCTCGCTCCCACTCGTGAGCAATTAGTCATCTCATCCTGCTCACTGACACCGTCCATGCTCAGCGGGGTCAGGAAAAACAGCTTTGCGTCGGGTACCAAGTGTTCCTTTTCCACTTCAGAGATCTATCCCCATCTATCTATCCTTATTTACACTTTTCTTTGAAGCCTTTACGCCCTGAGGATAAATTGCATTGTTCTCTAAGTGGATGCTGCTCTCTGATCTTCAGAAGTGGTCCTTCCCCTGTCTACACGTACTTCCACCTTGCTTTTAGTCCTGCATGACTTTAAGACTCATCGCACTGCTTTTAACTTGGCTGAAGATGAATATGTATTTAAGCCACTGGTTGAAGTGTCTTTAATGATAGTACAGTTCATAATAATAAAACTGTCCTTTCCATAAAATGTACTTTCATTCTTTCGAAAATTTAGTAAGCCTATTAATTATTTTCTTAAAGACTGAATTTCAAAATGTCACTGCTGACATTTAAGGCTCATAAAAAATGCAAGTCTGTCTTATCTGTGAGAAATGAGTCTATACAATCTATTTTAAGATGAAAATATTTATCGAGGAAGACAGCTGCCAATTATGAATACAAACAGAAACAAATCCACTTATAGCAAGTTGCTATTTTTTTTTTTTTATCTTTTACATACCAAGGGCATATTTCTCTCCAGTACACTGGTGCACAAAATAAGTGACATCTGGTGGCTCTATGCTGTAATATAATAGAGCAACTCATTTCGATGCTGTTAACCAATTCAATTTTTAAGTTTACTGCTTCTTGGTAAAGCTTTTTAGATGTTTTATTTATTTATTTTGACACAGATACTTCTGAGACTCCTAGGCATCACAATCCCTATGCATGGTGACGACTGCTGTTATCTAATTAAAGTGGGATTGTCATATTCACAACAGGCAAAACATGACTCCAAAAAGGAATTAGCAAGGCAGAGCAAAACAGCACTAAGATTTAGCTGGGCAACACCAGCGAGAATCGTACAGAGCCGGGCTGTAAGCAAAGGCTGCACAGAATTTTGCAAAGGAAATCCTTCAAATGCTCCACGTAATTGATATCAACGCGGGTTTCTCTGAATTGTTTTTCATTAGATTTTAATTACACAAAAAAGAAACAGCTGCTAATTTCTTTCTGAGCTTACCAGCATGCTGGTGATTGAAACTTTTACAATTCTGAAACAGCCTTTCCACTTTTCATACTTTATTGATCCTCAGTGATGGTCTCATCTAATCCAGCCAAGCCTTCTGCACCTAAACCTGCACTCCAGACATAAAGCAATTACAGCTCCCCTTCTAACTCCCACAGCCCAGAAATAAAGTTCTCTTGTAGAAAGCTATAAGCCTCACTTGGAATAATTAATAAATGCACTGTCAGTCAGCTACGATTCAAATGACAAAATTGCTAGCACTGAAATTTCAAGGCTTGTAACAGCAATTTCTTCAGTAATAAGTATTTATAGAAAAAAAAATCTGTAAGCACTAACAGAAATCAGATGAAATATAAACAAACTCTAAATATTTATCAGCAGAGGAAGTTCAAAAATATCCCTCCAAAAATAAAGCGGATGGTAGGCTAAATCCAGAGCCATTGAGTGTTCTTCGAAGGATGTGCTAGGAGGAACTTCATTTTCAGTTTGACATCGCTAAATCAAATTAATTCCTTCCTCCTATTCAATTGCTACATAAAAATCCTTGACGCCAAAAGGACAAAGCTAAAAATGTCCCTAAACCCATGCCTGAATGCTGCACTTGATGCCAAAGACTGCCCAAATGCCCATCCACACAGAGCAGGAATGCAAGACTTTAAATAATGAGTTAGACTTTGGGGCTTGCCATCAAGTTTCAGGCCTAAATATCCTTAACAGGAACGTCCACCTGCACGGTCAGCTTCCCTTCGCACGGCTACGGGCACGCGTCTGCAATATCTCAATAAAAGGGGACCTCTGGGATAACACGACTACGGATCTATTATTTCAAAGAGAAATATTATTTCCTTTTCACATACCCTCATCCCCACCAGACATTACCTTCACCTTAAGACTTCCTGGCTGAATTAAAGAACATATGCACAGAAAAGTACAGCTGAATGACTGCAGCTCCAGTCACTCATCAAGAAGAAAACTTTTTAAGCTCCCATTTCAATTTATTTTTTTTTAAATCCTGGCATGCTGAAGTCAGCAGGAAGACATTTCATTGACTTTCATGAAGCCAGAGGTTTATCCTGAGAATTACTGTTTGGAATGAACACAGCATTTATATTATCTAATTTGAAACCCTCTTTTTTTTTTTTTTTTTTTTTTTTTTTTTTTTTTTTTTGTTAAATGCATCTTAATGATATTTGCTATTTCATAATTGTTATCTTTAAAGATACACAAAGAAGGTTATTAAAACCCTGCAGTGTAACATTTTTAGTGATTATGGATGGGGTATTCATCTCTCAGTAACAGGGAACTATTTTTAATGTGCAAATAGAAATTGTCATAAAGTTTCAGTTCATTTTCTAATACTGAAAAGCCTTAGAATCTAGGAATTGCAATAGTCCAACCAAAATCACTGTTGATATTTACACGGTTTCCTGTATTTTCACAGTACATTTTGTAGTGCTTCTCTCAGTTATTATCCAATGTACTAGTACAGCAAGATAAAAAAACTGGAAAACTGGATAGATTACTACACCCACCTAATGGGTACCATTAAAAGAGAAAGCTATCAAAACTCAGCAGCAGCTATTTATGCATTCCCCTCTATTACACCCAAATGAGTTACTGCAACGTTGTAACTCTGGCATGGAACAACAAGAATACTCAATTTGTAAAGTTGTATGCAGAAATAAGCAGCAGGTGATTTGAAGCCATGGAAAAAGGATATTTTACCCAAAGATTTACTGCAATCTGTTTGGGTTGGTTTTTTTACAAGCAGTGGGGAGTTAAGCTAAAAACTACTCACTGTGGAGTAGCAGGGTGTTAGAGCAGACCACTTCCCAGGTGTGGAAGCCACACACTTCGTCGAGCAGAGGACTCTGAACTTCTCCAAAACAAACAGAAAACTTTTTCAGTGCTCACAGAGCAAGATTCTGGTCCCTCTTACACCAGTGAAAACTAAGAGCTGAATTACTCTTGATCTACCTTAATGCAAGAGAAATCCATGTGGGATTTCCATGGATACCAATATATATTCCATTTTACTATGCTGTGTATTTTTAGTTTTGCTGCTCTCCTTAGCAATGTTCGAAAATCTTCTCTGAAGAGTTAAACACTTCAGTATTTAAAGTAGCTTGATGTTAGACAAATTAATTTTTCTTCTTTCCTGTTAGTGAGAGAGATGAGCTTAGGTTCCGCTGGTCCCTTCTGTTCACCTCTCACATCTCATTTCTTGTTGAAATTGTTTTAAAGCTGGTATGAATAGCTTTGCAAAGTAATTCTAATACTAAATGTCAAGAGCGATAGTGGTCTCATTCTGATTTATCCTTATCTGTTCCTCAGGCAAGTTAATCCTCAACCTGAGAAACTGTTTTCATAGCTCTATAATTTATGAAATTTTTCCTCTAAATTATTTACTTTATGAATGGCTCCGATGAGTTGCTCAGGGCGTAAAGCCGTAATGCTCAATGCTGAAGTGCTCAAGAACACGTTTTTTGTCTTTTTAAATCAAGAGACCACCACTGTATCTCGTGTTGTGATTTCTCTCGGTAGCCTTAACCCACGGTGATGTTTTCGCCCAATGTTTTTATCCGACCTCGGCGCTTGCATGAGATGCAGTTAGGACCCAGAAATCACAGTGTCAGCCCAGGTTACAGCTCCAGGGAGCCACAAAAGCAGCAAAGAGTCCCTGATCCTGAAGCACAACCTCCAAGCGTGAGCCCGTATCCCTTTGGGGAGCTGAACTGGTATCAGCTCTGCCTGGGCTCAAAACCTGATGCTCCTGCTCCTCTTCCACTTCAACAAAGCAGCATCCAAAATCCCTTCCAGGAAATTTCCTCAGGCTTCGGCAACCAAGCCGGAAGGATGAACTGCACGGCAGCGGTCCCACAAACGCACTAACTGGTGACGGAAGACAGAAGAGGAGCACGACCGCTAGCCTAACATGGTGAAATAGATCTACGAAAAGCTGAGCTTTTAGAGTGTTCCTGCAAAATCCTAGAAGTTTCAGATTCATTACCCATGTAACTTATTTAACCTTAACAATATCTATTTAACGTTATCTATTTAATATTTACATAGCTCAGATAGAAGGCGAATTTCTCAATGAACACGTAGACAAAATCAAAGAGGCTGGAAAGGAATATTAGATAAGGCATTTGATGGACTTGCAAAAAAGTGTTGTTTTTAAGAGCTGTTAAAGAATTTTCAGGAGATGAAGCTCCCCTGTGAGGAGCTGGCCCTGCAGGCAAACCCATCTCATTATGCAATACATACTCCTAATAATCTATTAAACGACCCTTCTCCATTTCCTCCTATTTCTAGCTTTACACAGTCAAACCTCCCGGCTGCACCAGGCAAACAGATTCCTTCTCCTTTGGATTAATAAATTCTGGCACTCATAGACCATTAGATGCTAGCTTAGGCACAGCAAGGTTAACATTGGGCTCTTACGTTTTCTTCAAATCGCGTAAAACCTTCCAGAATCCTGACTTCTAACACTTTTTTTTTTTTGCTGAGATCTCTCCCTACTAATTTGGTGCCAGATCTAAAGCACTTTAATTAAGTGCTTTTACCCATACTACTCCAAGACCTGAATTTCAGCTGGGCATGTAGATCATATAAGGACATTATCACCTTCATCTGAAACCATCCAATATTGCAAACTCCCATCTAACGTGCTGCCCGCTTTCACAGCACTCTTTCAACAATACCAGGCTTCTTCCATCCCCTAAGTACCCATGTTGCAGATAAATCTTTATTATTTTTCCTATGTACCTTACAGAAGTTTGCATCTTTTCAAAGCAGTCTTGTTTTCTCTGTACATATATGAATCTTTTTTCTTCACTCTTTTTGTTTGATCTCACAGCTCGTCCCAGTTAAAACTCACCTGTAGCACAATGTCCACCGTTACTTGAAAGAAAGGTCCTTCCTTATGTTCCATGCAGTCTTGAGAAGTTACCAGGCCCAGCTTAAACTTGGCAGATTTAAGCCATGCACCAATATAGGCAAGAAAATAATAATACAAAAGTCTTTTTCAAGCTCATCAGTTTTTCTAATTTTATGTAAGATAGCAGGGTACATTCACCCACACTGAACATCAAGGGTTTTTACAGGAAAAATATCTCCTTATGAAACATACTTTTTTCCCTACTGGAAGGCGTGAAGCAAATGAAAAAAGACAGTTTTAGTATTTTGCTATTTAGGTACAGATCTGCACCTTGTACAGTGAGGAACAACCTACCTTAGATATAGAGTTGGCATAAACCCCCCCCCACATTTATTTATAAAATGGCAAGCATATTTGATGAGTCCAAATGACAGCACATTAAATTTTAGAATAAAAAGTGTGTATTTAGCAGTGCTTGGTTTATAGAAGAATAAAGGCCTATGTCACTTCCCGACCTCTCCATCACCACATTTCTTCACGCGACTGTATTCATTTCAAAGGAAACCCATCACGCAGAGGCAGGGTGCCTTTCACCATCCCCAATGCTGCAGGGGCTTTAGCTTTCTGCAAACCAAAGGAGGAAGGCTTGCTGCACCAGGAGCTCCAAAAATCCTTCTGGAGCTGGGTTAACTGATACGTATCACTGATCGCTGGCAAACCGGCGGGCTTGCCACTTTAGAGATTTGGAAAACATGCATTTCAGCCAGGTCAGGCTCTTGTGGGAATTTTAAGAAGCTGGATCTGGGAATGAGAAGAGGCAGAGCAATGGGTTGGGGTTGGCAAGTCCATGACCTCTGGTGTGCTGCCACAGGAGGACAGAGGTAGGGCGTTGGGACAGAGCCTGCCAGGGACCACTCCCTCCTATTCACATTCATCATCACATCTGGTCTCTCCCCACCACCACAGCTGCCTTGTACTTGCCATCAGCCACCGGTACTCAACAAGACATCATTTGTCTCTCTGCTTCTCCTCGCTAGGTATCAGGCACATCACTTGGCTATCTCTTCTTCCAGAGGATGCCACGCTCCTTAAAACTAATGCTTACAAGCCACGTTCACCAGCTGCTGGAAACCAGGTGTAACATAAATTCATAAATATTCCATGGAAAAGCTACATTAACTGCTTGCCCCTAAAGTGCTGTTTAGTGGCATGTCAGGCACAGCTGTGTAATCAAAGGATTACAGGGCTCCCGTTGCAACGCGCCTGCCGCACTCCAGCTCCTGGGTAGCTTTCCTGTCTCCCTCGCATGTAAAAATCAAATCGAGTAACCGGGACTGAATTGTAATCGTGTCTTTCAGCCCCGGGAAACACAAATGAAAAGGTCGTAGGGACAAACAGCCAGTATGACTGTACAACACGCTTTCCGTTGGATACGTGGACAGCCCTACGTATTTTTAAGGGAATGGGTTGACAATGCTATAGGTAATTAGTTAATTCTAGTGAAATTGCAGTGTAAGGGGAGAGGTTGGTGTAATTTGGGGCTGCTTTGAGATAAGAACTTGTAGGAGCTCTTCCCCTCGCGTGAATAGCTGTATTTAGACTCCAAATCTGGCACCGCACTTCGTCAGTAAGAAAAACTGTGCACTTCACTAAGAAACATAAATAAATAAGAAATACTAATTTGTGAGTGAAAGCAGTGAAGAAAAAAAAAAAATGCTCTCTTATTGGAAATCTACCTTGTTTTTCCACAGCACTTTGGATTCTTCCAGCTGAGCAATGTAACTACAGCCAAGGAATATGGTGAGAATTCAGAGTTATCCCTCACTTGTGCAAGGTACGGAGGAAAATAGGTGGGTGAAGGGAGGAATTGAAGCCTGAAGACAGCAATTAAGGAGCCCAGTTCAAACCAGGGTACAGCTCCCACAAACTCTCTAAGACGTTGGATTCACATCACCCAAGTATCCAGAGCACTGAATGATTTAAGAGCACATTGCCTGGCAGTTTCTGGTTGTGGGATATACAGCTTTTAAGGATACAGTAACTGTAAAGGTAATTAGGAGTTAGGAGGGAGAGGGAGCCTATTGGCACCTGTTTACATCATGGCTTTCTTCACCTGAGCGATGTATCTGTACTGAAAGAGAGTTGGATGTTCTAACTTCCTAAATCAATATGTCATTTAGGCAAGATCAGACCGCTGCTGCTAGCTTATCTCTAGAGAAAGTACATCGGAACGTATCGGTAACACTACGCTGAGTTACAGCTTCTTAAAATTTTGCTCCCATCAACATATGAGGAAGCACTCAGCATAGGAAAAGTAATTCATAATAAGAAGGATTCCCTTCCTAGTCAGCAGAGGAATTTGATAAGAAATCCTTATTGGGGGGGTGGATGGATTGTAGTATCATGGTTAGCAATACCTCATGAACTTTGGGAGAGTTTGCTTCCACCGAACAACTCGATCTTAAATATGAACAAATACTCTGAGAGGTACTTTAGTACTGGCACACAGTCCATCTTTAAAAACACGTGTAATAACACTGAAATCACCTGGGCTACAAACATAATATTTTCCCACTGAAACTCCTGGCTCTCATAGAGCTCCTGCCACAGGTTGATTAAAATAATGTTAAAATATAAGCAGTATCTTACTTGCATCTCTATGATTATGCATCTCTAATCCCATCCTTGCTAATGCTGCCAGTGCATTATATAACTTCATCCTTCCACTTCAACCACACGAAATAATTCAAACATGAGAGTCTGCCTCAACCTTCTCATTTATACAGTTTCCAGATACCTACTTTTAGTTTAGCAAAGAAGATAAAATCCATTACCGTCTTCCATTGCATTAGTGGAATTAAGTGTTTTGTCACGTAAATCTTCACTGTTCCATCATGTTCCTGTTACAAACCACTCTGAATTAGAGATTAGTCCTCCTATGACAAAGTCTGAACCATACAACTATTTTGTTATTGATTTCAGAACTGCGTGGTGACTGCACTTGAGACACAGAATCTAAGCGCCATTTAAAAAAAAAAAAAAAAAAGGTAGTTTCACTACTAAATTGTCATATAAGTAGTTTCCTCTTTTCTGCATTCAAATTGATTTTCTTTCTTTTGGCACGTGAAGAGCCAGATGAATCCTTTGACTCAACACCCAAGAATGAAACGGCACCAGCAGCAGCAGAGAAGCTCTCAGGACGAGACGTGTGACAACATTTTCATCCACGACAAAAAAAAAAAAGCTTCAAGACAACTATTCCACTGGTATTTACTGTTTATAAGTGAATGTGTGCGTATATACATGTGTGTGTTTATATATAAAATAGATATATCAATGTATATAAATACATATGCATAGTTCATATATATGTTGCGACTATTTATTGACGGAAATTTCCCTTTTTTGCCAGAGATCAAGTAGTCCCCAGTTGGTATCAAGTGCAGTGCTGTTCAATTAGACATTTGTTTACACAAACAAGCCCATATGATTTTCAGTCAAACCTTAAAAATATTTACTCTTCATGGACAGTTCCAGCAAACTTTGAGTTTTAATCTGTAATCTGCTCAGCTGACTACTCTGCACTTTTAAGTCACAAAACACAAAAGGCACGTGTTTGTTCTACAGGAGACGCTAATGACTTTTTGTCTGGCTAGCAATTCAAGAAGTGAAACCATTCTTAGGTCATATGCAAGCAAATCAATATGAAGAGAACTTTAGGCCGTAGAACCATATAATAAAAAAAAAACAAAAACAAATACATTTCCATATCTGAAAGTTCGGTAGGTGTTTAGATGCACCATCCTAGAAATACTACCGTCTCTCCTAATAACCTACAAATGTAGCAGTGTCTAAGAAACTCAGCTCACTGCGGAGTACAATGAAGCAGCACAGGGGGAAAAAAAAAAAAAAAAACAAACCCAAACCATATCTGACACCACCAAAGTTCAGCTGGTGAATTGTTGCTTAACAGACTCTAACCATAATAACCATCACTGAACCTTGACTGCATTCTCAGCAAAAGCACGCCGTGAAGCTATTTTTAACAGGCAACAGCTTGCATTTAAGAAATACCCCTCTTCGCCTAAAAATATGCATCAGTGAACGGCAACATCCATCCACGGCTTAATTGTAGGTAGGATGCGCTGCCGGAATTACATGAATCTTTCAGAGAAAGACGCTTGGCAAGTGTCCTCTCTCCCGAAACCACCGTAAAACCAGCGCAGTTAGCCGCTGAGCAGGCAGCAGGGATCTGCCCAACACAGGCAGCCCGGCGAGATGACAGCACGTTGCATTATCTTTGTCATCATTCCGTCCTCCCCGGAGCACTAACCTCTTCAGGGGCACGTTTTAAAGAAGTGCTCTCCCCTCCTCCGCTCCGCTCGCCGGGGGATGCTGCACCCGGGGGGGGGGTGCCCCGAGGTGCCCCAGCCCGCACCCCCGGGACCTGCCCGCGGAGGACGGGGGGGGGGAACGCTCCCGGCGCCCCGTTTGCTGGGGATAGGCACAGCCAGGCTTCACCCTGGAGTAAGGCGGGGAGCAGCCGGAGGTGTCTCCGCACCCCGAGAGCCGGCTGCCGCGGCTGGAGCACCGCGCCCCCGGGGCCGCCCCCCCGGGGCTCCGCTCCGCCGTACCCCGAGCCGAGCCCGTACCGAGCCGTGCCGTGCCGAGCCGTACCGCCCAGCGGTGCCAGCTGCCTGCCCAACTTCCCGCAAAGTCCCGCCGCCTCTAAACTTGGGGACCCGCGGCCCGAGGAGCACACACCCCCCCACACACCCCCCCATCCCCGCGGCCGCCCGCCCGCCCGGCGCACCTACCTCGGCCGGCTCTGCCCCGCGCCGCGCCCGCTCGTCCTCCCGTCCGCGCCCGCCGCCTCCGCCGGCTCTGCCCTGCGGGGGGGGGGGAGGAGGAGGAGGAGGAGGAGGAAGAAGGGGGAGGGAGGGAGGGAGGGGGGAAGGGAGCAGCCCCGCGTCGCTCCCCGGCCGCGCTGCGCAGCCCGGGAGGCGGAGTGCTGCCGCTCGGCTCGGCCCCGCCGGCTCCGCGGGGGCGGGGGGTCCCCAGCGCTCCCCCCCCCCCTCAGCCCCCGGGAGGAGGAGGAGGAGGGAGGGGAGGGATTGGGCTGAGCCGCTCCGCTGCCGGGCGCGGAGCCCCCCGGTCCCCGGCGGGGCTGCTGAGGGGCGGGCGGCGGGGGTGGTCCCGCCGGGCATCCCCCCGTGGCTCCCCGGCCCCGGCAGCACCGGTCATCGGCAGCACCAGCTGGCGGCTGGGCTTGCTCGAACGCTTTTGGAAGGAGATGGGCCTCTGGTGAAGGATCCTACAGGAAATTCGAGCTGTCCCAAACAAACGGCGTTGAGGTGGGACCAGCATCCCGAATGATGGGGGGGGGGGGCAGTGCGAGGTCAGCCCGAGGGGACACGTTGCTCACATGCTGCCAGGGCTCCATCGCTCGAGCAGGTCAGACTTTCATGCCGCGTACCTTGCAGATCACATGCAGCATGTACTGCCGTGGTCCAATCTGGAAATGGCAACAGCACAAACATTGGCTAAGAAGCCAAAATCTTCTACTCGGTGTGTGCAAGGTTCATTCTCAACCAAGAGGATCCTACCGTCTATGCATAAATATGTATGTATATGTAAATGTATAGTCTGCTTATTAAGTCATCCATGTGATATATGCACATACTTTCTGTGATGTAGCGCACAGTTTCACGCTAAGGTTTTGCAACACTTGCAAAAAACACTGTGGCTGTCTGCAGCTGGCCAAGGTTTGCGTGAGCACGCTGGAGGAGGAACGCTCTTCAGATTTCCCTCCTAACACTAAGTGAACCCATGGTAGGGCTTAAATCCACGTTTAATATTCAGCACCGTTATTTCTAAGAAGTTGACATGATGAAGCATGAGCTAAATAAGAAAGAACACTGAATATATTTTAGTATTTCCTTTCGTAATCAAGTCCATCTTTGGTTATAACTTTCAGAAGCATCTAAAACACAAATTTGTGGGAATCTGTTTTGAAGTGAAACCATATGTAACTTCATAGTAAAATACAAAACAGAAGCTTCCAAATTACACCATTATGATTGGGAGCCAAACAGTTTAAGGATTTCAAACGGGTGATTATACACCTGTAAGACCATACATAAACCACTAAGAGACTGACTTAAAAATCGCACATGCACAAGTCTCCTACAGCACAGTGGATGTATCTCTGTTCAGGTCACATCTGATTCTCACTTAATTCTTGGCTAAAAAAAATCTCACGGAATAAAACACCTGAGTAGGTGAAACCTGTGATTTATAAAATGTTCATACGTATTCAGTGTTTCTGGTCCAGGTTAAATATGCTGCCCTCCAAGGCCTTTTTAGGTCTCCTGGGATGCTCTGAATAGCAATTATGCTTAGCCAGATTTCTGCATAATTATACTCCCTTCCTTTTTATGTATTTAAAAAAAAATTCAGAGAAGCTGTCGTGAAAACAAGATCTTCATTCCCTGGGGAAGTCTGTATTCTCACGATTCCTCACCAGCCATCAGCTGGAGTTAATATCTTGATGGTGGTATCTACACGTGGTAGCTCAGACTTCCAGGCATGCCATAAAGGTTGTGTCTACCCATCTCATGGATGCTTACAAGCTATCTTCAACATTACATGGTGAGATGGGGAGGAAAATACAAAATTTTATGGCATAATAAATCACTGTCCAGGAACTAATTATGTTACCATGAACAATGACAGTCAGAAGAAGAACAGTCAGAATAAATAGTCTAAAATATCTAAAAGCTAAGACTGAACTTTAATTCTCATGATTCGAGATGTTCAAAAAGGGCAGGAATGAAGAGATTTCAATTATAGTAAAAGTTTCTCAGACTAGATTGGTTTTCATAAAACTCTGCAACATATAAAGGATCATTTCACTATCAAAAATGAGTTTGTACTTATTTCTTAGCTCTGAGCAGGCTTATCTGGTAAGATAAGGAGATAGGAGAGCCCTTTAGGAGTGTTGAAAAGCAGGCACACGACTAGTAGTGCAAGTGTGTGAATTTTAAAGGTGATTTTTTTACACAGAGGAGTCCGTCCTTGTTGCTACCGACCGCGGTTTGGGGCAGAAGGAGGTGAAGAGGTCCGGCGGCTGGGTTTGAGAGCAGCAGAACTGTGTGTTTACAGCCAGGGTCAACTCTGAGACAGTGTCCTCCGAGCACCGCTGTAACGTGATGCTAATCCAGGGAAACGGACCGCTCTTCCTCCGTGTGCCTTTTACAACATCAGCACCTTTAGGTTATTCTCACAAAGAGGGGTTAGAAATGCAGATGTTTCTGCTTTGTGCTTCCTCTCTGCCAAACTCAAAAAACAGAAGTTCATTGCCCACAAGCACCCAGGAGGCTTTTGCTTCCCACTTCTGGTGCTTTTGGGGATCCCTTTTCCCATGATATCCCATCACCAGACGCGGCTTTCCAAAACTTTTCTCAAGGAACGCCGTTGCAGGGCACCAGCATAAACTAATACCCTTACATCAGATTGGGTAATCTCACCAGAAACGGATGTGGGTTGTTACAGGAAAAGACAAAAACTTCCCCGAAACATCTCTATCCCCCTTCTGCCGTGAGCAGAAGCAAACAGATGTCCCGAGTTCCCCAAGCGACCAGGTTCAGGATTCCCCCTTTGTCCAGAAAAAAAAAAAAAGGGGGAGCTGGAGCTGGAAGCAAATAATTTACTGGGTGGGGACCTCTAAACTCAGCTGGGGAGTTTCCGTGCAGTAAGCCTGAGAAACCACAAAGTGATATATACGTTGTGCTTAGCAGTTTTAGGACTTACACTGCAACGCCGCTGAGCCACTCTGCCGAGCAGAGGCGCGGCAAAGCCCCATGTCACGCAGCCATTCAATCCTGTTGAACGCGTGGTTGCTTTCTAACACAGGCTGGGGTTGGGACATGCAGCCACGGACGCCCGTGGAGACTATTTCGCTCTTCTTCCACCTCTGAGGCTGGGTTCTGAGCTGTAAGTTGGTGCTTTGAGAAAATCGCAGAAAGATTTATTCTTCGTAGTGGTTTGTTCTCCCATTAAAATATTGGTATAATTCTCACTGGAATTAATGGAATGTATATGTTTTAAAGAAATGCACTATTACTTTTATTTTCCCCATGGTATCCTGGCAACAGACACATTCCTAAAATACAGATCACTAATTTTATATCTTATACATCCTTCAGCTCTCTGTAAAGGGTATGTCAACCTTCAAACACATGGAATGCTTTTTTGCTGTTTTCCCAGCTTGGATTGGGAGTTATTCTTCTTGGCATGCACATCCCTGGACTGCATCTGGGAGTTCTTGCGCAGTCTTTAACTGAGGACAATGCCTTTTTTCCTAGAATAGGCAAAAATTAATACTGAGACATGATTAGATAAATGTGTCAAAATTTGGTTTCCCACAAATGGTCTGTTACATTTTAATGATGTATGTCCAGAGCCAGTTTCCCTTTATCTAACACCATCCTTTTATCTCCAGTCGTATGCCCTTCAGCAGCCTAAAGAATTCCCTTTTATTTGTGATATTTATGCCCTCCAAGTACTTGTTGAAGGGTATCATTTCCCTCTTAGTCATCATTTAGCCAAGCAATACATATTAAGTTCCTTTAATCTTCACTCATAACTCAGTCTCTTCAGACCCTTAATCATTTTTATTGCCCTTCTATGAATTTCTTCCAATTTGTCTGCATCTCTCTGACAATGAGGTACCCAGAATTTCATGCCTTATTTTAAGTGTGATCTCCCTGCAGCAATACAAAAGATGTTACCTCCTGCTACTTTTATCTACCACTGATTTAACAATGTGCTGGAATCATGAAGTAGCCGGGAATCAATTAAAATAGATTTTAAATGGTTCAGCGTTCGGAATTACCATAATGCTTTTGTGGCACCGCACACAACTAGAAGGCTTGAAGCTGTTTGAAGCCTGCTGCTTTTGGAAATACGTGCATGTGACTTCTAGGGCAGGCAGCGCTTTTAAACCTGCTGCATCCACAGCTCTGTGTTTCTCTACAGGAAGAGGAGTTATGATTTAGAAGACACGTGGAGACGGGTTCAAATTGGCACCAGAAATAGCTCACGCGTGCTGATGGCCTGAGGGCTTCGCGCTGCTCCTCCTATAACTCTTAGCTGTGGGACACCAACCGAGGGCTCATCGCGGCAACCGTGAAACTAGGTGAGCCAGCAGCCAAGGAGCTTGACATTAGGTTGGTTCAGGCTCTTATTTAAATTGTTTGCTTTAATAGAAAAAAAAAAAAGTCTTTAGAAATCTGTAACACATCTGAGCTTTGATTAAAGAAGAGCTTGAGATAGCTAAGCAGCAGACTAAATGGGGAAAGATGCTCGAAGACCTCTCAGATCTCTGCTAAAATGATCAGGTAATGGGGAAAGATGCTCTAAGTCTTCTCAGATCTCTGCTAACGTGATCAGGTGGCTTCTCTGTCGCCGTTGTGTGTGGTTCCTGATTAAAGGCACATGTCGCTGCCACCGAAGCCAACGGGAGCTCCTGGCTTCTCCTTTCCCACGTGAACATCCCTGTTGTTTCGTATTGCTCTTGTGAATAAGGAGGGAAGAGTCTTACTCTCGGAGGCGTTTAGTTTCTGTTACAGAATAATCTTTTCCACCCTGTGTCATACATTTAAACTGTCACTCTCCAGAGCTATTATGTATGTTAATATATTTCGTCTCTGAGCCACTGGTAGGGAATTGTAGGTCACTGGGCCATTCGTGTGCACTCCACTGCCCGGATTTTTTACTTCCACGTTGTTCGTTACTCCTCCTCCATCTCCTGAATTTAAAAATTAAGTATTTAACATTTGATCAGGGATGTGTTTTAATGAGCGCTTGGATTATGTGTGTGCCTTATTTCCTTAACTAATTTTGACCATTCTAGTTACCTCAAGAAAAAACAGACTAACTGTATTTTATAAGCTCTTTTCCCCACGTACTCTAGTCTTTCCCCTTTTCCTTCTCTGGCTTCTCATTCATGCTAAATCTGAAGTTTCCTGCAAACCCCAGCCTTCGGCAGGGACTTCAGAGTTGAGAAAAAACAAATTGTGGCATGAAGCAAATACACACGTGATATGTGTGCATGGATGTGCATGCACATATGTATCTTTCCTTAAGAATTATTTACATTCTGGATAAACACCTCATATTGCTGGATGAAAGAATGACTGTCTCTTTTAGCCATAATGTACAAATATTTCAAGTACCAAGGCTGATTTGTTAATGCTGACTTTGTGGGATGAGTGCTTCCCATATGGACTTGCCATTTGTTGGAGCAGAAAGCCGTGTACGAAGAGCAAACCCTGTACCTGTTGGAGGGGATCCAAGGGGACACGGGCGTCCCTCACACCTGATGAGAAGCTGCTACCTGGCCAGTATTAGGGTGGGGAGGGACGAAATCTGGAGCCCAGCTACGCGGTCCCACTCTGCCATGCTTTTGCATGCTCCATTTTAGCCCAGACAGTACCTGGTTCAGGGAACAGCATGGTCAGCGACTGTTCCCATAGGTATGAAGTCACCGATGAGGTCAGTGCATGAGGTCAGACCGCTTTTAAAAGAAGAGGGTTTACTTGTGCAGAGATGGCCCATGCCATGCTCCTTTCCCTCTGGACCAGAGGAAGGGCCCTGACCCCGTACAGCTGCCAAGAGATGAATTTCCAAGCATGCTAGATTAGCCTTCATTTTAGATATACAAATAAAGTCATTTAACTTGCTGGATGTTGTATGAAAAATATCAAGATAGATAAACTGTCTTTACATTCAAAGGTACGAAAACCATTTTTACAAAGATAAATCACATACCTCCTTGCTGACATAATGATAAATGTTTTCTCTAAGTGTTATTCTTCTGCTAATTTCAGAAAAAAATGAATATTCCTTTTCTCTGCCTTTTTTTTTTTTTTTTTTTTTTTTGGCTAACTCAGGCTTCGTTACAAAGTCATTTCAATTTGCAATCATTCTTCCAGTCCAGCTGCAATGATGGAACTGATAAACACTTTCTTACATTATAATTTTTAATGACTACCATAGTTGCAACAGAATTTTGGCTTTAGGAAGAATACCAGAGATGGCAGAAAACAGAGAGATAACATTCAGTCTCTAGCATACAAGCTAAAGAAATAGCATGGGAGGGATGAATTGAATTTCATACATATATTATCTATTTTTAACGCTTTTTTTTTTTTTTTCTGATAAGTTTCTACTCACATAGTTAAAACACTGCCATACTTCAATCTGTAAGGAATCTCTTAGTTTCTCCTCGTGCCGGTTACTTCCTCTCTCCCAGTGCCTAAAAGCTGAAACGTAACAGCAGAGCTTCTGCACGCTGGTAATATCTTGCTGAATCAGGCAGTTTGGTGCAAAGCCAATTCCTGTGACTCCTGTGGTCTCGCATGAGAAATTACTTCTGTTGAATAAGCGTTGACCATTTAATATACGGCGCTCATGACTCACCATATATTCCAAGAGCGCTTTGAGATATTTCGATACTGTCTCTGTATTTTTACAACCTAAACATATTCCCTGGAGATTTATTCAGCTTTGCATTCTTTTTCTCATACACATTTCTAGGGGTTTGATGGGGGGAGCAAAGAGGGAGCCTAACCACTGCAGGCAGCTCACTTAATTTAGCACAGTCCTGTCCTTTCCAGTTCACCCACCTGCAAAATGGGAATAATAATAAGCACTTAAAAGAGAGTGTTCACATGTCTAGCTTGAGACCTCTAATGTTAGGCGCTCCAGAGGCTCAGCAGAGAGAAATAGCTTCTAATTCAGATGCCTTGAACGGGCTTCTAATGGAGCCTGCTTCTCTCTGCTGGCAGTAAGGGAGACCAAGTTCTCAGCTCAGGCACCCCTACATCAGGCACTTCACTTACCTGCCAGAAGCCAGACACTGTGAGCACCCTCTTTCATACCTCATCCTGCAGCCATTTCCATGCTCAGCTTTCTGCCGTGGAGCAATATCTGATTAATTCGGTGGTTTTCCACATATGCAAAGTGGAGTGGGTTGCAGGATGAAGACCGCGCATGCCCCCAGTGATCAGCGAGGGTGAATGAACTAGTATTTCAATAGCACTTTGCATGTATTAAGCTCAGTGAAAGTGCTATTAATTATCAATATGGTCAGTCATTATTATTCATTAGTGGTTAAAGCAAACTACCGAGACTCAAGATCTTTGCATTTCAGTCTCAGGATTGCAACTGTGTGATATTGAGCAAGTCACTTCGCTTCTCTTGTCTTCACTTTGCCTGTCATTAGGATATCTGCCTCATTCTTAAGTGTGATGTGAACCTTAATTAGGCTTGAAAAGAGCTTTGAGAACTTCTAGTGAAAAGTGAAATATTAATGTCAAGCATTACTATGGAGCAGATGAGACAGAGCGATAGTCTCATCGCTATTCAAAGAGCTCAGACTGGTGCCATGGAGCACTTCAATGGCTTGTGAATTCTACCCAGAAATACCGAGGACAGAGAAGCACACCGGGCCAATTCTCCTCAAAGTGAGAGCCAAGAAGCACCACCGGGGAGTTCGGATTTGGAAAACCCATCTCTCTACTGCTTTTCTTCTAGTTGCACAGGCAATCTGCCCATTGGTATGCACAAATGGATATTTAGGCATCTAAATATCTGCTCCTGGACACAAAAATACAGTTTGTGAGGGTGTTTCACATAGAAGGACTGGCACAGAAATAAATCTTTATTTCAGAAAATCTTCTCTTCAGTGTTTAGTCTTTGTGTTGATAATATGAATTAGCTCCTTATTACAAATGAGCCTCATGTCCCAGAAACTAATGTGCTTTGCTCCAGAACCAAGACTTTCTGCATTTCATCATCATTCTGTTCGTTAATGATTCATCTTTCCTGGCAATGATGAGAAACGTTTATTTCCCTGGAGTATTTCTGGATGGTAAAATTATCATGTTAGTTGTGGGCAACTGATGCTCTATTAACTCGCCAAGACTATATTGCCATATATAATCACGCTGTTTGGAAACCTGGCCACCTTCCTTCACACCTCTGGTTGCCATGATACCCTTTGGCCATTATTAATTTATTCAATTCACTTTTATGCTTAAGACAGTGGCTGCCAGCTTCTGACTGCTTGAAAGCATAATAGCAAGACAAAATGAAAAAAATGACAGTGACATAAATACTGCGGAGTGGTCTTAGTCTGCATTTTAAGGACTGTTGTAAATCAGAGTGGCGGAGAGAGACAGATTAGCAATGCCAGTGTGGAGAGGTGAACGTGCACGCTGGAATCTACATATTCCTGTAAAATGTATCTACGTTTCATTTATACTCAGTGCTGGAAATACTGTCATAATGTTGCGGGGGGAAAAGGCCATGTTGATACCAAGGTCAAGCTCTTGTACAGTTCCTTGAGCTCTCCAGGGGTCATTGACTGAGTTAGTACAGGCTCCCACAGTCGCAGAGCCACATTTTTTTTATTTACATCTACCATCCTCCTTACATCTCCCAGTCAGAAATAGAGACATGCATTATTCTAGGCTATCATGTGCAACAAATTCTTCTTCGTTTTGAGTGTCTCTGAACTTCTATCACCAGGTGTTTGCTGATACTCTCCATCCCATTGTATAATCCAGCTACCTTCCCCAAACTAGAAAGCCAAACCTCAATATCTTAGATGAGTTACATATGCACACATACATAGTTTTTGGCAAGACGTTATTATTGGTGAATCTTTTGGATAATGTTGCAGCATCAGCTAATGTGGGTTCTCTGTGAGTTTGGCCACACGCTTCCCTCCACCAAAAGATTGCACTCAAGAAAGTTACATCAATGCAACGTCAGGCTTGAGATCTGCCGTCTGCTAAACCAGGAAACCTTAAAGTTGAATTCACTATCAGAACCAATGCTTGGCTGCCCTGCAGTTGCCATCTGTAGGTTTTTTTACTTTACTGTTATTCTGTTAAATTTTTGCCTTAGTGTGTAAAAATGTCCACAATGTATAAAAGCAAATGAGCAATGTGACAGGGTTCAGCGCAGTAAAGACAATAACTTTAAAATTATCAGATTTTTTAGACTTAAAAATCTCAAGGCTTAACCTTACGTAAATCCTTGGGTTTAAAATTTAAAATCTCTACGCTTAGCATTTGAAACCTTGCAATATCCTTATTCCCTCTGACTGCACTTTCAGCAAATTGCCATACCTCTCATGTTAGACCAACGAAGTAGCGGATGTTTCAGAGCTCTTTTTTCAGAAAAAAATTATTCTCTTTGTTGTAGAACATACTACTACTGGTATCTGTTGCTCCTACAGGAGCTTTTAGGTCCGCACAGTGTATGCTGTGGTAAAATCATACTAAAAGCTTTGGTGCTCGGTTTCATGTACTCCCAATCTCAAATTCAGCCTACCTGAGAACACAGAAAAATTCTTGGGAAATTTACAGGGATGCAATAATCCCCATATTTGAGGATTTATTGGAGGTGACTCTTTTTTAAAAAATACGCAGTGACGCAACATAAGAGGGAGCAAACTTCTGTGTGGCTGACTCATTTACTGAACGAGTTCTACAATGCTTTTGCTTCCACAAACTTTTCTTCTCTGGTGGGCTGCCATTTCAGGATTCTGTCCACTCGTCCAGGATTTCCAGTGGTTCACACCAAGCAGCGAGACTTCTGCAAATGTTTGATGTGTCTCCCACAGTAACGGAGTTCAAACGTACAGATCGTTCACAGCCAGTTCAGTGTTTCTGGGCCGTGCCGGGCCAACTGCTCTTGCCTTGCACAGATGGGCTGGAGAGGTGCAGGAGCTCTGATGTGCCTGGAGCCGCCTGAACTGACTGTGCGCTTGCAGATCACCCGCGGACAGGACGTCTGCGCCTTCCTGGAAGCTCTCAGTTCCCTGGGCGTGGGGCCGTTCTGGGACGTGACCTCTGGCTCTGCTTCATTTTACAATATGGGAACAAAATCATGGGCTAGCACGGTCAGCCCTGTTAAATCAGTGGTGGAGCTGGGCTGGTATGTCCTGACTGCAGCTAAGGCTGCTACAAGCTCAGCTGGTGTACAAACCATGGGGAAAAATGATGTAAAAAGATGAGAAAATGCAGAACTGCCTAGAAAGGCAGCTGTAGCACCATTGCTTTTTTTTTTTCTTCTGGATCAAAAAAGAAATGTCAGTCTGACCTATATGCTGGGATCCATGCAGAACCCCAAAAGACCTATATACACGCTAGAAGACAAGTGCCCATATGGTGTCTTCATTCATTCATTGCAGTGCTGGTAGGCAGCAGAAATACCTCAGGGAAGAATTGTGGCTGAGAAGATATTTTTAATAAAACAGACTGCAGTGATCTATAATAGGAAATAATCATTGAGCCTTTTTCACAAATATCTAAGTTTCTGTTTCACATACTTTCCCTTCCAATGCTGGCAGACAAAAAAACAGAAAAGAAAGCTTCCTTGTACTGTAAAACACTGAGAAAATTTCCCAATTACTGGTGTTCTACTGTATCAAGGTTACTGTTAACTTTATTAATATTCATTTTCATTTACACTACTGCAAAGTCATTAATGTGATAAGAGTGTTATTATCTTTATAACAATAAGTATTTATTAAAAGCATGTACAGTGAAAATTGGTAATATGATGAAGCATTGCAAAGCAGAATGCAATGAATCCCTTAGGAAGAATAATAAAGATTTCTGGCTCTTTTTATTCCTCCCAACAACTTTACAGTATAAAAAAAAGCAAGATAACAATGCAGGCTGGAAGTCGCTTATCAGAATTTGCAAGTGCTCTGAGTGTTTATCCTCAGTGAAAGCTGGAGGGATCCATTTCTAGAAAATGATTATTGTCTGCCCTTTTAGCAAGAAACTGTCTTGCTGGTTTTGTTTAATTAAACTGCCGCTGTCAATTGCTACCTGCACATAACGTAAAAGTATTGAATGCTGAACTTGGGAAGGCACTCGGCAGTCACCAGGGCGTTGTGAACTCTCTTTGCACTCCCTGCACATTTATTGAAGGCGGGAGGTCTGTTGCGAGATGAAATTCCCCATTTCTGTCCGTTTCCCACTTCCTTCAAGCAAACAAAAATGATCCGTAATTGATGTAGCACCATTGATTGAAACATTAGCATTTCCATCCCAAGATGCAATATTTGCTTTAGTCCCCAACGCTTCAGGGTTGTCGAGCCTTTCCTGTTGTCCTGGCTAGGGCTTCCTCCCGGAGGGCTGCAGCAGGATGCTGCCCGCTCTGCTCCGCTTCCCTGACTCCCTCCCAGCCCTCTGGATCACAGCCCCAGCCAAATCGGGCGCTCCTCTTCCTCTCGCTGCGGCCACGTCCCTCTATTTCCAATTCTGCAATCAAGGTTTTATTCCTGCCTTTTTCTTTTTTTTTTTTTTTTAGATGAAAAAGTGGTTAGTTTTATGCTCAGCTATTTACCCAGGCTCTAGGGCCAGCAGCTACACGAAGGTAGAGCGGTCCCAAAGCACAGGAAAACAAAGAGCTGTCCTTTCTGCCCGTACGCTGTGTTCCTGCAGCTCGGCTGGAGACTTCCTTAGGCAACAAGAAGTCCCATCGCCGGGCTGCAGCTGAGTCTGGCAAGTGTTGCTGCATGAAAAATGACAATCTGGTTTTTTTTCTTTTAAACTGGCCACCAGCTGAGCAATGGCTCCTGGTACTTTCTGCTGTTGGAGAGCTGAAAAGGTGACCTCTGATAAACTTTCCAGGCCAACAACCTCTTATACTCACTGCCACTGTGCACTGTAGCTGAGGACTGCGGTGTGGTTATTAGCTGGTCCAGAAGTCCTCTCCAAAGTCTCCCTTTTTTCATCCCAATGGTAGCCCCAAAAAAAGTGTGAGGACAAGTGTTAGTGACATATGTGGTCTTAATGGAATTGGATGTAATCTCTGACCAAAGTAACTGAATTCTCAGGATGATACAACCAGAGAAGCTCCACCACCAAGTCTTTTTCTTTTTTGGAGTCTAATTTTTCTGTAGGGAACTCTTTTCAGTGGAGTTGAAGGCTTTGTGCTCTTTCCAATTGCCATCCATAAAAAGATTGTTCTCCATCAGCTTTGGATGTGGAGGATAATAGACTCTGGGGTAAGATTTTCCTTGATGAATGTGGGCTGTACATTCAGGATAATGTGTACCTGGACTCCAAGCTCTATTTTCGAGGTGTACGGAGATATAAAATACCATTACAGTAGAGCGTAATGTTCATTAGGTTCAGTTTTCCTCCTGTCTGGTTGGCCCAGCACAGTTCACTGATTTTGTTTATGGATAGACCAGACCAATATTCAAGTATTTACTTGAATACCTGTTCATCCCACATACCCATAAATCTTTATTTTCAGTAATTTTTGTAGTGTTCTCATCACAGGAGGAACTCTAATGTCCCAACCTGCTCTTTTCCAGAGGTGTGTTATTGCCCAGAGCCATTCTCACGCTCTCCCAGGGTTTGTGGCTCCAGCTCCCTTCACCCGGCCTGAGACACCCCCTTCATAGCTGCTGCTCCTGCAGAAACTGCTGAAATTTCACTTTTTCATTTTAGCAAAGATACTCTCTGTTCCAGCTCTTTCAGATCACAAAGGCCATTTTGGTACCTGGGTTTGCTGAAACATATAAATAAAATATATTATTAAAGTGTGGAGTCATGGAAGCTTCGGTGCTCAGAGAGCTGATCAATGGTCCCCTCCAGAGATGGGCATCGCGTGCCACATTTCACACCCTGCTCCCCGGGTGCTGCCCTGTGCTTGCAGAAAAATATAATGCCTGTACTCACTCACACTTCTGCTCTGGAAAACAAAGAGAGGGTCGGGTATCCTGGAATATGCAGGATATCCTGGAATAGATCTGGGAGGATACGCACCTGCAATGGGAGACGATGCTGGCGCGGTGAGACGCAGGGACACTCAGCACAAGGAGAGGGACTCTGCCCTTGTAAATCATAATTTCCATCAGTTACAGCACTGCTGTCAGTACCATTCTCATATGTAGCTAGAAAACATTGCTCCACAAGTATTTTCTAAAGTATGTTAACTTTACTTCTAAGGTTCTGAGCAGCTTTTGCCCATTTCAGGTAACATGCTTGATTTATATCGGAGATGTTACTTCAAATAATAATATGAACACGATAAAACATAGAGGTGAAAGAACCACAGCTAAAACGACACGTTTATTTTATGTCCCAGATGCCTTCATTTTTTCCTTACTATTAGAATTCTCTCTTCTCTCCATATTACCCATTTAGCTTTGATCCATCTCGGCAGAATCAACAACCTTTTATAAAAGTTCTTTTCAGTCTGAGCCCTTGTTGTGATAACAACTAAAACAGTACGGAAAGAAGATTTGTACTGTATTTGTGTGTGACTAGACTATTGATCTCTCAGCCCAGGAAAAATAAGATTAAATGAGTGTGATTTTTAAATTTGACCAGGAGAAGGGTGTCAGGATGAAGCCAAGCACGGGTCAATGCGGTGTGTGATTCTGCAGGCACTCCAACCACCTCAGAAAATCAAGTTGCAGTGTTTGTATGACATAAACGCAGCTTCTTCCACTCACTAGGGACATGGTTTTCTCCAGGGAACATTTTCAGCCTTTTTAATTTACCTTACTCCGGTTACCTACATGCTGCACAGGGACAGCAGCCTGTTCTGGCTTGCAAGGGATGATCCCTGTCTTGACCACCTCCATTCCTACCCCTCATTCACCCAAATCCAGCTTTGATCCCGCTTGTTTCACTGAGGGCTTTCCCCCCGGGAGGATGGAGAAGGCTTCGCAGTGGGTTCTCCTCTGAATTTTGATTTTTCTACAGTGAAGAAAATGTGCCTATTTCTGGCACAAGGTCCTCGTATCTCACCGCCAGCTGCTCAGACCTCTTCTCATCTCAACTAGGACTTGGCTCGTCATAGGAATCATGAGGCAGATTGGTCTGAAGGGAAACGGCAATGCCTGTCTAACACTGTGCTGGGAATTTTTTCTTCCTTTTTCTACTATAAAGCATTCTTCCTTCCCCTGCCTGCCCTTAAGAATCTAATTAGTGGCCTAATTACCACCCCCATACTATGCTTTAGCTGACCTTTGCTGGCTCGTGTCTTCGGCCTGCCTTCCCTTGTCAATACAATTTTGTGTTGTAGGTCTGCAAGGTCTGTGCTACTTCCTCCCTGCATCGCAGCATCACTGCGCCCTACTCAATGGTTATTTTTATTCCGTACTCCAACAAAATTGAACTGTGAAAGGACTGTAAATTTTCGACCTCGAGAGGCTCTTCATTAAGCAACAAATAACTCTCTGCACCTACTCGATATTATCCTCCTGTTAGCTGTTTGTCACGCGATGTGCCTTCCTCCCCGCTCAGCCTGCTGTGTCAGTTCCACTCAGCTGGCAGAGCTGCTGCTTGCCAAATAACTGCACGTTATATTACGTTTTCTAATCCTCTGGCTTTAATATAAAAGTAACAGCACTGGTTTTATCCTTGCTGAATTTGATTCAAAGGCTCGTGCTATCTCACCGTTGCTGTCAGATGTCAGCAAGCCATATTTCACAGGACCAGATCCCGATACTATCCTACGGGAATAGCTTTTTATGGCTTCAATGCCACTGCTGTTGCTAATGGCATTTCCACACAAAGAGGTGCTGTCCAAAATAATGAGCTCCATTTAATGCATCGATGCTCTGTTCCTGACACTGTCCCACCAGGACACCTGGCAGCCTCTGCAGCCCAGGTACCCCACGTCTTGGGAACAGTTTGAGCTCCAACTCCTTTGCAAATCCTACCTGCCCTTGGGGCAAGTGGTACCACAGCTCTCTGATAGGTGCATTACGAATTTTCAAGACACGGCGCATCTAAAAGCCAACAACCACCCTGGGAAGTATGTCATAAAACAAATATTCCTTTCCTGCTGAAATGCATTATTAAAGCCTCTACCCTATAAATCCCAAGTAGATAACACTCTCCATGGCACCTTGTAAAATAAGCAATTTTCTGCTACCAAGGAAACAAATTCTTTTTCTCAATCGTATCTAAACTCCACCAACATGGTGACAGACACAACGTTGCATCTGAGTTTGTTTTTGACAGCCTCATACATTTCTAACTCTGTCAACAAGAATAAGTGTATGAAGCTTTTCACTTTAAAGAGCTCTGGAGCAAAATGGACTTTCTGGGACCTGTTTCACCCTTGTCTATATCAGACTTTATGCCGTAACATTTCCCACCATTTCCACCACTGCTTCATTGCAAGCATGAGGTAGAATTTAAGTGTCAAGATCAAATCCAGACCAAGTTGCCTTTTGAACAGAGGGAATGAGGCTGGGATGAGACAGATAGACATTGTAGGTTCCCAAAAATATGCTTTTTCACCCCTCAGAACACATCAGGATGAAGGTCACCATGTACCATCCCTCCCCAGGTGCTGCTGGGGCAGAAACGAGGAACATCTCCTTGCTGTATCAAACAGCCTGTTCTTGCAAGAGATCTATCATGACACGAGTGCTTTAGATATCAGCACATTCAACAGTATTCTTGGAAAATTCTCTGAAAATGCTGTTAATGCATGAGAAAAGCAAGCAGCAGGATGCAGTCATGACTGTGCATACTGTCGCCATCACAGCCCTTGCTAAGACAGATGCAGAGCAAGACCTGGAGAAATGCAGATTTGCAGCAGCAGAGTGTTTGAGGTGACCTATCAATTTTGACTACATTTTCCAGTTTCCTAGTGAAACTGTCAAGATTTTGTTTCAATAAGATGTTAGCTTCATTGTTTCTTTGGGTTTTGTGGGTTTTTTAACTGTAGCACTACAGTACTGTTTCTTGATTATTGTATCAGCAAATGTTAACATTTTATTCCAGTTTGAAATGAGAAGAAATGAAGAAATTCCAGCAGTTGCCTACAAAATGAAACTGCTATTTTCCAAATAGTTCTAATCAATAGTTCTAATCTACCAAGACATCTGAAAATAATATCCTGTTTTCATCCATTATGAGCCTATGCAGGTATACGAATTTGTTTCTCAGAGTGAAAGGTCTATGGCATCATTCATTTCAGAAAGCTATGTAATCATAGAATCATAGAATGGTTTGGGTTGGAAAGGACTTTAAATATCATCTAGTTCCAACCCTCCTGCTACAGGCAGGGATGCCTGTCTCATGTTCAATTCTAGAGTAATCAATCAGGAGAGTTAACTTAGTAGTTTGTGGTTATTTTTCTGTTCTTTGGTGCACAGACTGTATATCTCCCATGTATTGAGCATCTTCTGGAAAAGTGTTCAACATCAACGGGCTTTCCCAGGCTCCATATGTGACCACAGATTTTAAATACAGACATTTCCTTTGTCCTTTAAAGACAAAGTTAAATTCAAAAAATCTTTATCTACATTATCAGGCATTCAAGGAGCAGCCTGAAGCCAAAATAAATTTGTTTCATATTATGGGTGAAAAATGGCTTGTTCTCCAGCTCAGCAAAGACAGATCACTCAGCATAAATCCCTTGTATTAAAGCTCCTGCTTCTCGCTACCAATACAGAATTCCCAATGAGAGGAAAACATACTTTTCTTTTTCTCCTCATTCTCATAGTTCACACAAGGTGTAGCCTATGCATTTAAAAGCATTTCTGTTTCAATAGTCAGAAAGAAAAGCTGAAGTGGATAGATATTGCAGCAGGCTCCTGTAGCGGTGAAAGGTCTGGACTGGAACCACTTTGCATAATTATACTGGGATATTGGGGCAAATTCATGGTCACCTCCAAGCCCATCCTGCCCATGAGACGGCAGCGTAAATATTTGAGTGAGATCTTCAGGGAGCTGATCTACCCATCGAGAAGGGCGATACCAAGGAGCTTATCTTATATCTATCAAAGGAGTATCTTCAGTCATGGGTCTGAAAAGCTGTGTGAGAGAGTGCACTAACCTGGATATGGCAAGGATACTGTTTAACTAGTTAGCTAAAGACAGTAACATATGCCAAGTCTCAGAATTGACCGCTCTTTAGTGTTGCTTTTCCTCTGATAAAACTTGTAACAAGCTCCTTTCCATGTGTCTGAGGAGGAAATCCAGGACCTGTGTCGATGAGAAAGGACCCACAGTGTCACTCAGTCCTGCCGAGAAAACCAATTAAAATTCCTTCATAGGGAAACCAACTTTGGGTCGGGGGTTTTTCCAGACTGCTATTATAAATGATAGCAAGGAAAAACAAAGTTTTTAATTTGTGCAAATGCTTTGACAAAGTTGTGCTTCATCCTTGTGTAAATATTCCTTCTGTAACACTGCCAAGGAATGGCCATGAGTGTCTGCAGCCAAAAAAGCCAGACCTGCTCCTCTCTGAGTCCGTGAGACCTATGTATAATTCATGTTTGTGGCCAGTATTCCAGCTCTTCAAAAATTGTCTATGAGCCCCTCCTGGGGAAATCCAGACTGTCGTTCCCTGATTTCTGTGTAGCATTTCAGGAATGGCCATGGCAAGTTTTGCAAGGAAAAACACTTTTATTAGACAAACTGACAAAGCTGGAGAAAAAGGGCAAGCTTTCAAATGAGCAATTCCTTTCTGAATATTTGGACTTGCATGCCTGGGTGCTTATCTGTTCTTCTACAGTAATCCAATAAAAGATAAACTCTCTCCCCCTAAAAGCCATTGCCTCTCTTAAACCCTAGACCATCATGGCTAAAATACCATGGCTAACTACAAAGATGACGATGGAGACAAGGAGAAGGGAGTCCGTTTAACTAAAGAGAGATAACTTTATACAGAATGAACAGAAATGTAATAGCTCTATTGCATAATTTGGCTGTATTCCTCATTTCAGCTTCTCCAGTTGGTTGCAGCCTGCATTCGAGCGGGGAAGGGAGAGAAACTGCAGGCAAAATCCTGTCGGAGTTGGTATCTGTAGGATGTGTCTCAGCTCTGAAGTTTCCATCGAATCTCTAGCTCCCATATTTCATTTGATAGCAAACCCTAACTGTTAGGCACAAGGCTTTTCCCAGTGCCTCTGGAAACTAGAGGATTCAATTAACTTTCATGAAAAGCGATGTGAGAATAAACAGAAATTACGTGGTTTTGAAAAAACACAGGCTGAAGCTTGAAAACCTGCAGGCGTTTTATGATCTTGCCATTTCATAACCCATGAGCTTGCAGATTTGGAAATAAAATTGCGGATGGAATTGAATTTAAAAATCCCATAGGATGAGCTCCTTGATTTTGATGAGGTGTCCAGACTAGACTTTTCATTCCAAGATAGTGCTTACTTACATTCCAATCTAAAATTCAGAAAGACACATGTAGGGTGAACCGCTGAAGAGCTACCTGCTATTTTCCTGGGTAGGAGAATCCCCTCCTCTTATGTATAAGCAAGCTAAGGACAAACCTCCAATAAAGCATAAAAATCTTCTAAATTCTGCTCCTGAGTCTGCACTGAAAGCATGACTTGGACCATTCTCCAGCTTATCGCTGCTTTAAAAAAGATGGGTTTGTACAGCAGATATATGCAAGTGGTTCATTACTCTTATAGATATCTATCTGCAGATGATTTTGTGATCATAAAATCGCGAACATAGAAAGTTTCTGAACATGCCTTCTGGTGCCAAGGAAGGTAAATGCTGGGGAGCAATGTCTGCCAAGGAATTTTTAGTTGCTCTGTTATAGTCAATGCTTTTAGTATCTCTGTTAAATAAGTCAATAGACTTTTTAATGAGTAGAGCTGGCATTACAGCATCTTCCCGCATGGAAAAGACTGTGGGCATATAATGATGTGGGGGTTTTTTTCTGAATCTCTGTTGTTGTCCAGGTACAGGAAAAAATAGTTATGGTTCACTGTAACACTAGATGTAAAACTCCTGAGTTATTTACAAATTATGATAGAACTACAAAAGGCAGAGAAAGAGAGAAATATGGGGAGGGACATCTATTTCTAATGGAAATCCACACGAAATCTGAACTTTAAAGAGAAAAATTTTATTTTAAAAGACAAGGTGTGGTAGTTAAAATGCCCAATTGTATCTTTGTTTTTATATGCAACCTGGTCTCACTCATGAGTGCTGTGATATCCCGAAGAAAAACTTCCCAAATCCCAAGAAAAGAGATTTCATTGCTACTGCCCTTTAGTTTTCCATAGCAGTTGTTATTTTCCACAGAAGCAGGAGAGCAAACACAGGTCTCCATCCCACAATCTCTTCCATGATTCACATGTATCATTTTCTCATGTCAACTGTAGTTCAGGGAAATGAGAGAACTAAAATTGTCTGGTTAAATAAGTTAACTTTTCTCAGGTTAAAAGAACAGTGTAGGGAATGTCTTCCTATGAATTAAAAAGTTCATATCCGTGTACAATAGACTAGGACAAGTACCACGTATATACAAACATAAAAAAACAGTGAGATCAGAGTTGTCTGGCTAATCTAAACATTTTTGTGTCCCGTCAGTGGCTTCATTGTTTAGACTTGCTCCTCACCATCTGCTGTGGTCACCTCCAGTAAAGATGAACACTCGTTGTGGACTGAGGTGACACAAAGTACAGACGTTCCACTGTGGGAGTGTATTCTGGCACTGGAGACAGCCCGATCTAGCGAAAGATGTGGCTCCTCTGATTACACATTACTTTTAGGGTCCTTTTCAAAACTCCATTTGGGTTCCAAATGATTAGTATTTTGTACTTCCCAGATTTAGTTGTGCTAGCAGTAGTGAGTTCTTTCTCTCAAGGCTTTGCTGCTGAACAGGCAATACAAAATAGCGAAGTATTTAAAAAGAAAAAAGGACTGAAATTATTGACAACATGAACCAAAAAAAAAAAAAAAAGGAAATACGGCCTGAACCACAGGTGCTTAGACATTGATTTTTTATTTCTGAGTGTATGAGGAACAGAGACATGGACCATGCTTAAACAGTTTGCCGCTACAGAGAGAGATTATGTGCTTTTTCCCCATCCTTTATGACTGTACCTTCCTCTGCAAAACCCCAAACACTGAGATGGTAGTTCTGTTCACCCAAATGGCTCAATGTACTACTACTATATGTTCTACATTGAAAGCATTTGCTAGGAAAACCTAGTATAATTTTAGTGAGAATGCTACGCTGACAAGCTTTAAGCATGGGCAAGTGCTTAGCTCAAAGTTATCAGTAGACATCACTATGGCCAACCAATTGAAATAGTTAAATTATTCTCATTTTTGAGGTCAGGAAATGGTGAAACAGTGAAACTGTTGCAGGAAAGCATATTTTACATAATGCTGCTCTCAAACCTGAACCAAAAACACTGAGAATAGCCTGGAGGAGATCAGCACCTTTCATCCAGTTCCAAGAGAGTCTGGAAACATTCACATTTAAATTTGTCAACCATCCTTTAACCTTTTCTCCCTTTCCTTTCCATCTACTGTGGTCTCTCCACATGCGCGTCCTTCCTGTTTATTAGTTTATTTTCTTTTAATAAAAGAACGGGAGACCTCTGTGATAACTTCCCCAGCCTCAGCCGCCCTACGAAGGGTTTGCTGCAGGCGGGAGCCCATCGTGTGAGCTGCCACTATTTCTCCTCTTGTTGACGTGGTGACCTGCTAGATGATTTCTCAGTAGGTATTAAATCCTCTTGTGTCATGCTTATTGCTTATACCTGCTGCCTCATGAGCAGGATACGGATTTTGCCTCCTCCTCCCTAGTGCAGCCTGGCTAACCGGTCCTCAGACAGGATTTTTATTGCCTCTGAAAAAAATAAAAACACAAACCCCACAAAACTGTGGCTCCCATGCTGTCACTTCAGCCGCGCACCTCTGTGCATCCAGCTGTCCGGCCAACGCTTTCTTTAACTTGTCATCTTTGGTTTGCCCATCTCTCTGAAATCCACTGGAATGTGGTTCCTCTCTCTTGCTTTGCAGCAACGGGGAGTTTTACAATTTTACAGCCGAAAAGATTCTCTCCCTGCGGGGCTGCTCGGTTAACAAGGAAATCAATGGTAAGGTCAAAACCAGTACCGAGGTGTGGGACTCTTATCAAGGGGCATCTGCCACATCTATGGGTCATATGGCTAACCCAGGAGAGGGGAAAGTTATCATTTCAGAGTGCTTTCCAAGTGAAAAAAAAAAGTGTATTTTAATATGAGCAATACATTCTTGACACTTGTACGGTATTGCTGTCTCCAAATAATTAATTTTAATTAAAAAGTGCTTCATCCTCTTAATGAACTCATGTCCCTTCGTTTAGAATTAGAAAACTAAAAGAAAGTGGAGTCAAAATTGGTCTTGTCCATTCTTGTGCTCCTGGTGACTGAGAAGGGTGCAGCAGCCACAGAGGAACGGCCGGGCTGGTACAGCGGCTCTCTGCCATCGCCATCCCCTGGCACCACCTGAGCTGGTAACTGGTCTGAGCACAGGAAACAAGCCGCAAAACAATACAGAAAACGGAATAAGTTTTGATTTTCTTTATCGGGTAAGTATGCTCTGCCAGGCTAGAAGAAGTGAAAATTCCTTTAAAAGTGGCACAGTATTTGAGTGCTGAGTTGTACCTGGATGTACAAGAGGCACGTGGCTTTTGAGAAAGGGATGCCATCTCTTACATAGCCTCTGCTCTTAGTTAACCAACTTTTTAAGTATGCTGACATTGTTGCTCTTGTTAATGCATTTTAATTCCACTCTTAATGTTTTTTGCATGCTCACGCATAGCCAAGGACATTGCCCTGAAGACCTATTTACTGGGAAAGGGTGCAAGAAACCGAGCTGACGACGGGAGGGGAAAGCATGGTTTCCTTGTAGAATCAAGTAAACAATAATAATGCCACATACCGTGTAAATACCACTGCTCCCTCTTTGCGCTCATTGTCTCTGCTGTCTGGATTTGCTCAGCAGGTAGAAAAGGGAGGAAGGAAAGGGCGATACCTGCTCTGACAGCTGCCAGTTTTCCCCATCGGCAGGAAACCCGTGAGCTAACTGCATCTGACAAGGTGGCAAAAATAAGGAGGCAGCAGGTTCAGAGAGCTGTGGGGCTGGACTTGGAGTGGGACGGGAAAATTCAGCCCTATTTTGTTACATCTCCCCGTGGGACCAGTCCAGGGTGAGGGGCTGTCAGCCAGCGGGGCGAGTGCCCGGCCACGCAGTGAGAAGCCCTGGGAGCCAGCTGTGCCTCCATCCTGCCCGAGCGACGTTCCCAGGAGGAGATCAGCTCTTGCGCTGGAGCAAGGAAGTGCTTTTAAAGAGGGTCATTGCCGTTGCGACTGATTTCGGTTTGCAGAAGGAAAGCAGCTTGTGTCTTCCCCAAACAGAGTTTCGAAGGTCGCTCCCGGGTCAGCACAAGCTCGTTTGCAGTGGGGCAAAGTGCGCCCTATTCAGGCCTACCTATAATTAAAGACCTGCAGTTTCCCACATATGTATTCTTAAAACATCTGTAAGCCTAATTACGGTACACCATTTAAACAGCTTAATATGAGTCAGGCATTCTTTTTCACCGGGAGATTGCTTTTAACGGCGCAGTGTACAGTAGAGTTTGCAGCTAAGGCCAGAAGTGCACCTAATTATCTCTCTGCTGGCAGCCACTGTACTTAAACTTACATTTTCATAGCGGTATGCCAGGCTTTGTTTCGTGATGACTCCCATTCCTCTTAATGCTTAATTCTCCATGCACCGCTTTAAAAATTAAGGATACAGCCCCGAGCCTGGGCTCCGTCTATCCAATTAACCACAAAGAATGCTACAGAGCTCCGCGCCATTTCCTTATGTCTTCCCTCTTCATTGCTTTGACGCGTGCTGATAGCACTCTTTTGTTAACTGAGGAGCATATTTAGCATCTGTTTTTCAGGAATTATTCTATTTTTGCCACAACTTATACTGTTTGCCCAGGCCGCGGTGTCTGTAGTGTGGCAAAGGGAGACTGACAGTAATTCCTGGCTGCAGCGCAGCTCCCGTTTCCGCAGCGTTCGGCTTTTGCAGTGAGGCAGCGTTGTGGGGAACTATTTGATGGCTGAGACATAGTTCTCGCTTGGGGGAATTTTCAGCCTGGAAAAAAGACATTAAAGAATCAAATTAAGGATGTCTAAAAATCTGAGCTGTTTTCCAGGGACTTTTTATTTTTAAACTGGTTTTTGGTTCTTTTTCCTGCTTTCCTGAAGTGTCACCCCATCTCAGTTGGGGCGTTTGCAACCTCGTGAGGAAATCATAGCTTCCTAGCACTGATCTGTGACCCAAAGCTGGGGCCCCACCTGGGGATCATTTTTTGGTGGAAGAAATCAAATTTTCTCAAGACAGGAGACCAATTTTCACCCTGAATAAAGAGACTGGAAAGATCTGTTGGGTAAACTGAGTGACCCCAGGGGGGTGGGAGGCTCTGGAGTTTCTCCCTTTGCTGGTGAAGGCTTGAAGGTAAAGAGCAGAACTGGGAAAGTTTCTGCCGTCACACAAAGTCTGTGACATTAGTTTTTTTAGCATGGGAAACAGAAAGAGAAAAGCAGCTGCTTACGTAAGGAACTGGCTTAGGAAGAAAACAGTTTATGAACAAACTGTTGTCTTGCAGGAAGAGGTCAAATCTGGGTTGGGAAGAAGTTGCAGAGAGACTGAAAAGTCAGAGATGCTAGATGTTAAAGTGATTGAGAGTGGAGAAAGGAATCAAGAAATCGGTGCTTGCATACTCTGAGAGGTTAGAAGGAGAGGACACAGATGGGCAGAGGAGCAAGGCTGCTGACATTTTGTGAGGCTCCTTCTCTCCTGTTTGCCTGCTAGGTGGTGAGTGCTAGAGGAACAAAATGTTGGTACCGCTGCTTTCCAAACAGAGGAGCCCATCGCAGTCCCAGCACTCCTCTCCACCCAGGCAGCGCAGGGACTTTGGTTTGAATTTGTGGATATTTTTTGTTGCTCATGATAACATCACTCAGTGACAGATGACCCCCGGGTGACTGCATAAGCTTCCTGGGATGAGTCCTCTCTTGCGTGTGCCTTCCTGTGTCACAGCCTAATTCTCATCATCACGGACACCAGTTG
Organism: Balearica regulorum gibbericeps; assembly: GCF_011004875.1. Taxonomy (NCBI): domain Eukaryota; kingdom Metazoa; phylum Chordata; class Aves; order Gruiformes; family Gruidae; genus Balearica; species Balearica regulorum. The sequence goes on along the minus strand of NC_046190.1, from coordinate 4,501,349 downwards.
CACAATCCAGCCCCTATTTTCCAGCCCACAGAAAAGCAGTATGTGTCCAGCTGGCTTACTCCTGCTGCAAATGTGACCTGTGGTCACTCACGGCTCATACAGCTTCCACTGCCCCACAGACTGACGGACCTCCTCCCCTGCCTCCAATGAGCAGTCCAAGCCACCGGCTATGTTTGGAGCAAGGGTTGTGCTAGCACCTTCTCCATCAAGTGAAGACACGCTTGAGGTGGGACATGGGAAACCTCCCAAAGACCTCCTTACCGCTCTCTAACTGCATCTGCACAGAGCCCGTGGAGGAAGGCACAAGGGACCACAAGGCTGTCAGCACTGCTGCTCTTCTGGTTTGCAATACACACCATGCCCCGATGGGCCAGATTTTGTCCTTAGTGAATCCTTATGGACACATCCAGGCCACCTGCTACAGCACAGTGACTATCCCATGGCATCAAAGGTTGGGAGAGTGGAAAACGGGCTGGATGGTCCTGGTTCCCGCTGCCCAACTTCTCTTGATGCTCAGGAGAGTGGAGCTGCCACGGCACTGACACCTCTGCCCCTGGCAAAGGGGATGATCTTCCCTTCATCAGGTGATGAGCATTCACCCAAGACTTTAGATTTAGGCTTCTTTTAGAGCCAATGGGCAGAAGAGGATGGCAGAAACAGCCACAGGGAAGTTTCTTTCTGTGGACTGAATGGAGAGGTTAGAGAGTGAATTTAAATACAGATAAATACTTTTTAGATGCTTGAAGTTGACTATGACCTGTGTTGCTCTCCCAGTATGTACCTTGAGCGTGACCCATTGTGTTTGCTTTCTGCCCACCCACCAAAGCCTGAGAATATATACTAAGGATTAATTTCTTCCCCGGAGTTTTGAATGTCAGAATTTTATCCTAATAGTCACACTGATAACGTTTCTACACAGCCTTACAAAGAGTACATACAAACATGTTATATTTCACCAAAAGATTTGGACTATCAGAAATGACACTCATCTGTGATGGTGAGCCATATTTCAGTGTGTTCTTCTGAATCACAGAAGTAGACTATATTTTTGTACTAATCTAATTGGGAGGCATTTTCATCTAACTATTTTTTGCCTGTAAGACCAGTGAAAGCTAGAAAGCACATACATTTGTCTATATAACTATAGTTGCATTTTTTGTGGATTCTATTTGGAAGCAGATGGTTATGAAGACAAGTCTTAGCAAGTACTTTAAAAGAATATAATAAATATGGTATAAATAAGACATGCCTAATGTCTTGCTGTATTCCTGCAGGATCTGAATTCTGTTGTGGTTTAAACGAAAGGATAACAGAATTTTGCAAAAGAAGCTAATGTGTCTTCTTCCTCTCCTACTATAATTGGGGGGCAGAAGCTATTTTAAAAGCAGCATTTCTTTTTACTAATTCATTAAACATTAATTTTCTCTGAAAATATTTCTCTATGTCAGCTGACCCATAATAAAATAGGATATTCTATAGCTATGAGTCCAGTTCCTGCTCCCAGGAAAGAAGTTCAACACAGGTCTGGACCTGCTTCTGTACCTACCTCTGTCATGCTGTGCAACCTTAGATAAGTCAATCTGTGAAACTCTGGTATCCTCCTTGAAAAATGAAGATAATTCTCTCCTACCTCACAGGGAAGTTATGAGCTTTAACCGAGCAGGGTGAGTAGATATCGGTTTGAAGAACAGCAAATAAATACCAATAAAAGAACAGGTTCCATTCTTCAGGCTCACAAAATTCAGTGTTGACCTCAATATCTAAGAAATGCAGAAGGGAAACCTCTTTGCAAAAGCAGAGAAATGCATACACATCAGTAAACAACGTAGTTTCAGCATTATAAAATGCTGTTTTTTCCAAGGATCTAAAGAGAACATCCTTTGCAGATGTTTTTTGTTCCATGCATCGCATTTTTAAAGGCTCATTCACTAGTATTGAAATGGAACTTGGTTCTACTTGTGCGTTTTGTTCAGCTATATATGAAGAAAGAATTATCATCCATCCATCTTTCTCATCTATTTTTGATACGGGAGCTGCAGCAGTCCAGGGGGTGTGCCACCTACAGTCTGCTATAGTAGGAGCAATGCTCAGTTTTGCTAGGGATCTGGGGGCTTCATCATTAGACAAGATACTATTAGCAAATTACTTTAAAGATATTTGAGGCTAAGGCTATTGCCCCTTCACCCACCCTCACTGGTGTCACCAAATAAAACACTGACCCTTTGGGTCAAGTGACGTGATGGCTGCACAGTGGCCAGCCCAACTGCAGCAGCACCAGGACACTGGTATAAAACTTAAAAGAAGAAATGTTTGTCACTCACTCAGCAGTAGAAACTGGTGGGCATTGGAGCAAAGGTGGGCCTCAGTGAATATGGGCACGATGAGGAAGGCAAAGGCATGCGGAGGGAAGGAGGAGGTGGAACAGGTTGACAACCAGGCAGTGAGGGAGGGAGCAAAAGCTTAATACTTCGAGCTCATCCGAGCACTGAGAGCAATTAGCTAATGAAGAGCCTCTGAGGCAAAGGTAAGACACGTGTCTAATGGCTGCTACAGAGAAGAGGCATTGACTGTGATGAGATTGAGCAGCACACTGAAAAGAAGACCCTGGGTGCAGCAAACAGTCATGAGAGAGTCTGGCAGGAAGCCGTGAGCGAAGAAGAAGAGAGGAGCAGAAGGATGAAGAGAAGAGGGACTAGACGACTTGATGGTACAAACATATGTAAAAAGTCAAACAGCACTATTGCATACTCAGGAGCAGCTAAATTTAGATTTTGGTCAGTTTTGCTTAGGGAATTGAGTTGACCTTCATAGGGACTTAGCCTCTTCGTAGAAATCTAGGTATGTGTGTCTTACAAAAGGGAAGCTGGAGAACAAGAACAATTTGGGAACTATTGCTTGAGATCCACCCAAGATAGATTGATCTATCCAAGTTAATTGTAGCTGCAAGAGATTTTTATGTGATTGTGCAACAGTTTATTACAAAAATCCTTCTAGGTAACTTTGACCATATGTGCAAATTGCTCATTAGGATATTTTGTCAGAAAAAAAAAAAAAAAATCAACATGAATTGTGTCTGAATTACAATTGTTATTAAAAATCTTATCACAATGTGTGATATTGTGGTGAACCGTTGGATTATGTTACCCCAGTCAATGATCCAGCTGGGAAGTGATTAATACAGCTCACAGACATGGAGATTAGCTGCACCAGCACCTGGCTGGCCAGGGGGTGAGCTCCGATACCAGCTTCCAACGGGTATGACATGACTGGCTCTCCCAGTAGTCAGCCAGATAATAGAATAAAGAGTTCTGAACATGGGAACCTCTTTATTTTTGGCAGAGTTACAGTCATTCTTCCTGACCAGTCCAGAGAGATTTTATTCGTGACGACACGTTTAACATTAAGTATTGGGAGTTATTGGATTACAGCACTGCAGTAGGAAAGGTCAGCCACAGAGTGGACTCCGGGCAACTCCAGGGTTGTTGTTTGTCCACACAAGGACGGATAATCAGATAATTGCTGTGTGTGCTGGTGTTCTACTGATTTCTGTTCTAGCAGTTCAAAGGTATCTGTGTAGTTAAGACCAATAATCTAGTGCTGTTGAGAAAGCACTTAAATAAGCCCTTTCTTAAAGTCCACCTAATGTTTCCATGCAATTTTCCTTTGGGTCTGAAATGTTCTGTGGTTGCAGAGGTTTTCTTGGAAAGCTAAAGGGGAAAGTAAATTTAATTTGACTGTTTCTTAGTTACCTGACCTTTCATATTCTGTGGCATCGGGATTTTCCAATAGTCTAGAATCTTAATTAGCTTCTTCTCTCATAATTACTTTTTTTCTTTCTTGATCCTCCTACAATCTCCACCAAAAAAAAAAAAAATCAAATGGGATAAGATCTTCAGCTGGGGTAACTCATGGTGTCGTTGCTGACTTCATTCTAGTGCAGTATTGAAATAAAGTGAAAAATTCTGAAAATCCAGCTGAAAACCTGCAAGTATCATGATTTTTCCATATGCTTTTCTTTCAAATTCTTTGGTGGGCAGGGATGGTCCGTACACTTCTTTTGTTTCTCAAAATTATTGTTCTCATAGAAACAGATCAAAAGGACAGGGTTTTTGGTTTTTTATTTTTATCTTTGTGTGCAGTAATTGTTTATCACAGACTCCAATGGCCTCTCTGTTGCAGTTGTAGCCAGGACTTAAACTCTACAGAGGGTAAAACTCATTAATTTTTGACTTAACTGTGCCTTTTATCTTGCTAGTTTTCGCAAGCTATTTATTTCTTTCTGATATAGCTTCCTCCTATGAAGCAGATTTTTTTTTTTTCACCTCAGAAATTAAACTCCAGTTCCAACTATAGACAGTTTTATTTCATATGCTAAATTGTCACAATCAAAAGCAGAATCTCTGCTGAACAGGTTTGGAAACATCTGGCTCTCTTCTTTCGACTTTTGAGTCTAATTATCTCAGTGCAGATTGTGATTGCTAAGTATGAAATTAAGCTGCCCAGCCTCAGCAGTCTTGGAGGGTTTGGGGTTTGGGTTTTGGTTTGCGTTTTTTTTCTCCCCCTTTGTAACTATTTTCCCCACAGCCTTAAATCATGCTGAAATGGAAACAGTAAAAATATGTACCCAGAGAGCAGTCCACATGTGCTGGCGCTTTGAAACACCACCACAGGAATTTCTTGCTGCGTATTACAAGAACCGGCCGCTTTGTGCAGAAACCGGGGACCGTGGAGGGCTCGGGTGTTGCGAGCAGCGACGGAGACACCGCGCTCATGGCGAGCCTCTGCCGATGAGCCAGTCTGCACAGGCAAGGGATAGATATCGACCCGGGGATGTGAACCTCCTGGTGCTGCAGAAAACAGCGGCTGAGTGTTTGTGCTGCCAAGGTCTGCCATGCTGGATGGAGTTATTTCTGGTCTGCTGCGTCATGGCGGACAGGGGGACTCGGGAAGCCCAGGTCTCATTCCCTGCTCGCTGCCTTTCAGTACGTCACCCAAGTGCCCATCTGTGAAGCGGTGGTCACAGATCTCACAAGAGAGATCTCAGTCTCTCTGTGATGCACTCCTTGGCCACAAAATGAGGGCAAGGAGCTACAAGACAAGAAGTATGTTAATACTAGCACAGTTAGAAGAACTATGTATAGAAAGTGAAGTACAAAAGGAGGTAGAAACAAATTTCTTTATTAAATGAGGGGGACAATGACGTGGTCTCCAGTTTGCTGATAAAACCATCGCTTCTGTCATCTTTGTTCAGTGAGCATTGCTTCACTTTGGCTGTTTTGAGGACAGATGCTCTGCTTGGCAGCATTGCCCCCAGAAAATTCAAAGAGAATGGGTTGAAAATGTGTCAGCTTCAGAGAGACCAGGCTTTTTTTTTTTTCCCCTCCCTTTTTCCCCGAAAGGAGCAGACGTGCTGAAGGACGAGACCCAGGAACAGAGAGTGTTCCTTTAGCATGTACAAAGTCCCACCCTGCTCCAGCTTCAGACCCACACCCCGACCTCTCCTCCTTCCCTCGCCTTTCTCTCTGCCAGGTAGTGTCGAACACATACACCCATGCTGAGGAAGGAAAAAAGGAAAACAACAACAGTGAATCACAGTGAACTAACCAGTCTTTCCATATAGCTTGGAAAAGTCCAGGGAGAGGCTGCTGTTATTTCTGTTTTCAAACAGGACTGCAGACGTGAAGGTGAGGACCAGGTGAGAGTGAAAGTTCAGAAGATGGGAAGGAAGTCCTGAAGGAGGAAAGGATTTGTTCCCTATGGACAATCCAAATAATATAGCAGATGGAAGGTCAGTCAGGGCAGGGGTTTCCCAACTTCAGCAAGATTTTCCAGAGATAAGTGCATTTCTTGGGCAGAGGCACATGCCAACGACACTCATTATTCTAGTCAACAGACATCTGACATTTTCCTGCAGTACTTGATTTATATATCCCAAATTGTATCCTGGGAACCAGAAAAGGCTTTCTGCCATGGAAATAAAAAAAGAATAAATTCTAATAAAGATTGAAGTTAGTTGAAAAGCCAGCTTTCTTTGTAAATGACAGATGGTGCTTGGTTGGAAAGGGTGAGGGGAGTCATCCATTAGCACTACTTCTTATGCTGCATTCTTTGTTTTAATTATGTAAATGCAGTCAGACACCACAGCGTAGATGCAGGCTTACAGGAGGAATTATTATATCTTCATTATTTTACTAATGTTCACCATTGCTCTTCGAGATACTAAAAAGCCTGAGTCAGAAGCACTTTAGAGGAATGCAGACATAAGCATAACGAAAGGACACGGCCCTGGTGGGACCCAACATATGAAGGCATCCTGCTGTCTTCAGTTTGTGAATGCTATTTGCCCACTGCTTTGCTGTTCATAGATGACTCTGGTGCACATAAACTTCTTTTAATCCCATGTGCAGTTTAAGGAAGTCACTAGCAGCATTATATGATGTCATCCATACCTTCTGAGTGACTCTGGAGAGAATTTAGTGTTTTTACTAAACTCAGAGTATTTTTGGGGCCCCTCTGGAGCCAATAAGGCAAGGTCAGATTGCTTCACCACAGCTCCCCACATCGAGATGTGGAGTTCCCAGGCACTATGCACGCAACCTGCGAGCAGGACTCAAAGCTCCTTTATCCCTTCCTTCCTCCAAAACGCTCTCCCAACCCCCATATGCATCCTCTTGTTTGTACAGCACATCATTTCAGGCTCAAATATGCTTTCCTTGGGCTTACATCAAAGTCTTACAATCAGACATACAACATACACGGCTCTCCTGCCAGCCCTGCCTGTGAGCAACTGCCTGGAGAGCTAAGCACAGCTCTGGTTGCGATTTTGGGAAGGGGAGATCCCATCTTCTATGTGGCTTAACATTACTATGTCTGGCATTTTCATTTAAACTGCGCTATTAGAGGAGGCACCATGATACTTCGGGTGAGAGGTTTGGGACTTTCCTTTCAATGAACTTTTGGGTCATCTTTAAAGACAAGTTAATTAATCCCATTTTAAATCAGAGTCTGTCTTCATCAGGTCTCAAGTACAAAACAACTGTGACAACATGCCATTACCTGACCCAGATCAAATCCTGCTTTTTCCACTCTGTCTGTGTCTTCACTGGAAGATGGCTACTGCAAATGGAAGTCCACTCAGAAGTCTGCTGGTAGGAGGTAAGGGAGAAGGCTTTAGCATGAAGACTGTAACTGCTTTTTCTTAATGTCTGAACACTGTCCATGCTGTCAGCACATAGAGGAGTTGCACACTCCGGTTTTGATTACACCTACCCACCCAACTATGTATTACTATCAGTTTGTAGACACCTGCATTCACTGGCTGGAAGCACGTCCAACACATCCTAATCAGCAACTTGCTAGTTTGTGATGTTCTGGACAAGCTGAGTCCTGTGACACCAGTTCCCAGCAGCTGAAGTTGTGCACCAGAGAGAATCAAACAGGAGATGAAGGGAACCACAGTGGTGTTACTAAAAGAGCAATCCCCAACACAAATGCCCTTCTCCACTTACCTTACTCAGGTCGTCTTTGTGGAAATTAACTTACTGCGTATTTCCTTAATGAAAAATTAATCAATGATTTTTCCTCTTGAAGGATGAGTTGTAGAATGGTTGCACAGAAGAATTAATAATAAATAGGATTAAAGTGGCATATGCTAAGTACAGGGGAAGCTACATTTGATTGCTGGTGGGCTACAGTGATTTTGAAGTGTTGGATCCCTCAAAGGCCCATGCCTTGCTAAGGATCATTCCTTAGTACAAGGCGCAGTAAATGGAACGGTTTTGACATCATTAGTCAGTGGCAACTTGTGCAACAGACCATCCTTCCACCATATTCTGACTTTCTGCACTGTTCAGCGTTGACGATGATGTCTCCAGCCCCACACCTTTGATGCTCTGATCCACCTCTCCCCTTACAAAATTCAGTTACAGGGTAACTGAATGGCGGCGAGCAAACCACATCTGCAAAGGATGACTATGAAGATGAGGATGAGGAGAACTCATCCCCCAGCTGCAGCCATGAATGACCCCCAACACTTGTGGTGCTCCGAGCAGATGTGGGAAGAACAGAGATGTAACAAGTGGTCCGTCTCCAGCCAAGTCTCATCTCTTCCTCAACAGCTGCTGCTTCAGAGGCAACAGGGAAGCTTCCAGGAGAGTTTAACCATCAGGACTCTGTGCTGGCTCCACATCTGCTTTCCCATGGCATCTTCTCCATGCCAAAGGCCATGGCCATCGTCACGCTGCTGTGCATATTTATACAGCCAAGCTGAAAGGAGGCTTAAGAATAACGGACAGGAGACCTATGGTATTTCAAAACACTTCAGTGTCAATCCCAAATGATGTTTAATGAGGTTCCTGCTGTGAAACAATTTCCAGAGACAGGTGTCTTAAGTTACAGGAGAGCTCAATGTTTGGGTATAGTCCTCTAACAGAAGGCCTCAAATCAATAAAAGAAACCACCTCACTACTCACCATCTAAAAATACAAATACCAATTTAGCCCATGAGTAAGCCCTTGAAATCCTATGTGAATTAATTAAGATCCTCTTATTGCCTGCTCTTTTCATAATTTCAGCCACTTAAAACTCTAATTTCATAAAGTTGTCATCAATATTGTCACAGCGTTTCTGCTTAGCAAATAAAGCAGAAACTCTCTCACTGATTGTCCTTTACCATTGCCCCTGATTTTCCACAAAGCATTCGAGGAGGGTAGTGAAAGTGGGCACTGGTCTATCAGAACTGCGGGAAGAGAGTAAAGTAAAATCAGCAGAGTGCTTTGTGTCTTGCAGCTGAAGCCAGTGGCTTAACCAACTCAGCTGCTCAGATATCACAGAGAAAGCCAGGAGATTAAAAGTCAAGAAGTATATGATAATTTTCTATAAAAATCATCTGGGGATAACCAGAAGAATTATCTGAGTGGAAGGGTAGTACAAGATCAAATGGAGATATATATAGATATATATATACACATACATATATATATATAAAAAAAATATAGATAGATCTTGAATACGTTTAAGTGTGGAATTAGAAGGCCTCTAATCGCTGCACTGAATTTTAGAAACCCTCCATCAAACACAGCGGTGGAAGATGGAACCTAAGCTGTTTTAAGATGGATCTTGGCAGCTTTCTGGGTGGGATTTGGTAACAGAACAGAAGGAATCCTCAAGTTAGAAATTAAAGGCTTTGAAAGATGGTTTTCTCCACAAGGAGCTGAAAGGAGATTTGTTGAGTAGTTGTTGATGAGTTTTGACTGAACTATTTTTAGGCTATTAATTAATTCTGTTCTTCTGACCACTGGTTGCTTGAAAGACCACAAGGACTTTTTGACTTGGAGGGGTTTTGCTTGCCTGCTTCCAAATCAGCAGAGACTGGTCACACTTTGAGCTGGGACGTTCGGAGAGGTGCAATGCCACCCCGACTCGTATTCAGAAGTATTTTTAGGATGCAGATAGTGCAGATTGCTCATACGGTCAAAGCTACCTAGCCATCAGATCTCAGCTGAGGAAGGAGCATCCCTTCAGCTCCGCTGGGCAGGGACTGCCTGGGAGGGAGGGAGGTCCATGCTGAATGTCAAATGGGCATCTCACGCCACAACTTCTCGGCTATTGCGGGCATCCTGGAACACTGCTATTGGCCTTGTCCCCTTCCTTTGATATGTTAGTGTTTTAGTGGCTTTAAGGGGTTTTTTTTGCACTGATCATAATGATTTTTTTCCTAGGGACTTAAAAAGCTCATAGAAAGTGTAATTTTCAGCTCCTCTACATTCCCCTGTACGTGAAATTGCTTGCAGCAGACTAGCCACTGAAAGACAAATGTTTTAATTATATCAATTTTATGATGCTTTTATTTAAAGGAGTCTTTCATTTTCATCTGGCATCCACCAGTTTTACTATTACATTGATCTCACAAGAAATAAGCAGCATTTACGGGACTTCAGAATTTTAATTTTCTGTTGCTCTATAGTCAAGACTATCCCAAGACAGAACAAATCCAGGGGGAAAAGACACAAAAAAGAGAAGAAACATTACATTATTTAAAAAAAAAAAAAAAAAAAAAAAAAAAAAGCAGCTACTTTAGCCATTATTTTCTCTTTTTGCCTTTGGAGCTATTAATCTCCGCAGAGCTGTGCCACTGTGCTAATAAGTTTCTGGGAGAGGACTTGGCAAATCTGAAATGAATTCCAGGCCTCAGATAATGAAAAGGGCTGCAGGATCATTTGTTGACAAAAAAAAAACCCCAAAAAAACCCCCAAAAAAACCTAACCCTTTTTTTAAAAAGCTGCTTAGAATAATTTGCTTTTTAAAAAGCCACAGAGAAGTTAGACCTGCCCTCAATGAGGTTAGACTGAAGACTATTTATAGAATTTCCGTAAGACTTTGTACGGGTTGCTAAAAGTTCATTGCAGGAAGTAACTTCTTTCAGCTTCCAGATCTTTTATCAATCTCAAGCTATTAAACTTTAGGAAAGAACAGGCTTTCACTTATTTTTACAGTTTTTACTCTGCAAGCTTGACATAGACAAAACCATAACGTAAATTACAAACTGCATATATAAAGTTCACAGCTCACTGACATCACTAACCCAGTATATTTTTATGAGATAAAAATATAATTAGAACATTTATCATTTTCCAGGATCTTAAATTGCCTACAGTTTGTTTGTTTAACATATAACTAAATTAAATTGTACCTTGCTGCGAGCAAAACAGTATAAGCTTTGGAATATGGGACAGAACACGATCAATTTGGAAGAACAAAATTGAAGAATAGAAGCATGGTGTTATATATCCTGCCATTGAAAATCTGTTTTCAAAACTCAGCAAGGAAAGAATTGACCTTGAGGTGCACCAAAGGAATAAGGAAAATATGAAAATTGATAAAAGTTTGTCTCTTATCTTTGATGTGCATAATCGGTAATTTTGCATTCTCCTGCTCTAATCTGTATTTACTCCATTTACATTCAAGGGCTCCTTCATGTACTCTGACTGCCGATTTCAATCTGTTAATGCAATTCATACAACTTCATTGCTTTTATTTCTGGGCTGTATGAAGGCCAGTGATTTGAACCCTTTAGGATTTATACGTGTCTTCCTAGAAGACTTCAGAGATGTGCAATGTTTGATAAAAAATAGCTTAGTTGTCATTTTCACTTCTAATAAAATGATTTGCGCTTTTAAAGTACATTTTCATTTTCATAACAGAGGCTTATTTTGGCTCTTGAGTTTTGAATACAACATGCCAGAAACCCTGTATTTTCATAATACCAGTTTAAAAAACCATACATTTTAAACATTTTTCAGCAACCAAGTGTGAAAAGTTGAAGGAATCTGTTAACATATTGATTGCTTTGAGCACTGCTTTAAATTAGCTTTCTGTTCCTCTCCATATGGCTTTCCATTAAATTTAAATAAATTAAAGTTCAATTATCTGGAAGAGAGGTACAGAGTCCTCCTCAAGCTGCCGGATGAATTACCACCCAACCTTCTCTGTCAGGAATTCATCAGGACGTCTGCCTTTGGGTGTTGTGGACCTACCACTTGTTCTTCTAGACAAGATTTCAGCACAGGTGCCAAGCTCACTTTCAGAAATAGCCTTGAGATTGGAAATGACTTTGTGTCTGCACTGTTATGTGAGTCACGTCTGTAAAAAAAATACACAGAAGTTCATCAACTGGAGAGGCTCCGTGTTGACACACACAACAGTTTTCAGTCTGCAGAGATGCAGCAGACATAAACAGGAGGATATGCCACAGATGGCATCTTTCATTCTGGGAAAAAAAAAAAAAAAAAAAAGAAAGAAGAAGTAGTTTATATCTGCCCGTTGGATGCTCAGCATGCAGAGGAGAGGGAAGGAGAAGGGCACACAGCACCCCCACTATTCACAGAACTGGGTCAAAACCAACCCATTCCTGTCCAGTGTAGGTTTGGGGTATATGCAGAGAAGGTGTTTTGCAAGAGCCTCGGAATAACATCTGGAGGATACAGAGCGAGCCTGGGATATCCTCTTTGAAAGCACAGTTTGTCACCTATTTTCCCCACGTCCTTCCAGCTCCAGCCCGTAGCACAGCAGCCCCAGCACCAGCCGGCTCACGGGAAGCATGAGGAGCCGTTTGATCTCGTGAAGAAAGATGGAAATATTGTTCGAGATCTGTTGCTCTCATTCTCTTTTTCTCTCTTCCTTATGCAGGAGAGCATAAAACATACTCGTCTTACAACTTTTGTCAGTAGTAGAGATGATCCCTGTAGGCAAAACCTCCTTATAGTCACTGCCTCAAAAGTCTCATTTGCCTCAGAAAAAAATGCAGCTGTGAAACCGTTATCAGAAGCAAGAATAACTTAATGGGAGCATGACCTATGATAAAAACACTGCATCGAGGAGCTGTAAGACAAGCCCCATTTGCAGGAGGTTGGGCACCCGTGGTGGCAGCAAGCCCCAAGGCCAGGGTGATGGACTGGCGGGGCAAGCTGGGCACATGAGCTCCATGCTGGGATGAAGGTGGGCCAAGCCATAAGCGATGGGAAGGTGCAAGCCAGAAGGGCTTGGCTGCCTTTTGAAACAGTCAAAGCACCATAAAGACAGCAGTACAGCAAAACAGGGCCGACAGTAGTTTTCACGTAGTGGTTATCTCTATGGTGTAGCTCTGTAGCTATATAAAATAAAAGAAAACTGAATTAGGGAACGCACACTTGTGTGTGTATGCTGTTTTGGAAGTGAGGCGCGCACTCCCTGTATAGAGATATTGCTGATATAGATATACTGTGCACATCTGACATGTTCCTTCATTTTTAAAAAAATCATAGTGTATCCAGCCTTTGCATGAACGCATAAGGAGCTGTTGAGGGTACACAGAGGTGCAGACTGCTCAGCCCTGCACTGCTGTGAGGTACCCGTTTTCCACTTCCCTCCACCCAAAGTGGGACTTGCAGCTTTAAAAGTCTGTGCCCTACTACAAAACTTACCGTACCTCCCCCTGCCCGAGACTCACCTCCAGTGGCCCCAGCCCGGTTGTTCCTTTCACTGAACGTGCCATTCATCCCTCCCAGCAACTAAACAGTTATACTATGTGAAAATACATTAAATGACTGAATTATTTGTTTTCAAACAACTGGCTGTGCAATCGCTCGTTTGACAAGAACCCTTGGTGCCTTGCAATTTGCTCGGCACACGTGGCAGCTCCGAGGGAGCCCTTAGCAGACTGGGGTCAGTGAACAAAGCACCCCTTTTAGCGAGCCTTGGCATAGCCACCCCCAACAAACCACAGAAGCTATTGTCTATTGTGTCGGGACTCTGTATTTGTGTAAGAGGGAAATTATCCATAGTAAGGGGTCTATCCAGTTGATAGTCTCCATTTTTAAAACTCCCAGAGTATGCATTTATTTGAAGAGATAAGACAATTAGAGAGGTTTTAAACTGACTTTTACAGGACTATTAAATTTCCCAATAGTGCTGTAAAAATTAATAAAATCAACTGCTGCTATTGTGCTAAAAAACAAACAGACCTAGTATTAAGGGCTGGGGGTTTATTTCGAGGTTTTGTTGCTACTGCCAACAGGTACAAATTATTTTCGTTCCCTGGGACCGGTCTCACTCGCAGGAACAGGGCTGCAGCCCAGATGTACTCAGCTCCCTGCAAAGCCCAGCAGCGAGGATGGCCATGGGGTGTGGGGCAGGAGGAGACACCGAAGCCATGAGAATAACCAAAACCTCAGTGCTGCGACAGTCATACGTTGATCAGTCAGCCCATAAGTCAAGATAAATGACGCTCAACTTGGCTAAGGTACAGCCTTGCCACTTCTGCTACATGGATTTAAGGTGTGAAGGTGATTTGTCCGGCTAGGATCCGTGAGGTCGTAACGTCGAAGAATCTCTCTTCAGCTGAGTTCACTGCTGTTCCCAAATATCTGTATTCGCTGCTTCTCCTGCACCACAGTTTTATTTAAATTGGGTGGATGGCTGTGTGAAGATGGATGCTTGTCTTCTTCTGTACTCCTGAAAATGAAATTTTCCATTCCTGTAATTTAGTGCTAAAAGTCTAACTCAGTCTTACAAAAGCACCTCGGAGGTAGAAGCTGTCTAAATCACGCATTGCAAATTCTCCGTTACATTAGTGGGGGAAAAAATCCTTTCACATTACCTCACTCAAGCTGCTTTAATCAATAGTTATCAGTCATTTCATTTTCCCTTGATAAGTGCTTCTTCCCCTGAAACCGTACTGCTTTCTACTACTGAGCTGTTTTCAACCTGAACTTGGAACAGAACTTATTCCCTCCAGTATAATTTTCATTTTAACCTTTCCTCAATGGCCTAGAAATAATAGATTGCTAAAATTACTTTAATAGATTACAAATTTAAACCTCATAGAGATAACCACCTAGACGATGTTACAACTCAATGATAAGGCAAAGAATAACAAATCTTAAAGGTTACTGAACTAAGACTTAGGTTTTAAGGCTGCTGAAATACTGGGTATTGTTATGGCTCTGCAATTAAAAAACATTACTTAGTGTTACGGTTCCACGTGCTGTTCAAAACCCTCTGGTCTGAAATTGCTTTCTTTAATGGTAACTCTGTGGGCAGTAATTACCAATGGAGGAAAACAAATATTTTTGATATTCCCCGCCGGCCCTCGTGGCCTTCTCAATGCTTAAAGCACTTTGGTGCTCTCTCCGTAGCCTTCTGGGCACTGGAGGAGTCAGGGCTTTCGGTTGAAATCTTTGGGCTAAGTATGTGTCTTCATCATTTGGAGTTGTGAATGTAAACCACGGCAACCTGGTTAAAAATTCTTGCAGCTTTGGTAATAAACTGGAAAAATCTTTGTGAAATGGTGGAAGTAAATGGGGTTTTCCTTGCCTCTGTAGTACTCAAAGGACAGTTTCTTATAGAATATTTTCTAGAGAATTACTGATTTTAATTCATAACACCTCACCTGACCAGGTCCCCACCTCTGCTGTCTATGGTGGGATCTAATTGAGCTGAAATTTTAAAATTATTATCCCACAATCCTATTTTTACAGTGGTCTATGAGTAACTATGTACATGTTTCATTACAAAAAAGTGGTGAATGTGGGCATTAGCCTCTAAATGAGCAGCGAGGCTGTGAAACAGGAGAGGACAAGCCCAGAGGCAGAAACGTGGCTGGCGATGGGGCAGTGGCGATGCCTGTGCAGGAGGAAGGCTCTTGCCCGTTCACAGCTCCGTCCTCAGCCAGGACTGAACCAGAAGAGCTTCCCACTCTATATATGAGAATTATACAGGATTAGAGGTCACTTTGGGGAGACATTTCAACCACACTTTTTAAATGGAGGTTTAACACACCCTGGATACATGGAGCTAACAAATTGGTTTTTATCACCTGCATGTTCCCTTGCTTTGCTCCCCAGACATATTGCCTGCCCCAAAAGATTCAATTCTGGTTGAATCCAGGATATTAAACTTCATTATTTAATTCTGACACACAGAAAAGCTTTGAAGGTCATTTCTATAGCTTTTATAGTTTTTCCCAAGCCCCTTGCAGAGAGCTTCATGGTAAACAGGGCGTATGGTTCCAGAAAGGTGATGAAAAACATTCTCTATCAACATTTTTCGGCCTCTAAAATGGCTACAACCCATTTTGAAAACGGGATGCACAGAGCTGTGCGCTGTGATAACGGCTTTACCTTTTACTCTGTGTCTCGGGCTGCATTCCACACTCACAGCTGGGCAGCTCCCCGGTACAGCAGCCACCCTCATGGCCCAAACTTGAACCAGGGTAGTGGTGTGCACCCTTTGCATTCCCCAAAAGCAAGGTGAACCCTTGGATGCAAGCCTGATAACTTGCCCCTCTAAGAACAGGCTCAACTCTGGTTCCTTTAACTGCCATTCCTGGCGTACTGCAAATGCCTGACTTCTAATGGGCTACTCATGGTGCAAAATACCTTCTAAAAATACTTGGTAATTTCAGTACTTGGGCTGAAACAGCACGGTGCTAAAACATTCCCTCTGCGCTGCGATTTTCACTATTGCAACCAACAGCTACAAAGGCCGAGTAACAGCCTCCCGCACTTAGCATCTCTGTATTTATCTGCATACCATTTATTTTTAGCCTGCTTTTCTCAGATGCTAGCGGGGAGATACTGCATTGTGCTGCACTGTGCTTTCCTTATTTATCAGTCCTGGAATCGTGGAAAATATCGCTTCATTCAGATTATGTACGCCTCCCATGTAATGCTTTAGCACAGATATCCTAAAGTTGGTTGGGTTTTTTTTTAATTTTCCATGTGATATCTATGACAAACTATTTCCAAGATTTCTCATCTCCATCAGCAGTTTTTAAATGTTACTTTCCAAGTCAGGGAAACAGCGTTGGTCTAAATAGACTTGGAAAAGAAGTATGCTTTATTTTAAATATATTTACTTGAATTTTTTTAAGAACCCATGAATTTGAGGTCATTAGTGACTATTTCTTCCAAATTTCCTCCCTGACACAAGATTAACAAAAAATATTGCACTAATTAACCTCACAGGAACTACCTGAGAAGGAAAGACTAATTGTGCACAGCTTTTAAAGCAACCACTTACAGTCATGCCAGAATGACTGTTTATCAGAGCGGGCTTCCACTTTCCCATCACTCTTCTCCATGCATGTCAAGTGCAAAAGAGGTGCTCCGTGCAATATCTGTTTATTTGACACCCAAAAAAGAAAGTCATGTGAGGTTTTTTTCCTGACCCTAGAAGAGACAGCAACCAGTGTAGGATGACTGAGAGCTGGGGTTTCCCAATCCCATTAGGGCCCCCGTGCCGTAGGTACTTTGCAGAGCTCACCCACGTAGGTGGGGTCATGGAGGCTCCTCAGCAAAGATTTGGGATGATTCAAATGAGCTTCAAAAACAAGCTGCTGTATCATGGGCTCACCTCAGTAGAAATAAGCTGTGAGTGTATGTATTAAGCATATACCACACGGCATCAACTCATCGCAGACGTGACAGGAGGATGGGAATTTTGCAGCGTGGTTTTTGCTCTCTGGATATCCTCAAGTTAATTAAAATGTCACTGGGACCTTCATAGCATGAATCACGTTTTTAAACTGAGTTTCAATTTGGTGGGCCCAAATCTTTTCCAGGAGAAAGCTTAGCTGTTACCTGTGCTACTCCATCCTCCGTTTGGGACCGGCTGCTGACCAGAGCTCACCAGACCGGCAGGCTGCTGTGGTGCATCCAGGACGGAGCCAACAACCGCTCTTTGTGCCAGCTCATCCTCTAGGCTGAAGAAGAGCTTGCCAATGCTTCTGCATGGTGAAAACCCACCCTAGTTGTAAATCAGACAATCCCAGCTATCTGAACAGACACCAGTGGTATCCAATGGCATCTGCTTGACAAATCCAACATGCTGGGTATCTCATGCTTGACAACTTTACAAAGGCTTTTGCAGCTTGTGATAGTGGAAGGCTGTCAGTCATAACTCTCCTACGTCTTTCACTCACAATGAATATTTGACTTCATCATAAATAATGAGTTAATTACTGCTATGATGTAATCTACTCCAAAGTTGCCCCAGAAATGTCACTGTTACTAAACTGATTGCCTGGGCATGCCTCTAGTCCTCGTAACATTTATTTTAACCTTAGCCTTAGCACATAAAATTTACAAGCAGTGCAAGTAGACTCTCCGGTAAGTAAATTCTAGTTCAAGTAAGAAAAAAATATGTCTTGGGGCAGGATCCACCCACACTCTGAGTTGATCTTGAAACATCATCCTCATCAAGTTTTGACACATGATGCAAATCCCTGTACGATAATTGCAGGATATCAGGCAGTAAGGCTAAACAAACATTGGAAAAATTTCTCTTTTTCCTTTCACCATGTTTACCTCAGACATAAAAATAAATGCCTCTTAGCCTGCAGTGGAATATTGGAAACATGTAAAAGGTAACAGAGATCCCCATTGCACTGTACAGCCAAAGAAGGATAGAGATGGAAGAGTTTCCACTCTCATCACGGCTCTCCTGGCTCTTCCTCAGCTCCAAGGACCGCTAACCCACCACAAAGGCTGAGTTTTAAGGAGTCACATGGGTCCAACCACAGATGAATGTGTGTCATCTAACAAGCCCAAGAGGAGACAAATGTGCATCATCCAGTGACAGCATGTCAGCCCCGCTGGGGATAAACTGTGTTTCCTCTAAACGCAGCGTGGACCCAGACAGTGGAGGTGGAGATCGTAAGGTCAAAATTAAGGCTGTTGTTGGAGCTGTGAACTTGCGGACTCATTGGGAAACCTGGCATTAATTCCCACCCGGTATCTGCTGGCCCCTTTTGAAAAGCACTGCTCTGTTTCTCAGCTTGGATTAACTCCACAAGCACACTGATGCACAGAGGAATACTGCAGTGCCGTGGGTCATCACTATGCAATGTTCAATTACCATGCCATCATTTTTCCAGAAGTGAGTTTTCTAATCGAGAAAAGAGCTGTAGCTGCCCGGTTTGCACTGGAGAGGGCTGGCAGCAATGCAGCTATTGACCTTGTTGCTCTAAATATGTTGTTCTTGTGAGTTAAATGATATATGTGAACTGCATTTGAAATATTTCTCTACTCCTCCTGCAGTGTATAAAAGCTTACCCTGGTATATCAGTGAATATTAAATCACCACATTCTCATTTATATGTACACTCCAAGATGCTGATGGAGTCAAGTGCTGTTATGTGTATGTATGTGAGCATCTAATTTTACTCTGTGTATTATTTTACAGTTATCAGGCTGGATTCTGCTGACTTGATTCTACTGCCATTAAAAGAGAGGGGTGGAAGAGTAATGGATTTTGCAGTTGTTTGATGGGTGGAATGAAAATATCCTGTCCAAACCAAAACTGCATATGGACTTCAACCATGTGTAAACATTTCTCTTGTTTACTTCCAATAACAATGCAGACTTTTTTTTTAAAAAGGAAATTCCTCCAGAACAAAACCCAACAAACATTTTTGCTAAAATGTTAACACATTTCTGTTGGTTTTGAAATCAGCCAAGCTTTGTTTCCAAACAAGCAAATCTGTAGGTAATTTGACTTAAAATTAGCAAGCAGTGAACCTGTCTTTTTGATCAGCAATATTTTTGCACACGCGAGCAAGCCACGCAGACAAGCAGTGAATTTGTCCTCAAGGCTGCTCTTGTATGGGCAGTAAAACCCCAACCTACTCACAGGGGTGAACCAAATCAGCTGAAGCCTTGTATACACTGGTACTTAAAACGCAACCTTTTCTCACCTTTTGGTGGTTCAAGACAGCCTGGGAAGTTTTATTGCTGTTGGAGGTGGGGAGCTCTGTCCGGGGGCACAAAGCAGAGCACGGTGGGCTCTCGAGCACGGTACAACGCAGGGTTTTGCCGGGGGCGGGGGAACAGCCTACACAGCTCCATTTGCTTGTGGGTATACACTAATATTAGGCACAATAGCACCAATAGACTGAAAACCTTTGGCTGAGGTCGGGAGTTTTGCTCAGATTCAGCGAGATTCCTCTCTTTCCCCCACTGTATCAGATGCATCGATTTTTTCCAAGTTTTATATTGCAGAGCTCCAGATTTTCTGCTGACATTTCTTTCTGTCAGTGTCTTTTTTGCTGAAATTAGTGCTTGATACACAGGGTGGGGAACTGATACTCAGAGATGAAAGCTGCTGGGTATCTTTGCAGACCAAATCCCAAAAGGTTTTGGTATTTCGGTTTGTGGATTGTAATTATTGGGGAAGACTGTGATTGCAGAATTAACAATTCTTGTAATGCATTTGTGAAAGGAGCCCCCGTTGCTGATGCAGCTTCACTATCAATGCTTGGTATTGTAACTTCGAGGACCAGTCTAAGAGCTGCTGGTGATTTATGTCGTTGGGACTGCCTTAAGCAGTAAGATTTGGATGGCTCCTAGTCCCTGCGTGGGTGAGGAGTCAGTGACTGAGGAGCTTCTCCCTCTGCTTAAAAGGGAGCCTACATTGAGTTAAAGATAGAAGGTTAATTTTGTGATACCTTCCACATTCTGGTGGTGAGGTTTTATGTAATCTTATTTTTCAACTGCGATGGAAAGCCTTCCTCTTCAGATAAATCCACTTCAGTTAAGTAAAGCTGGAAGCCTTTCTATTCTGCCTGATTTTAATACCTCTAATTTATTGGTTGGGGACTTAGATATAAGTCACACTGCAGCTTCTCTATGGTTTAGACAAAAATTAAATGCTGAAAGGTTGCTGCATGCTGTCTTTGAAAAGAACAGATTTTAGGTCCTGCTTAGAATATTTCTTTTTCAGATGTATAAAAAAATGACATAAATCATGATTCTTTGTTATTTTGCAAGACAACATGCCCTTGGCTCGGCTTGGCTGGCTTGCAGACTCCCACCTCTTTCTGGGTTGCTTGCTTCAGGGCAGCTGGAGGATGTGAGCGACTGCCATGCAAAGTGAGTGTGAAAACCATGCACAATCCTTTTGTCTTCTTTGTGAGTCATTCCAGCCTTCCTGCCTTTCCCCTCCTGCATCCCAGAAGAATGGGGGAAGGCTGGGTACCAACCAGACAAGCACCGGCTGGTGCTGACGGCTGCAGGAGCGGGTAGGCAAGCCCAGCGTGCCCACGGGCACGTGCACGGCAGGTTAGGGGATGGGACCTCCTGAAATGAAGCACGGGAAAGAGGGAAACGATCCAGAGAGCTCAGAGCAAGGGCTGGGATTCCCCTTCCAGAAGCGGTTAGCAAAAAAAAATATAATTGCAAGCTGAAACCCTCTTTTTGGTTATGCTGCCATATATAGCAGCCTCAGTTATGGATGTTTGTTTTAAGATGCTGTCCCTGTGGCAGGGATTAATCCATTCCATTTGCTGTGGAAGAGAAGCATCTCCAGCACCTGCCAAGCCAGTTATCATATCATGGACCATTACTCTGGCTGCCCCTCCTTGTAGGTGACCAGCCTTGAACACTGCAAGGCACTTTTATATGGTGTAATAGATGGAGGAAGCTGCTTTAACGTTCCTGTTCTGGTGAACAAAACACTGCATGGACACCACTGGCGTTTGTCTTTTTTCCTTGATGGGCTCTTGTGATCTCCAGGTGCATAAATGTTATATCTCAGCCTCTGCCACCTTGCAAGCTCCTTCCACGCTACCCTCCACGGCTGGCTGCAGTGTCCCTCCTGCCAGCACATCAGCAGAAGCCCCGTGTGATCCTGAGCAGGACTGTGCTCTCTGCTATTGTTGCAAATTTTGAGCATGCAATTCTAAAACTCTCTGTACAACTTTAATTACGGAAAAATGATGTCTCTTAAATAAAGATTGCCCCAGAGGAAAACAGAGTTGACAAGTTATTTTGCTCGTCTCGTGGTCTAGAACTGTTTCTTATAAACAGATGTGTACAGCAGATATTACAGCAACACTTAGAGATTAACCTGCATTAGGACTTCAGGCTTTAGTTTGTGCCTTGTTGTACAAGAAGCTCGAGCATGGGCTGACATTCTGTGCTGGTTGTTGCTGCGATTGTTGATCATCCTGAGCTCAGTCATGCCAATGCTCTGCCTTTATTGGTTTTGTGGTGGTGCAGGTGGCTCCCGGTGCTGCCGCAGGGTCCCGCGGGTGCTGGGACTGGCATGGGGCAGGGCTGGGAGCACCCAGGTGGGAGCACTCTTGCCGTCACCTGAGGAAGGGGAATATCAGAGGTTTCTCAGCCTCCAGACAGCCTGCAGATAAATCTGGCGTGGCGTGTCGGTGCTCTCGCACGGCACCAGGGCGTCCCACGCTTGCTGACAAGGGGATGTTTCCAGGCTATGGAGGGCAATAAGAAACACATGCAATAAAGCATTGCCTTTCTCATTTACCAGCTTGTCTGTTCCTTTCCACTTTTGCAGTCAGAGGGAAAATGTCCATTGTGTTAGTGATTGATAGCCCCAGTAAAGCGGTTTTGTCGTGCCCACCCTTTCCTAGCAGATCGATGTCCCTGTGGCAGAGGGCACCCCTTCTTTAACACTTACAACTGGCATCACCAAGAGGATACAAACGCAGATCAAGACTTTTCCTGGGGTTTTTGCAGGGAGCCTGGCATGGCTCAGACTCACACGGCGTGTGCCAGCGTGATAAAGAGGACCTGGACCACACAGCTGACAAACCCACCTCCTTGCGCAGTTGCTAAATTGAAAGCCACACATAAGAAAGAGGGAATAGAAGAAGTCACAGTACTTCTGCATCTGTGAACACTACTTAGTACAGCAATTATAATTATGTCCAGATAAGCAATCAGAAAAAGAGATTATATTTTTTTAAACTCAACCCATCTTATTCCTACGTGTGCTCAGAGCAGAATCTGCCTGCTTTAGCACCTTGCAGATCTGCTTTGCAGAGTGCAATTCCCCTTCAGAAAAGTCTGAGGTGTTGAAGAGAGCCAGATGCTTGTTGTCTCTCACTGGGCATGTTACAGAAGTGTTTTATCTGAAATTAAAAAACAAAACAAAACAATTCTTCATATTTTCAGAGCAGCAATGAGAATTCTTAAAAAAGGTAAGTGCCTTTGGAACTGGTGCGTGAGCCTCAGCCCAGCAACAGATTGCATCTGCAAGGCTGAGCCAGGAGCTTAACAGGACACATTTGGGGGTTTTAATGCCATCAGCTTCCAAATGCCCCCAAAAGCAGCTGGGCCTTTCCCTGCTGATCCTGCGGGTGCCTTTGGATTCTTTGGAAAAATGCTGGATTCAAACAGAAGAACATTTAATTCAAGAATATCCTCACTGGTCTCTTCACTGGGAAAAAGCTAAGATAGATTGACAACTTTCTGCTGCATTGCACAAGAGGAGGCTGAGTATAGGAGATGATCTTGGAAATTACAACAGCTTCACAGACCAGAGACTGCTCTGTAGCTTGACTGAGCCAGGCAGGAATCTGTATAATCCATGCCTTTTTCCTCCTTTCAGCTGCAAAACAAGGCTTTCTCTTTCATGTCAAAAACATTTCTTATATTCAGCTACTTTTCTCGCCTTTCCGTGTGTCCCACCTTCCTCAGGTGAGTTCCCCCTGCTACACAGCTATGTCATTATGTGTAGAAAGAGATTGAGAGCAGTTTACAGGGATTTAAGCATGCTCTCTTGCTCTGTTTATATCAGATAAAATGATTTTTCTCCTTCCAGTCTCCTTATACACAGACTTTTCATAACTCTCTCACCACGCTGAATGATGTTCTGAATGTCTCTGAAAAGTGGTGCTCTCGCTCGTGCTCTCTTCAGTGGTTTTTGTGCTAAATAGCCCTTTCTGCTGCTCCTTAACGATTCTTTGTGCAGCCTGCAGTGTCTAGCCATAGCCTGCCTATCTTGGGCAATCTTAGCTCATGCTATCCCTCACCTTACTTCTTCTCACTCATCAAAAAGCCCAGATGTCGGATTTTACCTGACTTTTGCTAAGTCTCTCTCCTTTTCAGCCTTTCTGAATCCCCCAGCTTGTTCAGCAGGTGTTAGTTTTTAGGTGTGGCCATTGTGCACTTGCACATGCTCTTAGAAACGCTACTTTCTGGTGTTTAGTATCATGCTTTTGAATTTGCCTCCCAAGACCAGATTCCCTCAGCTGAACCCTCCCAGTTGTCTTCTACAGGGTGACTCCAAAGGCTGAAGCTTTCTTCTAAAGGCTGATTACTTTTCTAGTTTATTTTGTTGATGTCTAATAGAATTTCATCCCTTGAAAATGAGATTATTTGACTCGATCTACTTGGGATACAGTAATCCCGGGGCTGGGAGGGGTAGGGGGGGTGGGGTTGGGAAAGCAAGAAAAAAAAAAAGCAAGCAAACAAAAAGAATTAAACGCTTTGTGAAGTCTGCATGTGAATAACGTAATTCTGAAGCAAATCCACCTCCTCAGCCCTCCCCATTGGCTTTGGTATAGCTTTATGTGCATACGGATGACTTAACACAGGAGGTACATCTCCTTACTGATGTGCGTGAGTGCTTCTCCATGCAGCTTCAAACAGAAATCGCACTTTTTCCCCTCATATAACTCAAATCACCCTGCAAAGTACCAGACCCATATCTTACAAGTCAAGAAAATGAGATGCTGAGAGCTTGCTGAGAGATTGAATCCCTGGCAGAAGTGGAAATAAAACACTGCTCTCTGGTTCCTAGCTCCCTGTCCGGTCATATTGACCACAGTCACAGTGACCCTACCAAGAAGTAACCTTTTTTCTGTACTTCAGCACTCTCTAACTGTTCTTAGCAAGGGCTACCTGAACTAGAAAGCAGAAAATCTCATTTGTGGCAAAAATGAATGATTTCCAAGTCGATAATGGCAAAGAAGAGCACATCTCCTGTTAGGTACATCAGGGTGATCTCACCCCAGCTAAGCTGATGCTGCAAAGAGCTGAGGTTTTTTATCTGGGTTCAGCACTGGAGGAGGCCATGAAAGTCCGTGCCTCTGGTCCCACAGGGATCCAGAGGATCAAAAGTCCCTGTTTTTACATGCCTTATGACCTCCTTTCCTAGCCCCCTCTGCAGACAAGCCAAGGTCTACTTCTGTATCCAAATTCTGAGGCTCATCTAACAGGGGTAGATCAGGAGTGCCACTAAAATTCACAGAAGTAATGCTGATTTACACCAGATATGGACCTCCAGTTTTACATTGGAAAAGCCCTGTTCACGTTTCCAAGGAAAGACGTCCTTGACATGCAGGATGGGGCTTGGTCAACAATTCCCCTAGGACCTTGCACAGAGCTAACACAAAAACACACTATGGCCAACACTGGTCCTCCATCCTCTCCCCATGAGGCCACCTCCATTCTCCTACCCTTTAAGCTTAACCCTCCAGATGGGACATGGACATCAGCGCACACCTTACACCAGCACACCCTTGCTTAAAAGTGAAATTCCCTAAAAATCTCTTGCTGAGGTCCTGTGTGCTCTGCATACGTGTAGGCTGGTTTGGCGCTGGTTATAATTTGGTCTCCAAGCTTTCTGGAGGCAGGAGGGCTGAGAGCTGTGCTGAGCCCCAGCTGCAGCTCCAAGCAGGGCTCCACACTTCTGAGTTCATCAGTAATACTTGAACTCTCCCACAAGGGACTTCAAAACCTTCCCCTTTCCATTCATTAGCTATTCTTCTGCAGAAGTAATTAGCTGACTACAAATTGAATTAAAAAAATTGAGTCGCTTTCAGGTTTTTCATAGAAAGAAACAGAACCGAGAAATACTAAGTTACTTGAGGGAATATGTCAAATACAATGCATTTTCCCATTTTCTTAACTCTCTGACATCACTGGGAACCGGGAGCCTGCATCCTTAATTGGCCATAACTTTTTCTTCTTGTAGAAAATGGGGTATTTAGTGCAATGCTCATTTTTACTGAAAATCTTCTTTGGGATGTAGAAATGAATGTTAATGGATGCAAGCCTATTACTGAGAATGGTAATGAAGAAGTCGTGGCCAATGGTTAAGCTTAAATTAAGCACGCTTCAGAAAACAAACACAACTCTTCCAGAATTCCTATTCAACATTTGTAACGGAATGAAAGTCCTAATAAAATGTTTTCCCTGAGAAGAAATAAATTCTGAAAACATGACTGTATCTACTTAGACCTTTTGTAATGAAAAACTTTTTCTCAGACAGGAAAACTGCTTTTACAAGAAAACTCAATAAAATTATGCAACTGTCTTCTTGAGACTTGTGCAAACACGTGCAGTCGCAAATGTTCCACAGGCCAGTGCATTAGAGTCCCAGTCCCACACATACATGTGTCTTGAACTCAGAGAAAATATTGCTCAAGCACAGAAAACATATATGTAGTTTTCTCTTTCTATATCTCATTTATATAATTAAAAACTCTTCCAAGCCCTCAGTAGAGACCTGGAAAGAATTGATTCATTTTTCACTGGAGGTGAGTTTGTTCATGCCATAAATCTTCTGAAATGAAATGTAACAAACTTCCATTTGCAACTTCTTGAGAAATGTTATATGGTATATTTTTTATTTATTTGGAGGAGGAAATAAATGGATTCAAATTTATGATTTAATCTGGAAAAAATGCATCAAGTATCGTTATGATTGATTTTTTTTTAAGCAGATGCTGAACACCTAAATGCTCTTATTGCCTCCAGAATTACTATCCAATACAGAATTCATATGCACCCCAGAGTCAATGATGGGAGTTGTTTTACCGACGTGTGCTGGAGTCACACTTTGAGTGCAGTGCTTGTGACTAAATTTCAGTGAGTTTTCACCGCTTGACTCCTACCACAGGAGCTTCCACCTCCTGCGACTGCTGCCTCGTATCCTGTGTGGCGTTTCAGAAAGTCCAGAAGGTACAAAATCATCCTGAGCGTTCTTCCTTTTATTCCTTAGAGGCCAATAAGCAAGTCCTTTACGAGGATGCTCGGGCATCTTTGCTGAGTTTTGAAGCAGGCTGCCTGAACAGCACGGACTTTTGCTCAGGGTAATGAAAACCTTTACGTCGTTTTGGTGACACTTCATCTGGAAACAGAAAGGGAGTGAGAACGAGAGCTCTCCCAGCGCTCCACAGCGTTGGTATGCTCTGGCCGGTGATGCGAAGCAGCGCACAAACCTAACGTCTCTGCGTTAAGGCAAGTTCATGGCTGCTTTGCATTGCCAGCACAGTGCAAAGCAGCTGGAGAGCACCAGTGACTTTGATGTCAAACTATAGAAGAAATCCTGATTATTGAGCTGACGTGATCCCAGGCAATCAGATGTTGCTTTAAACGCAGAAGAAAGCACCTCGCAAGGAGTCTTTGCCCTGCCTCATCCAACACAGACTGCGTTTCAGAGGAATCAAAGCTCAACAGTTGCATTTACGCAGAAAGTAAAACTAGCAGCCCCCGCAGCGTACCGCTGTCCTCTCGGCTCCAAAGGCTTTGCAGGATTTCTCGCTACATCGCTGAGCTCCGTATCACAACAAGCATGAGATCAAAGCACAGGCAATACGGGAAGCCATGACATCAGCCCAGAGATGCCCCAGCTTGCAGGACTCACAGGGTGGCAGGTGATGGATTTTGGAGGACATCTGAGGCTGTGGCAGGCAAGGTGCGATGTTGGATCCCCCCTACAACCACCACTAGGATGAAAAGGAAAGCCACCCATCCCTCTGGGCACCCCGCGTGCAGTTGCTGTCGCAGGTGACGACCTGTCACATGTTTTCAGTCAATCCAGTCTCCGAAGCACATTTTAGAGGAGGACAAATAATGCAGCAAAGATGTTATTTGACATCTCTGTAGGGAATGCTGTTTCTATTTCTTCTGGTAATTTTTTTTCTTTCACCACATTATTATAAAAATGAGGGGAAAGAATTATTTGGGTTTTGTGGCATTTAGATAGGGAAGTTTTAAAATATTACACAAACATAAAATAATTTTCTTTGGGTTTTCTAGTTCAAAACAGAACCCAAATGAAGATAATTCAAGAGAAAATGCCTTATGGAACAGCGATGGACTGGAATGGTGATACGCTGTGTAATGCCTGTTAAAATTTTGGCTCACAACATGATTTTCATGTATATTTTATACCTCCACTTACATCTTTGAGATTTAATTAGTTTCCTAACAATATTCAAAGAGGAAGTTTCAGCTCCTGAGGCAATTTGGAACATGTTTGGCAAAAAGTATCTGCATTACTTAAGGATGATGTTTTTACCCTGAAACTGAAATACCTTTATTTCTCTTCCAAACACCTAACTATCCAGGTAATCACAGTGCCAGACTAGTAAATTATCTCTAAATATAAATGCTGGAAAATCCATCAGTTAAAGTAGTGTGATGGAAATATTTTATAATGTATATTGTAGATCATCTGCATTTGCAAAGACGAGAGACTCGTTCCCATCTCTCCTAACTCTGTAATTTCTTACATTTCATTAAGCTTTAATCAGAAGACTTAAGTCTTAATCTATCCCAAATTAGCTTTAAACTGAATATGAATTACAAGTACTGCTAATTTATATCAGTTTATATACCCTCATATCTGCTGAAGAATGGACTGAAGGAATTATTGTATTGCCTTCTCGCCTAGTCCAAAAAGAGCAAAGGCCAAAACTTCAAATTTACAAAGTATACTCAGCTATAAATATATTTGACATCTACCTAGGTCCTCTAAAAGCTGTAAGGCTACAGCAAGACTTTGAAATTTATGTCAAGTATAATGTAACTTATAACAAAAGCAAGCTGCAAACTCCAAATTCCCTGTTTTTTTCCCACGTCAACCTTCTGACAAAAGGTGATACGATTTGTAAGCATTTCTTTTGAAAAGTCCTGAAAAGATATAAACCTTAGAGGGAAAAAAAAAAAACAAACCAATCAGCTCCTTACTTCACATTGTGAGCAGAGTTGTTGCTGAATTTCCTTCTTTTTTTCTCTCTCAGAAATAAAATGACTGACTCTCCAATAGTAACACAGCCAGAATATTAACAGCCGACAGGCGCACAGACGGATTGTAATCAGCACCCACTGGGAAGGGTACCTGGTTTATTGTTTGTTTGCAGCTGATGGCGCAGACACGGTGTGTTTTGTGCATGAACCTGTGGCTGGCAGCAGGAAGGGAACCAATGCTAGTTCCCCCGGCTGCTGTGCTGGAGGGAAGGGGAGATGGCAGCAGACGAGGACTCTTGGTCAGGAGAAATGGGGCACGAGGTGCTGAGGAGATGGAGAAGGAGCTGGGCAGGCTGGCAGGGTCACAGCACCAAACACCCACCCAAGCCACAGAGACATCAGAAAATCAGATTTCTCCTAGGAGTGCTGAGGGAGGTGACTGCGTGGGGCTGGTGGAAACCAGGAACCACCAAAAACTGGTGGACCGAGAACAAGATTGGAGGAAAAAAAAAATGGCCTGCCAAGTAGGGGGGAAGATTTGTTTGCAGATGATCTTATTTCAGTCCATCTCATCCAGCAGATCTGGGATGTTCTGATTTGGTGCCCTAATAAAACAGCCTCAGAGCTCAAAAGCCCGCACGGCGATCTTCTTGTTCTCTCTTTGAGGACTAGCCCTGCCACAGAATGAGCCTCAGCACAAAATGTAGCAAGTCTCCCTGCAGCCCATAGAGGGCTATTTACATCTTTTAAGCTTATAGATGACCCCAAGACAGACAGATCCCATAAGGCATATCCACGAGCACAGCTTCGAGGGATCATCATCATCGCTTTGTTTGTACCAGCTCGTTATAACATCTTCCCCAAATGCAGCGGAGCCCTATTGCCTTCCCTGCTGCAATAACCGATATTACCATAATTGCTTCATTGTGCTAATGAACAATGGGCTTTGGGACTCTTGGCGGACGAAATCTGCAGACGGTCCTGCAGGATTGCTCCGAGCAGCGTGTAGCATAATGTGTCTTTATGCTGCTCCCACACTGGTCCGGGGGGAAGCAGAAACTGGGGCCTCCACCTCCAGATATGCAGACCTCTCACACGTGAGCTAACGTAAACAGCTGTAAGCCCGTAATTTGTCCTGCGGGCCCGGGTTGCTGACGTGTTTGCTGGCAGAGCCTGCGAAGGAGCACAGCCATAAACTAGGCACTTAGAGAAGAGGGATCTCAGGAAAGGAAAAATCCTCAGAAACCATTTAGATTCATTTAAAGAAGAGAAATGTTCTCTTCCTGGACTGTGACATGCTTTCTTTGTCTCTCTGGCATCGGGTTTAGTAATTCCTCCAAGGAATATGTTACAGAGGAGCTCTGCTGTGAAAACAGACTCACTCAGGCTTCACCCATGTTTATTATACCGCAGCAATTTTGCACATCATGATGCTCCACTTATCTTCACCCCAATCTGCATACAAACTTGTTTGGGTTTTTTTCTCACCCTAATGAAGCCCTAAAAGCCAGGTGAGAGGAGTCCTTCCAGTCATCACCGTGACCTCCTCCGCATCTTCTTGTGACCAAGCCGCTTTTGTCGGTGGAAACTTGCTGAACAATTTGAGCAATGCATAAAACAAGCAGGAACCTGATCACAGCCTGGGCTGGGCTGTCTCCAGAGAGCTAAAAGATCTGAGTGACAGGAGAAACCTCCTTGTCATCCCAGCAAACTGGGGGATGAGACCGCACCACTGGCCGATGGGAATGGGCCCTTCCCATACTGGTCTTTTCCACGGCAGAGCCTCAGGCTGGGTTTGCCCAAGTGCAAACAGGGCAACTTTCAGCATCGAACTGCAGATTTGTTCTTTCTCTGAAATGTGATCATGCAGATAATCACAAAAACCTCACTGAGGTCTTTGTATGATTATCATAAATCATATTTTAAATTTTAATATTTTTAATTAATACCCTGAGGAAGGAAGGGAATTTAACAGGCACTGTATCAACACGAGGGAGAAAACACGCGTGTTGCTGAAATCCGAAATGTAAGACCAGTGAAGCACAACAACAATAAAAGTTGTCCCAGATGAGAAGAAACAAAGGAAGGAAAGATCTTTCTCCATCAGTCATGGCAAGGCTATTAGGAGGCCCATAGGGAAAGACATCTTAGCTCTGCACCAGAGAGATGAAGGGAACCAGAGAAGCCCAGTCGCAGTCTCGCACTCGTGTAAATGGGGTCTGTCCCGTCTCCTGCAGCAGTTCTTACCAGCAGTTCAGGCTGAGTTAAATCTGCCTGTAGGGAGAAGACTGCAGGACTGCTGGGCCACTGCAGTTCGATGTCAGGAGGCAAAGTCAGGGGTCAGCACCAAGATGGAGGAGCACAGACTTTCAAGTACACTGGAGGTGCCGTGCTCCCCCTGCTACACTGCTGCTCACACCAGCTGCACCAGGCTATTCACTAGTGGGGAGGCTGGAGGAACTTCATGATGCATTTTAAAACCAATATTTGAACCTTGAATTTGCTGAGGAGAAACTAAAGATGTTGTGGATAGAGGTTCATGGGGTCCACCTCTGAATCCAATGAAGTCTGTGGACACCATCGCTCATCTCTGGGATGAAGCTCACAGACTAGCAGCGCAAGGACTGATTGCTATGATCATCTCTTCTTGCTGCATTCAGACAACACGACCTCCGCTGGCCATTTTTGCAGCTGGGTGATGCACCCACCTTCAGAAAGACTGTTGTTGTTTGTGGCGGGCAGCACCTCCAGCATCGCTCCCTCAAATTCCCTGGGTGCCACAAAACTGGAAATCAAGGTCAGAGCATAGCTTGGCCAAGAGAGGAATATACTTCAGCAGAAGAGAGAAGCAACCTTTCGGGTTCAAAATCTGCACTTGAATCGGTTTATTAATCCCAAAGTGCAAATCAGGAGAAGAGAGGGGAGGAGGGGAAGACATGAGGAATTCAGAGTCCAGGACAAAAATAGCACTATTAAACACTTCATTTCTTTTTTGGACATTTTCCCAATAACTTTTAAATCTCCCTAGGTTTATAGAGAGGAAAAAAAAAAAAGTTTATATCCTTTACTGTTCCTTTATGTACCATCTTTTAGAAGACAACCTTGCATAGTGCTGTTGTATGGGGGAAGGGGGAACCGCAGCTGCAGCTCTCCCATCCTCAGGTCTGGGACCTCTGCAGCCCCCCGAAACAGGAGTGCCTGTGAGGCTCCAGTTAGTCCTGCAAAACAAAGGAAGAGAGAAATCCCACTCAGAAATAATCCTAAAGGCAGTGGGTGGGGTGGGGATTATGGTACCTTTAAACAAAAGTTAAAAGGAAAGGAAAGAGTGTGCAGTCTTCTGTTGATTGGGGGAAAAAATGCTTATCCAACACTTTTTCCCAAACTTTGACAGCTCTAGCAGGTGTACCGCGTATATGAGAAATATATGCAATTTTTCTTCCATTAAAAAAACCTCTGCCATTAAACGTTCATTACTTGACAACCTAAAATTCAGTACCTGATTTTCATAGTCCTGATTTATCTTTGTGCTTGCCAAGTGTAAATTAACTTCTATTTGTCTCTTTTACTGAAATACAGCTAGACCTGCATGTTCTTGCGTTATAAAATATAGTTATTCCTTCCCGTATAGAAGCAGATGCTATTTTCTATGTTGAAAAACATACATAAAACAGAGCAGGAAAGGAATAAAGTGACTAGGATGTATGTCAATAGCTGGGTGAAGTGAAAGCACAACTTCTACAAAAGAAGCTCTGCTGGAAAGATTAATTATTATTGCACATCAGATTTCAGATTGAGATGGCTAATAGCTTCAGCAAGACAGGTTTTCTTGGGCGTCCTGGCAAAGCCCCTTTAATCTGGTTTCCATAACCTGACAGAGATCGGTCGGGTGGCTGAAATACGATAGGATGATAACAGGAACGGGAGCCAGCACCCAAATCAGATTTGTGCATAATCAGCTTGGGCGACTCAAGCCTGTGGAAGCTTTTAAAGGCTCACATGATCCTGAATGGTTGACATGAAAGTGTAAGTGTATACGTCCATAAAATATAGAGTTTATTTAAATAGCTACCTCGTAAATACAGTTAGGCTGGCAGGCTGGGATTGCAGAGGACTGGTAATGGACTGGAGGGTCTTTTATTTATAGATCTGCTCCAGTTCAAATCCAGTTCAAGCCATCAGTAGCTAAAAGCTGAGGGTTTTTTCCTGTGGCCTGCATGAACTCAGTCCAAGGCTGCTGAGCTGTGAGCGGGCAGGAGCTCCCAGCCCATGAAGTACCACCATGGGCACGAGCTTGCAGGGAGGGAGCGCGGGATTTTGCGGGTTGAAAGCCTGGAAGAAGCAAACGCAGCTGGCAGGATGGGGGCAGCGGCACAAACTCCCCCAGAAATCACATCCCTGGCAGAGGGGATGGGTTTTAACCCTGCCCGTCCTCCCCAGGTACGATGCCTTCAGGGTGCCCAAATCCAGCTGCAGCTGCCCCTGCAGACAGTGCGAAATACTGAGCATACCTAATATCTTTGAGGTTTTAGCTCAAGGTGCTGTTTGCACAGTTTAAAAAAATACAGCCCTGAGGATGTGGTTTAACACAGGAACAGGTCAGCGGCGGCTCCATCCTCTGGCCCGTCGGGTGTTGCCGCTGCCGGGTGTGTAAAGCGGGCGGCCACGCTGGTGCAAGGCAGCATTCACACCGCTGAGACGAAGCGCCACAAAGACCACAATCCTCCAGAGGTCATGGCTCTTTAAAATCAGTGTTTCAACTAGCTGCAAGCAAAGACAAAAGAGCAAGCTAAATCTGTGCTTGGGGGGGGGGGGGTGGGGGTGGGGAAGTGTTTAGCTCTTGATAACCAGGAGCCAAATAATCTCAGCCAGAGGATGTGACTAGAGGGTACAGGGGAGGGCTGAGCAGACAACCCCTTTCCAAACACCAGCTCCAGGGGCTGGAGCAACAAGAGACCATTTAACCCACCCAGGGCAAGTCCAGGATGGAAAAGGAGGACTGTACCACCTATATGGCCATCAAATATTTAATGGAGTGAAGAGGACTCGGATTCAGAGTGGAGAAATGTGAAAAAGCTGGAGTGCGTGTCAGTGGTGAGGGGGAAGGAAGATGCAGGGTGGGTTCTTCTACACGCCTCTACAGATCAGGGCTGCCACCCAGCCATGCTGATATCCCACCATCTGCAGATACCCCTGCTAGTTTGAGGAGGGCTACAATAAAAATACTATTGCAGTTTTGCAAAGTGAGTAAATCGTCTTCACTTCCATCCCCGCACTCAGCCCTCATCTACTTTCAAGGCGGTGGGTCTCCCCCAGCCGTGGCGGAAGGATGAGAAAGGAGGCTGGGGCGTAGGAAGGGGCACAGCAGGGGCAGAGAGAGGTGACCAGACACCCAGACAGCTACGGTTCACTCAAGACAAATCCCTGTTTTGGTCAGAGCTGACCAGACTGTCTAGTCACTGTATATATAGGATGGAGCAGAAGCTTGTAATTACATTCCATTTATGCGGTTTACATATAGCCGTGCTTTATAAGCTAGCACACATCAAGGCTGAGCGTTTCAGTGGGCTTTTTCCAAGGAGTGGGGTTCTTATCTCCTCTTAGGAAATGAAAACATGAGCAAATTTGCTTTTCCAGGTTGAAGAAACCACAGAAATGTGAAAGACATTTGTATAAATAACATCATGCACCGAATTCCACCATTCCTTTTTACTTTTACTTATGGCTTCAGCTGCATGAAGTGTTTCTTATTGGAACAAATGTTTCTTTATTTTTTTTAAAAAAAGACCCAACATAGATTTACAGCAACTCTTCCTACCAATAAGCAAACTAGTTGGAGGTCCTGATTATGTTTTATCACAACCAGGCACGACGGCCATCTCGTTTGTGGCCAGATGATTTGAATTAGAGTTGATCTATTAGAGGAGCTGAGCTGAGCTCCCAACCTCAACCCTGCATGTGTGACTGACTGATGCCCACGAGTGCTACCTCCTGCTCCTACTCCTACTCCAAGGGCATGGAGGTTACAGCAGAAAAACAGAATGGTGCATTAATAAAGGCTTTCTCAATCCATGCCAAATGCAACTCGAATGTTCCTATTTTCAAACGGTACAAGAACGTTTCCTAGCAAGACTGGAAAACCAAACTAATAGTAATCCTTCAAAGTGGAAAAGACTTGCGGCTTGAATCAACAAAAAAGGTGAGAATTTGCCTTTACTCCAGTAAAGCCACCAATTCCAGTTGCACCCGTGTCCCAGTGGAAGCATGCAGCTTTCATATTATAAATAAGACAAAACAGAAATTACAAACAGGAGCAAAAAGTGAATATAAGCATTTCAGTAGTAAACACATTGCACTCTGGCATTGTAGACCCAGGTACATAACGCACCATTAATTATTTGTGTGGCTTTAAGTACTAATTTTTCAAACCAACCACCTGAAATCTGCAATGTGTTACAGAGCTACAGCTTTTCCATTAAAACAGTTCAATAGAAATAGAAAATTTAGTGAGAAAAGTGCTCTTTCTTAAATTAAATGTATAGAGAATTTTCTTTGTAAGATGTGAAATGAACTGCAAGTTAAAACACAGAAACCAGGTTACAAGACCGGCCACTCAAGAAGATAATAGATTAGGTCGAGTGATACACCCAGGCAGCTTGGCCTCACTTTTCAGCAGCAAGCAGCAATTTAAGCAGAAAGCTTTGACCGCCTGGTCTGAGACCCGGCAGGACGTGTGAGTTTAGGCTGTTTGAGCACAACAGGCTAATCCTAAACCGGCATTTGTAAGCCTATTGACAGTTTATCGACCCTGACAGTTGATTGGTGTCTTTCTTAAAACACAGTGCCATTTCCTAGTTCAGGAAGAGACCAGGACAGCGGAATTCGGCCAGACCCAACCAAACCCCATAGGAGACAGCGAGGCTTTAAATTCACCCCAGAGGCTATGGGGAATAGGATTTATCCTGTATGTTCTTGAAAACCGGAGTCAGCGTTGAGCAATGGGCTGGCTGAGGCTACAGTGCTTTGTATAAAATGTTGTCGAGGAAATAAAATTCGCCGGCTGTGCTTAGATGTAATTTATGTTCTTCTTGAGATGCAAGAAACTTGGAAAGCTAAGAAGTGAGCGAGTCATTGTTTTTCAGGCACAAAGCCTTACTATTAAACACTTAAAATAGTTACAAGTGGGGTTTCCCATTCTTTAACTTCCTTCATGCTCCTCTGTGCTTTTGATGTGTGAAGGATCTTGGTGCTGACAGTAAGGCTGCTCAACATGGGGTGGATCTTCCCTCCCCTCTCACTGCAGGCTGAACAGCAAACCTTTGCTCCTAACTTCAGAGGCTTTGTGATGGGCTATTTTGAGGTCGTTTGGGCAGAAGCTGAAACAAGCATCTCTCAAGTGCGCATGGTGGTATGAGCGGAATAGACCAGATCGGTGTAGGCATTTCGGCAATGCCCAGTTGTTGGAGCTCTGATATTAAAAACGTCACTCGCAGAGAAGTCAGTGCTAATCCCAGCACTGGACTTGAAATCAATCCAGGCAGGAAAGCATGCTGGGAACCAACACAGCAACATAAATCAAAAATTCAAAACAAACGCCACAGAGATTGCTGCAATGACAAGAGGAAAAGAACTGCAACTATTGCAAGAAATTGAACTATTTCTCCAAGTGTTCGCAGCCAAATTAGTGAACGATAATGCCTACAAAGGTAACACAAACTGATAGAGAAGGGAGTTGAACACTGAGAGTATGTCCACAAATGCTGATAGAGAGGAATGGACTCTTTCATTAGAGATCAATGCAACTCGGGTGTGCCATCAGCTGTGGGTTGGTACTCAGGCAAGTGTCACACCGGAAAATATTGTTAAAAATTGACTAGGAAAGAAAGGCCAATAAAGCAGATATATTAAACTGGGAAATAATACTAACAAAGGATTCTGTAGTCTAAGACTTTAAAGTAAAGCTAAAATTGCACCTGTGAAGTTTGTTAGGTTTTGGGGGGAAAAGAAGGTAGCAGTGGGTTTAAAAATATGGTAAGTTCTCAAGATCTATGTGATTGTTGCACAGGAATAGAAAAGCATAAATGAAAAAACCGGGGTACACTGTACTCATCATCAGATGAATGTGGAAATAGGAAATAACTGGTAAAATGCAGGAAATTTGCCAAAGGATTCAGGCTAGGAAAGAGCCACATTGATGGATCCAGACATAATGGAGCTGCAGTGCAGATGTCTCCACACTACATTTTCATGCTTCCTTAATAATGATGCTCCCTGCAATTGTATTTTTTTTTTTTACAATCCCGCCTCAAAACAGGCCAAGCACTGTCTGCTTCTCCCAGACACAAAAGCCTGGAAATGGCTCTGTCCACTTCTGGTCATCGCTTCTCCAGACAGGACCTTGGGTATTTCATGTTTCAGCACACAAGACTGATGGCAGATATTCTCATCCAAATAGTCTGGGAGAAAATGGAGCTGAGATAGTTTAAATAATTTTCAAATAACACCTAATAATAGACTTCATCTTAGCTTCTTCAGAGAAGCTTTTCAAAGCATGAAACATGATCAACTTAAATTTTGTATAACAAAAAGCTGAGAACTAAGCTTCCTAATTCAGGCAGAATTATATCACAGGGTAGAAAAGCTCTGATCTTACATGAAACACCATGAAAGACGCACCAGAGTCATATTATAACAGGTGCACAGGAGTTTTCTAGCCTCTGGCAGGAGGAAATGCATTTTGCATACATGATAGCTCTGGGGAGCTCAAGGCTGCAGCGACTGGAGAAGTTGTGGCTCAGCCTTTTGAGATACAGACTCTGAGAAGAAACCGGAGCAATTACAGCTCATCCTTTCTGGAAAGGGAGCCAGCAGGTGCAACCTGCAGTGATAGCACCTGAAAATAAATTGGAAGAAGCCGTCAGTAGCAGCTGTGGGAACGGAGGTAACGTGCCTTTTCAGAGAACTATAAGAATATGCATAGCTCCTGGAAGGGAGCTGAAGACGTGCTATGAATTGGTCTGCGCTGCTGGGAGACATTGCGCACGGCAAAGGCACCCCAGGGCTGTGAGAAGTCTGCAGATGGGCTCAGATCTACTCACCCTGCAGCCTGAGCAACCCAAAGCCCAAACATTCCGTCTAGTTCTGAACTCAATCCCCAAAATCCACTCCCTAACTCTCCTCCGCAGCGTACTCTTCCCTCAGGCTGAAGTTGGCGTGGTGGTCCTATCTTTGAAGTGAATCACAGAATAGAACCATAGAATGGTTTGGGTCAGAAGGTACCTCAAAGCCCATCTAGTTCCAACCCCCTGCCATGGGCAGGGACACCCTCCACTAGCCCAGGTTGCCCAAAGCCCCATCCAACCTGGCCTTGAACACTGCCAGGGAGCCAGGGGCAGCCACAGCTTCTCTGGGCAACCTGTGCCAGTCCCTCACCAGCCTCATTGTGAAGAATTTTTTCCTTTTCTAACCTAAATCTCCCCTCTTTTAGTTTAAAACCATTCCCCCTTGTCCTGTCACTCCCTGCCCTTGTAAACAGTCCCTCTCCAGCTTTCTTGTAGGCCCCTTCAGGTACTGGAAGGCTGCTATAAGGAATCACAGCAAAGCCTTAAGCTTCAGCACTCCTAGGCTAGGGAATCATCAAAATCTAGACCTGAATGTGTCCATGTGGACCTTAAAGCTCCCAGTCGTCCTGAAGAAATGGTAGATGCCATAAACCTGATGCGACAGGCTGTTTCAACAAGCCAGTCTTGGAGAGCAGAGAAATGATAAGCAAAGCGGTGAATCCCTGACTGCTGGGGAGAGAAGGGGTTTGGGCACACCTGGCAATGGATATCCAGTGAGGCTGGGGAAGGGCGAGGAAGGAAAAGCAATAGAGACCAAGCATGTGAGCAAACCAGAGAGAAAGGGGGAGTTATGTGGATTATCAAAGTGACTGGGATCAGTGGGGGAACCACGATATGCCAGAGAGCCCAGAAAAAGCAGCTGAGGACATGAAAGCACAAGAAGAACCAGGACAGGGCTTGCTGCTCTTTCAGTGAGATGTTTTCCTGCCCAAACACATCAAAGGTGCCATGGAGAAGGTGAGGAGCTCCACACATTACTTCTGACCAGATGAGGAGCTCCACTACCCAAAATCTGAAGTTCAAAAAGGACAAAAACCTTCAAAGGCTGTGCCCAACAAGCCTCACATAAACTAGCAGCAGTAACGCCACAGCCTCCACAGCTGTGACCCCCGCCCCCGTCACCCCATCAGGGTCAGGGCCGCCTCTGTCACCAAGGGCAAAAAGTCCAGGGGTAGCCTTTGGTAAGGTCCGACACCAAGCAACCCTTGGCAAGTGTTGGCACAAGCGTCACAGGCTCAGGATCCCGAAACTGCAGTCTTACAGCTGGGGGTTAACTTCACCACTAGATCAACAACGAGTTGTGATAAATGGCGCTGGTTCTGCTCTCAGGCCACTTTAATACTGCAGAGGTATTCCTAGGTTGTGCCAGATTATGGGGAGATCTCAGCATGTAAAATTCATGATAATTTTTCATCTGAATTACCCCAAGCTGCCAGCAAACAGAAATACCACCTAAGAGAGACTAGTTGTGAGAATTGTTTTAACACAATGTTGGGTGCCAACTCCTTTTGGAATAAATCAGAGTTCCCCAGCACATGCCTCTTAGGAGGTATAAAATCACCTGAGAAAAAAATGTTCTGGCTATATGCCTATGCTATAATTCTTTCCAAGGGTATATCACCACCCATGTGCAAGACACACGGGATGAGATGCTGCTCCCCATCAGCTGCCAGGCTTGGCCATCGCTGATCCTGGAGAGGGGGCTCTGCAGAAATGGTTAACAACACTACTTTCGTAGTGCTCATAAAAGCAATGAGCTAAACCTGTTAAATAGCTTGGAAAGACTCCCAGCGCTTTTAATGGGTTTCATGCTAGTCCACAGGAGGCATTTTGTACCTAGAAGACCCCCTTTGTTCCTGGAAGCGGAGTTGTCTATCCTATAGCAGCACACTGGGAGAATGCAGGAGCAACCCAGGGAAAGTAAACTTAATTAACCATTTAATTTTAGTATTGGCATTTACACAGTTCGTTGATTATCTGGCTGCACAGACTCCTTTAACTACTTAAAAGTATAAAATGATCCAGATCTGAGATGCTCTTTGTCAAGACCAGCCCTTTGACAGCTCTATTGCTGGAATGAAGTGGGCAAACAGGCCACTCCAGCAAGACCACCACTTCACAGTTTATAGGATGAAAAGGTGGACAGAGTAGGGCTTGATCCTGAATACTATTCTCACTCACAAATAATACTTTTTGTAATTGTTCACTGAGACTATTCACATGAAAACTTACTCACAGGGACAAAAATACCCTACCAGCTCCCTTTCCTCACTATATTTTTATCTTCTGACCATATCGTCTATAAGGTCAGCTCTTGCAAAATATTGCTCAACGGAATGAGGCCAAGCAGGTGATTTAAAACCAAAAGTGTTGTGATTTAGCAAGACCTGGCCTTTGATTTTTGTGGGAACATGTCGTCTTGAGTCATAAATCTCCTTTTGTTGAAGAGAAAAAATATTTTTTAAACTGTGCATTCTTAAAACAGATCCAGTGTCATATTAGCTTATGTCATCTAAAAGCCTGGTTTTAGCAGCACAGTTCTTATGGTGGTCAGACTACCCTGTTATGAAAGTAAAGTTTCTAAGAGTTTGGTTTTCCTTTCCGGTGCTTTTCTGCTGGCTAAGAAAAGAAACATCCACCAAGTCCCAGCCTATTTAACCCTCCAGAATTATAAGCGTCATTGCAAAAGTTTTTACAATTGATTGTTTCCTTATTCCCTTCCGAATTTTGTGTTACATGCCATAAATTAGTTAAGAAAAAAACCTAATTCCGTCTTTTAATGACCTCCTCTGCAAATGAAGAAACTAAAATGATACCCAAAGTTTCCTTTACATCCATGACCATACCAAAGAGAAGTGCAAAATGTTAATTGGGGGAGTGGGGGTGGGGAACCCTCTATTCGAACGACTTGATTGAGACTAAAAAGTAGCCTCAAGTGACCACACAGTAAAAAGGCAGAAACCATTTGTTGGTGGTCTTTTTGAACACTGTGCCCTCCAGCGCTCACAGGACCCCTCAGGAAACTTGCCATCCCTCCAACTACTCCATCTCCCGATTTTCACCGCTGCAGCAGCACTGAGCACATACAGGACCCATACAGCATGGCTGATAATAGGCTAGAGGTGCATGCCAAGTCATTTTGGCACACCTGCACACCCAGCTGAACAGCCTTTGTAGTGCACCACAGCGTGAAATGGCCAATTTGTCCTCCTTGCCTACATTGCAGCAAGGTGTGAAATCCTAAAGAGGAAAGGCAGCTTTCTCATTTGCCTTTGGGAGTTGGTGGTGAGCCAGAAGAGCAGCAGAGAGCTGTAAAATTTTTACTTGGGAAGCCCAAGATGAAGCAAGGTGCAACTCAGGAAAAATGATGATAATCAGCCATGATGCTCAGCATGATCCATGCAAGGCACAACAGTGCCTTCGTAAGATCTTCTCCCAGCCCCAGAAAGCTGACACTGATCCTGCCCCTCACGAGTTTCTTCCTTCTATCTAAGCTAATTTTCTTAGCCTTCATGATTCATTCTCTGTGGGAAGACATCACAACCCATAAAGGGAATTTTTTGTGGATTCGTGGAAGATAAGGACTTGCAGAGTGGCCAACCACCACATTGTTGTGGTGGGGAGTCCTGGGGAATTAGCAAGAGGGGGAGAGCAGCATGGAGAATCTGCTTCTCCTTTCTTCACTCCCATGTTGGTCTCTGGAAGGCAGCACAAGGGAAAAATATGGCATGATTTTCAGGCCAAACGTGCATATGTGAGATTCACGCTTTAGCCATAAATCAAATTCCCGGCATTAAAGCAAATGGAAGTGGCATTTTGTAAGATATAAAGCTCCAATTCAGAAGTGGGTATGAAACTTATTATGAGTGTTTCAAGGGATGCTTGCAGAAATTGTTATGGGAAAATCTTTCACGTGGTTGGAATTACCCTGGGAATGGATTTCTACTTAAAAATAAAATCAGTCTTGGGTGTGGTGGAAACAAATGCTTTGTTGCAACAACCGTGACCAAGATTCAGAATTTGCTGCCCTTTCACAACTGCAGTTGCATGAAGCTGCCACAAAAAGTCTTCTCTTTTTGTAGAGAGGTTATGAGCAAAGACCAGGTTTGACCTTTCTCAGCAGCTCCCATGGAAGGCAGCACTGGGGAGGGTTACAGAGAGATTATTCTTCGATTACTGTGGCTTTGTGCTGCTGTAGCATGCATTTCAGTGGAGTTATTGAGAGCTACGCTCATAACACAATCACACCCATTTCGAGAGGATAAATGAACACTTTGAAGTTATTTTAGGTAACAAGAAACGGGCTGGACTGCCTTAAATAACTCCTTGTCTGTAATTATGAGCTAAGAGTTGCTACATGCAATGTAAAGAAAACCTCCTGATGACAGGAATGGAAAACATGCCTTTTAACTGAGGCAGAGATGCCCATACATTACTTTGAGCATATGCCCTCTCAGGCACAACCCTTGCATGCCACGTATGCATTTGCATTGCTGCTTGAGCAGATGATAATGTGCTTTTCTGATCAGATATGAAGATTGACTCCATTATATGTTCCCTGCCAGACTGCAAGGGAAACCTGATCACAGTATTTCTTCCCTCATGGTCCAGAAAAGTAGAGGGATGATGCTGGCACATGTAAGATGCCAAGTGAAAGCAGACCTGGCTTTGCCTGACCTTCCCTGCCTGCACAGCACCAGCCTGGATCTGCAGGGCATCCCCATCACCCCAGGGAAGGCTCCCCCAGGGGGTCACCAGTCCACCACCCACCCCAACTCTGGGATGGAAGAGAAAGAAGACATCCAAGAAAACCCAAATGCAAAAGCAGAAGAGTGAGCGAGATTAGATCCAGCAGAAGAACATAACAGGGTGTTAATGAAAAAGGGAGTTCAGCCATTTATTTGATCACCCACCAGCAGAACTGGAGAACAGTTAATACACCAATCAAAAATTGTAGAAAAAAGCAATAATTTAGGAGCAAAACTGTTTGAGGGACTAGTTGCATATCGCATTTGATGGCTTCTGTTATATAAATTGTGCTTTAGTGATAAGGATAGGACATCAAACTCCAGCTACATATTCAACGACAGCATCTAGTTTTGAAGCGGCTGCTGTAGTGAATTCACAATAATAGCCTGATTCTCCTCTCCCTGAAATCCCAGGTCTAGGACTCGTTAATAGTTTATTATTTATTGTTTTATGTTTCATTAACCGAAATAGCCTGAAGAGGGCTGGCAAACATACCAGGGACTGGAACATAGAAAAAATAGCATTAGTTTCTGATTCTGCCTCTGACCTGGTAATGGATTTTGCATAAATAATTCAAACTTTCTGGCTTGTTTCTCTATACTGAAAGTAAAAGTAACTTTTTTTTTTAAATAAAATCTTTTGATATCTATAGTAAACACTACATAAAAAGTAAATAGTTTATTATGATTTCAGATAGTCTGTCCTATTTTCATGCTACAAATGTTATACAGAGAAGTAATTACAACCCATATAAAACCATGAAAAGTTGGTTCATAAGTACTGTGAAACAGCCGAGCACTAAAAGAACCACCTTCATGGAACAGCCGAGCTTTGTTCTAGTACAGGTTAAAAAGTTTTAGCCTTAAATCTTATAAACCGGTAACTGTGCACAGAGAGCAAATCAGGCCTTTCACATTGTATGGCTGCACGTTTTAGTAGTTAACTGTATCTGTATGTTGACTGTATGTGGTTTGCATTATTGGCTAATATATTTTTAAACATAAGCAGATCCAAGCATACACGTGCATTGCATTACATCTGCACAAGGAAACTCTTCCCACAGCAAGCACCACCTTCCGAATCCCCAATAATGACTATTCTAAAGAGCAATTGCTTGGAGGGCTCCTCATGTGTGTTATGGGATGTGCACTGAAATCTGGGATCAAACATTGCTGGTTTTTCACTTGCGATTACAAAACTCCTCAGAGCATTAGCAAGCACAGCCGAGCAGAACCTACGGCACTGCAATCCTATAACCCACTTGATGTAAATTAGACAGCCCTAAGGAAAAACGCCTGTCCTGACTGGTCAAAAAAAGATAAAGTGATTTTAAATAGCGCAACAGTAATTAGCAAGGCTAACAAGGGTGTCCACAGGGGATATCGCTAAGCACAGGAAAGCATTACATGGGGCGGAAAACAAGGACAGTGGAGCTCTGCAAACTCAGGACAGTGTAAACATCCGTGGTGGCAGTGGGATACAAACCAGAGCAGCAGAGTTCAAGAGTTAATATCGCATGAAAGAGTAGGGGAACTAAGGCAGAGAAATGAGTTCTCTTCCTTTGAAAATTTAGATTTTGCTGCTGCTAATGCCGATACTCAGCCCAGCTGATGCTGCCCAGAGAGGTGGTAGATGCCCCATCCCTGGAAGCATTCAAGCTCAGGCTGGACAGGGCTCTGAGAAAACAGATCTAGTTGAAGATGTCCCTGCTCATAGCAGGGGTGGGGTGGGACCAGATGACCTTTAAAGGTCCTTCCAACCCAAACTGTTCCATGATTCCATGAAACAAGCCATTAAAGAGATTGTGAATTTTCCATTAAGCTTCTCTGCTCCTCCTCTTCTCGTATGCTTGGCTATTTCAAGGTCAGGCCAGACCAGGAATGCAAGCGTAACTTGTGCCACAAGAACATCTGCTATGGGGTATTTCCAGCCATTTCTGAAACAAGAAATATCTGAATCATGCGAGAGAAATGATTCTTACAAAACCTTCAGGCAAAATTTGCAGATAAACTTAGATGAACATGATAGCTGCAGCTTAGATAAAAGAGCCAGGTCCTCAGC
Organism: Balearica regulorum gibbericeps; assembly: GCF_011004875.1. Classification (NCBI taxonomy): domain Eukaryota; kingdom Metazoa; phylum Chordata; class Aves; order Gruiformes; family Gruidae; genus Balearica; species Balearica regulorum. The sequence goes on along the minus strand of NC_046190.1, from coordinate 4,457,155 downwards.
TGTGTCACCTGGCATCCTTCCACTGAAGTAAATGGAGTTCTGCCGGTCTGGCTCCATATCTGGGGTGGGTTGCCAACAGCCAAGCTGATGTGAAATATCATTGTTAGAAAGGAATGGTGAAAAAATCTGTTAGATTGCATAAAAAATTGTGGGTTTGGGGTTTCCTCAGCCTTGTACAATGAGGTAATGCAAAGGAAATCACTGCCCATGTTTCTGTGACACAGGGAATGCAAGTGACCTCCCAGGTCCTCTCCTGGCCAAAGTCCTCAACCAGGACCAGAGGCACTGAACACCAGTGTATCTCACCTGGATGGGCTGCAGGCACCCTGCGGCCAGCTCTCCCAGCCCACCCTGCCTTGCAACCACTCTCACCCTCCAAAAGCATGAAAGACAGAGCTTGCACACACGCATGAGAAAGTGAGCATCTTTTTTATAGAACTACTTTAGCAGAGCGAAATAAATGGCATGAGCAAGCTTGGAAAGAACTGACAGCGTTAGCATATAATCTCTCACATTTTAAAGTCAGCATGTTCACATCGACTTGCAGTGTGTGCGCACGTGGAAAGAGCTCTTAGCTGCTCCCTGGTTTCTACAAGGCAAAGATGGGGCTTTACCACTCAGGCAACACGGTAGAGTCCAGAGTGGCACAGGCTGCTGGATTTTATCTCCTTCTTAGATCTTTCTGAAAATCTATCACTATGAGCACTGGGAGATGAAATGCTGCAAGAAAAGGCTCATTCTGGTGCCATAAAATTTTCCCACATCCCTCCAGTGTTTTCTGCTGGGTTTAGGTTTCCAATGGGTATGAGCCACAGGTAAATTCCAGGTAAAGGGACTAGAGGTGATCTGCACCTGGGCACCAGGGCTCACTCCTGACAGCTGTAGTTGGTTAAGTCTCTACAGATCAGGAGTCAAAGGCTTGCACATCATCGGCACTGGGAAAATGCACAGCAAAGAAATTTTGGCAGAATGTTATCAGAACTTTTGGTAAATGCAGTGGAGACTAAGCCTAATTTGAGACTGAGGAGTTTGATACTGTCCTTGCAAACGGGACCAAAAATTATTGCACAGGTAGTTCTCAGTTTTGGGCCACAGCACCTTCTCCAGCATAGGGACTGATGGGGAAAGGGCAAACTTCTTAAGCAAAATACGTGGTTACACACTTTTGGATTAAATGCGGATTGTTATAAAGCCAGAAGGAGTTGTCTCAATGGTTTTCAGGTTTGCACGTTTCTGAGCTTGAAGTACATTGCTGTCAGAGTCAGAGCTGGATTCAAGGAGAAGGAAGAAAAAAAATACCTGTCTTTTTGTCAAAAATCATTTCTGTCATTTCTTTTTAATCCCAGATAGTTTATCACATTTCAACAATTATTTATATTTGGTAGCAACTCTATTCAGCTGCCTGTGCCCACATTACAATTATATCTACACCTCATCCCTTTTGACATGATTACTGTTCCTGGTAGAGTCTGCAGCAAATCAGACCTGGTCCTGAACAGCTCATGCTGTTACCCTGATGAAATCAAGAAAAAATGTAGCCCTTGTTTGTTGAGGAAACAAAGCTGCTTCCATAAATAAGCAGGAGGCACAAAAGAGAAGCAAAGATGCAATGGCACTCTGAGGGAGGCATTTCAATCATTTTAGAAAGATTTCAGTGGAGGGGGAAAAAGAAAGAAAAAACCGCAACAGGAAAAGAGCTTCCTTCTCTGAAAAGAAAAATCTTACATTTTTAGTATACACAAAACACTTCAAAAACAGGCACAGGACCATGTTCACCATCATTGGCAGGCGACGTCAGATTCTCCAGCCAGATCAGGTTAGATCAGGAGTAAAGCGAGATGAAACAATCAGGTGCCATCTGGGGTGGAAGGTTCCTCCGCACCAACGTGCTGTGCTGTAGCTGCTCTGACAGGGCTCTCAGGGAGCACTCAAAACCTTTGTGAGATGTCTCCTTTCTCCTCTGGTGATGATTAAAAAGAAAAAAGACAAAACCAAAACACAACTGCAACACAATAAAACAGAAAAATAAACACTAAAAATATTCCAGAATGATCCTCAGGAGTTCTGGACTTGGCTGCTAACTCTGACATTGGCCTCCTACACAACCCTGGGAGATCGGCTCAGCTCACATGTCCCTCCTTCCTTTTCTTTCGTTAGCCGAGGCATAATTTCCCTAATTCTGGGATGAGCACTTAACAGAACTGATGGAAAATAAAGCTGGCACAAGATGATGGAGACACAAGTAACCTTCCTCTGCTTATCTATGGCTCCCTTTTATTCCACCCCCCACGCCCCCATTAGCATCTCACACACCTTACCATCAGAAGCAACATCCTGACAATAAACAGACCACAGCCACCCGGTCTAGTCACATCCTTGCAGCATTTGGATCAATGAAACACAGGAATGCTTTCATGTTTTTCCAAGCTGACTGGTTAAAAAAAAGAATAAATAAAATGAAGGGCTGGATTTTCAGTACCCAGATCAACATGTCCAGAGATATTGACAAGCAAAATCACATCAACAGAGCAATGCACAACAAAATTCTCAGTTCATGTGACTAGACCCCATAGGCATAGCCACGTTCGTGTACATCAGGGACTCAAGAACCTAGTCAGGTTATAGAAATCACCTCCTGGGCATCCAGTGGATTTTTGTGATGAACTACATCACAGCTCTGTAGTTAAAAAAGATTAAATTTCATCGAGAGTATTGTTATAGGTCTCACTTTAATATCATTTGCAAATGTTCCAATAAAATCCTCAGCCTTTCGGCAAGTCTTGTTCATAATCCCATATCATTGATTAGTTTAAGCAAGCTACAAATGGCAAGCTGTCCAACTCTGCTTGTTAATGCAGGCATCTTCTCTCATCTGCTATCTCTTTAGAATAACAATGAATGCAGCATCCTTATGCTTGCCAAATGCACTTTAAGCTTATGAAATACTAGCTTTATGTCAAAAATAGGCTTTTTGGAGGAGCAGAACTCAGTAGCCTAGCAAAAACAGAAAACAGTTGCAGTATATCTAGAAAAAATACAGCTTAGCCCCAAAATTCAGATCTAACATCTCTTTTCAAAGGATTTAGAAGAAGAATTCTGGCCGAGCCATGGCACAGCAAGATAACTGATCATAAATCTGGCTCCCAAAATTCAGGGCTTCAGCATCCAGACCCACCACTGGTATTTCCCAGCCCTCAAGAGCAAGGCTCCCTACCGACTCTCCAAGGTCCAGGCAAGAAGCCTAGGCTGTGTATGCAGTTGGTCTCTGTTTCCTTTCGGGGGTCCATCATCCCTAAAGACACCCAAATCAGGCCCAAAGGCAAAGGGAAGCGGGGGGAACACCAGGTCCTCGGGGCAGCTGCCCGGGAGGCCACTGCCGGTATTTACTGTCATCAGCCAGACGCATCATGGCTGGCCCCATCTCTGCCTGGCTCCCCATTACTCTGCCAGGCTCCATCCACGACCATTATTGCAACAAAATAAAATGTAATGACATTTACATAGGATTTTCAACCATCAGTAAGAAGCGGTCAGTCTTTAATTGCAGACATTCGTTCCCTCCCAGTCTCCCAGCCCACAGCTGACTGGCATATCCTGCCCTTTTGTCTATAGCCATTCACAGAAAACTTCAAAGAAATCCTTCTTAAAAGCTCCTCCTGGCCATCCTGCCCTGCTGCTCTCCCGGGGGGGGGGGGGGGGGGGTGGGGGGGGTGTGGTGTGCAGGATAACAGCAATTGAAGGTTTGCTTCCTTTGTACCGTATTGCCGATCACCGCGACACCATTAATCACCAGCTTAGGTACCGGGAGGCACTGGACTAGCATGGCAGTACAGATTGAGGATTTGTGGCTTCAATCGGTGGTACAAATATTGCAGAAGGAATTATGGCAGCTCCAGGGTAATCACAGGCCTTTCTTCAGATGCTGAAAGCATTTATAGACTTCTTCCCTCAAAACTGTCATGAATGACTGTGCATAGTTAGGCGAATGGTTGCAAAAAGCCCAATATCTGCTAAAGTCCTGAGTTAAGGATGGGGGAAAAGGTCTTGTCTACAAGCTTTATGCTGTGAGGCATGACTTGGATTGCACACATGCATTGCTTTTACTCTTTCCTTCCTAGTGTATATCTTCTCATCAGGAAGACCAAAGCAAGAGTATTTATTTAAACCCTAACCCTTAAGAAATATTGTACTGCAACAAATCAGATTTCAGGCGCTTTAGCACATTTAACCATTTTTATATATGTCCTGTGGGATAAGAAATGCTTCTCACAACCCTTCCTTTTACCTGTCCCCCCATCCCAGGCTCACTGCAAGGTGCTGCTCTGGGCAGTCACTGCCCAGCATCACCTTCATCCCCGCGAGAGGGGCCACCGCTGGGGCTGCACACAGAGGTACCGCTGCTTCCCAGTGTGTTTTCCCAAGCGGTGAATGTGCTCTTTCATAAACAGCCTTGCGGATTTGCTGACCTTTTTATGTACTGCGCTAATAGCTCTCACGTTCACTAACCCCCTCGGAAGATCAAGCAATAAAATCTTATTTTCTCAGGAAATGGTATCTCTTGCGTATCTTAATGAAAATGCTGTGGTTTGTTGTTTTACACTGCAATGGAAGTACCAAGATCAAAGAACTAACACAAGACTCAAGATTAGATCTAGCTTTCTGAGCGAGCGATGTAGTCTTTGTCTTTGATATGCAAACAAAGAATCATTAAACAAATTTGATAATATCAAGCTAGTAAGAGGCTTCAAATACAAGTTGAGCAATCACTAGATAGCTGGAGAGAAGCATCCTGTTAAAGCAACATTAAAAAGGTAAATAAATCCCAATTCAAAACTTCGAAAATAATTCAAACACAGATCAGTAAGTCTCAGCAATTATGTGTATCAGTGTTTTGTCTCCAGACACATTACTTTATGAAAATGTGGAAGTAAAGGTGAACCTGATGAGATAATTTTTCATAGCAGCACCAAGTTTTGTAGTTACAGAACTATTAATATTTGTGGATGGACAGTGCTCAACCCCATTGGCTTAAACAGGAAAAGATTTGAGACAAGCTTTTGAGGTGGTCTAGACAGCATGTGTCTGCTTTCCATTTTTTAACCTATTAACCTTTTGGAAGATATTTATAGAACACTGAGCTCAGCTGATCTAGATGCTTAGAAAATATGATTTATTGCACACAAAAAATGTAACTACTGATCAGTGGCTGCAGTGTGTAAGGAGAAAAAGGTGATCTCTGCCTCAGTTTCTCTACCACTGAGTGAATAAAAGCTGCTTTGAGCTCTGAGTAAAATCTACTTTTTCATTTTTGAATATTAACATTGGCCGTGGACCAAAGAACAATTGCCTTAAGTACTCACACAAGTAACTAACCGCAGCCCGCTGGTGCCATGGATGCCTCCTGAACACCTCCCATCCAAAGCACTGCCATGGCACGGCTGGAGCAGGGTCACAGTGGCCTACGGAGCTGCTGCCCAAGTGCAAGGTCACCACAAATCTACTGCTAGAGTTTGGACCCCAAAGATGGGAACCCCCAAACAACACCACGTCACACTGCCCAGGCAGCAAAATGAGCTTCGGAAGACCTCCAGAAAGGGACACCACTTGATGACTTCATCAAGTTAAAACCCCTCTCCCATTCTTGATGTGACTAATGACTTTACAACCCGGCCAGGCAGAGCAGCTTTCCAAAGCAACTGCCAGCTCCCGAGGCTAAGGACCTTCTCTGTGTACTCATCCTGAAGGCAGAGGAGAGCTTCTCCACCCAGGCTGGTCCTCAGCCTCGGGATGTGCCAGGCTTTTGTTGCATTTATTTAGCATCCCAGGGGCTTTGTCTGGGCAGCTGCAGGTACAAGGTTTAGTGGTTTAGAGGGGCAATAGGGGCACTTTATACCCATTCAAAGGGGGCCTTTTTCAGGGCAGTCACAACAAATCAGAAGAGTTTTAGATTAAGTCTCTGGAATAAAAGAAGTGTTCAGACTGTTGCAGCCGCACAAGCTGGCATGCAGATGAGGCTGTAATCTATGGAGGTTTTTTATTTTTAAAGACACAAATGAGCTTTTCTTGTTTCAAAAGGGAGACATGGAGAAGAGGGAGACCGTCACTGTGATGTGGTAACCCATTCTGCTCCTAGCTTTTCTTGTGCAACAGCCACCAGAGCTCAGCTGACAATTTGCATTAAATCTGTACCTGCCTCCGTGGCCGCACCCTGCACAAAGCAGAGCAGAAATGCTGAGTTCATCCCAGGCCAGCAGCAACAGACTGCGCAACAATCCACCCAATTCAATGCAGTGAGAGGCTGGGAAGTTACAAAATTCAGGGACAAACAGAAGCAAAGTGCAAATACAGAAAAAGCATGCCTGGTCTAACTCTCCCTTCCAATACCAAGCACTGCAGGAACCATCAAGTGCTGTTTTCCCTGGGAAGACGGAGGCAGCAGTATTTCCTGCCTTTTTAATACAGCTCTTTATTGCATGCAGTACTTAGGACCCTCAATTGCTTCTACTGCACAGCTGGAGAAAAAAACACATATTGACACACAAATACATGTTGTGAGTGGCCCATGGGCTGCAGTCAAAACCCTGTACACCACACCAGTGTCTTTGCCACCCCTTTGTGTTTAATGAGCTTTAGAAAAATATCAGTGGCAGAACCAAGGCAGATAATTCATCAAAGTCAACTACAGCCAAATGTACGTACATAGACCTAGTGCAATATATTATGGGAAAGGCTACATCCTCCTTTTAACGTCCATATCATCACTGGTCCAGAATTAATGTTCATGCCAACAGCATTAATTACCCTCACTTTGATTTCTCACAGGGAAAAGGCAGGCATGCTTCAGAAGCACTGAAACCCTGCAGTCCCTTATTACAGCACACTTCTCAAGCCCAGGAAAAACTGTGATAATCAATATTGATTGATCTCTATGCTTAGTCCCACTGCTGCTTCTAAATCACAAAAAGCACTTCATCAGATAATGCATCTATTTAAATTTACCAAAGAAGAGGTAGTTATGCATAGGCTTCAGGGGCTAGACGTGCAAGAGTGCACTGATGACTCCTAAAATAGATGGGAATAATTAAACACTTAAAAACACAATGCAAACAGGAGTGCTGACACAGATTTGACTTTGCTGGCTAAACAGGCTGAGTAGAATGGATTAAACACCCTTCAAACAGCTGGACTCCTGCCTGCCCCACCATCCATAGCTGTGAACCAGCTCCTGGGTTTGGGTACAGAAGCGTGGTTGGGCTTCTGGAAGAACAGGCAGCGTGTTTGTCTTCTTGACTTGTTAATTAGCACATGGGTGATGATGGTTTAAAGGCCCTTTCTACCTGAGACATGGCATAAAACCTTCATTTCCCACCTCCCATGAAAGCTCCCTAAACAAATGCACCATGGGGATGCTCTAAGCCCATGTGTCTGGATGAACCTTTCAGGTGGAACAAGTGGGAGCACACCAGCTCTCCAAATCCCACCAGGATTTCAGCCACCCACGTCTCCGTTCAGCAGTGCTACGGCTTAGTAATAGAAACTTAGGTACAAAACAGTTTCACAACACAAATGAAGGCAACCATAGGTGAAGGGGACAGGTATTTAATTACACACTGTCATTTCTCTGTGGGCACCCAACCCCAGGTGTTAGTGACAACTCAAAAATAAAATCTAAGATCCCCAGTCATGTACAAACTTGTTTATGTATTGCACTTATAGTAACAGAATTATTTCTGTTGATTTCTATTGAGAACCAGCCCCAGAAACCTACCCAACTTTTGAAAATTACAAGAAAGATTGATCTATATAGTTTGTAAAGACTGGCAAGATATTTAGGAAAAAAAATCAAAAAATTATCTACTGAGACCTTTTTAACAGCAATGTTGTCCCAAATTCTGCAATTATGTATAATCAGGATGGTGGTCAAATGTGCTGAAAAGAGGAGCTCAGATTTATAGTACCCATGTGCAATTTGGATTCATGAAACAGTATTAAATCATTTCTCAGAAAAATAAATAGACTTCCTAGCAGCCATGAAAGACCATACTTAAACTGTATTTTATTAGCAAAATCTAAGATGGGCTGAAAAAAAATGAAGCCCGCCTATTGTCCCTTGGCAGTTGCCTCTATATTTGATTGTAACTCGAGCAAGATAAATAGCACTTACTTCATCAGGAGAACAAGCATTTTCTCTGGTAACCAATGAAGCCGCCTATTCTCAGTTGGTCTCCATCAATATATCTTCACTGACATCTGTGGAGCCCACCGGTTCACAATGCTGGGATCTGCACTTTCAAGGGCATAAACTTGACACCATATAAATATCGTATGCTTTTCTTTCACTTCGTAGCACAGAATTGATTCATTCTAGAGTACAGTTTCAGGGCTGAGTATAACATAACTCATCTCCAATTGGCATTTGTCTCTGTGAATAACACCAAGCATCTCTGCATCCCTACACCCACTGGTGAAGCCTCCAAGAAAATGGTAACTTATCTTTTTCTTGCTCACCACACCATCACAATCCTACTTGTGATTTGCCCTCAGACCTTGTCTACTCCAAGAAAACAGCTTTAACAATTCCTTACCCTCTTCTCTCACCGCAGGCTTGGTTTTGTTTTCACCAGAAATTGTTTGAACTGAATGCTGGTGTAGTCAAAACACCAGAGCCCATAAATACCTCCCAGGGTGATGCTGGACCTGGCTAGGGGAGAATACAAACCCCAGAGCTTGCAGCAGGAAAGCCAGATACCCAGCTGCATGCTGGCTTTGAAAGCTGCGTCCAGCACCAGGAGAGGAAATGGGATTTGATGGCTGAGCCTGAGATAAAGGTGCCCTTTTTCCATGGAGGCTCAGGGCCAGTGATTTCGGTCTCCAGCCTTGCTCAGGGGCAGAGGAGAATCTGCAGTGATCTGGCTGAGCTGTAAGCCACAGGAGAAGTGGGGACCCTGGAAATAAGGCAGAGCAGCCATGGTGCTGCCATGGAGCAGATGGAGTCACCCTAACAGTGCTGCATATTTCATGTGCCTATTTTACACTTTCATGCAGTGCAGAAGGATTTGAGCCCAATTACTGACAGCTTTTTAACCTAAAGTGAAGTACCCCCTGCCTGCTTCACAGTACCACCCCTCACCCCAGCATGGCCATCAGAGCTGGCCACAGCATCTGAGACCTCCACCAGGCAGGGCACTGTGGACAGGCCCTGACCTTCCCATGCTACGAGGAGTCCTGCTCACTTCAGTACTGGTATAAACCTTAGCACCAGTAAATCTAGGCATAATTTAGGCTTGGCTGAAAATCTAGGCTTGACAAGAATACAGATTTAGATACTCCAAAACAATTACTACATTACTACATGTCTCTGAAAGACCGGAAAAGTCTTTTGATATTTCTAAATAACTGGTTCTATATTTAAAATCTGAAACTTGAAATCTATTGTTTGTCAACTGGTCAGCCTAGCTGGCTAAGAAGAAGTAATAAATCACTATTTGCAACATAAAGCAGAAGTTAGCTTACCCTACAAGAAGACAAGTTCCATAAACACCAGCAAGATGTCAGTGGAATGACACAACATTGCAAGAGAATTTGTGTTATTCCTTTAATAGTTATCAAATCAAATTCATGAATTCCAATAGAATTCTTCAACAATAACCCTACATAGAGGGTTTGCTGCGCCTTATTGGCCTTCCCCTTTTGCAAGCACTTAAGTGACATTAGACTTTAGCCTTTTTAAAAACAGTATCACCTATTTGGGGAATACACCTTCTGTAAGACTATTTCAAAGCTCAGGTGGTACCCATAAGGGTGCTTTCTGCTCAAAGGTGTTCTTGGCTAAGTGTTTAAATTTCTCCACCAAGTGTCCCTATTTCACTCTAAACCAGATTTTTTAAGAACTCCTTTTCTTGTTTTTAACATCTTGAGTTATTCTAAAAGTATGCTTATCTAAACATTTTACTTTTAGATTTCTTTCATTCACCATATTCCTAAAGGATGATTCTGTGTGAACACAACCCATAGAATTTCTTTCCTCCGATTCTTGACTTCTCATTTCTCAGCTGATTTCTTCCAAATCTCCACAAATTCCCTGCTCCAGTGGGTCATGGTGGAATTCTAACAAGTGGGCTAGCACATACAGCAAAATGAATTTAGTGCAAGTTGTGCAAGCCATCCACACCAAACATTTACAGAATATTTTACTGCACTGTGTTAGTAGTTCATCTCATTGTGACAGATCTACTTTGAGATACAGAAATCACTAGATATATAAACAGAATCTGTTCTAGTAACTTCTTAGAAATGTTACACTTAGCTTTTGCATCACTTACAGGCTTACGTCTTGAGCAACAGCTCTTTCACAAGGGAGTCTGGCCCTGAGCTTCCTCCTACAGGCAGTGGAATAACTGTGACCCCCAAAGAGTTCAGAAGACAGACCATCAAAGAAGTCATCTGCATCCTATTCCCACTTTTTTCACTCCTATACTTTCCCTTTTCTCTGCAATATTTCCTTGGGAATTTTTCCCTGATCTTTTACAGGTTGCTGTTTTCTGGCATCTGCTCCCATCATCTTCCTATGCTTGGAAAGAAAACCCACGTCCCAGGGGAGCCCTTGGCCTGCAGAGACACTTGGTCCTCATGGGGCTGGCTCTCCTCGGACACATCCCAGGAAAGCACCCAGTGACACCAAGCATCACAAGGTACTCATTCCTCAGTTTGCTCTTTCAGATGTCTTGTCTTCCTCTATCAAGCAAGGAGGGAGAGTGCCAACTTATCCTACTGCTGAAATCAGTTTCCTCCTCCATCTTCAGGGATGACGGAAACTATATATACTGCTGAACAGCAAAGGTCAGCCTGTTTTTTAAAAATGCTGAAGCGTCAGCTATCATTTTTAATGCATTAAATGAGGTGTGAATTGTAGAAGTTCATCTACAGATACATGTTCAAGTACCTATTCTGTTGCTACATATATTATAGAAGTCATAGCCTGCAGAGTTTTTTTCCCCAGAGTTTGGCTTTGCTTCCTCCTAAGGGATCAATAAAATAACTCAGATTTCATTTCTATTGTAACTATGGTGTTGAAAGTATCTTATGCTAGAGAGTGAACTGCTGGCACTACATATTATATTGCCTATAACCTTCAAAATAATAGGTACTTCATATACCACATAGAAAACAAGTGCTAATTACAATGCAATACCGGAAAAATAGCACAACAAACTTTCAGCAGATTGCCACACAATGTCAAGCAGAGTCTCCTTTTTCAAGGCTCTTCATGAAATTTCTTTCTCTATCTCCTCCCCAGTAAGTTCAGAACAAGAACATACTACCTCAAACCATGACTGTTTTTAGGATCACCACCACAGGACTTCAAGCTAAGATCTCAGGGCACAGAACTTGAGAGAATTTGCAGACGTCAAGACAGTCTAGTTGAAGTTGACCAGCTTGCTAAGAGAGCTGCCTTACAATGAAGGTCTCACACCCCTAATTACAAGAGAGAAGCTTCTGCAGGAATAACTTGATGGTATTAGTTTACTCCCCTTCTTGGGTTGCCTCAGAGCATAGACATTAGGCAGCTAGGAAAAAAAAAAAAGGGAAAAAGGAGTGCCACAAAGCGAGCCTACTATAGAAGCAGAAGTTTACTTTAATCCCATTCCCAAAGATGACTCATGTTCTTTAACAGAACTTGAAAGTCAAGGTTCTACCCTTTAAAGTCTTCATCTTCTTGCAGCATTACTCTCATAGCAATTTTCCATGTAAACAGGAAAGTTTTAATTACATAATGGGTACTTCTGCTGTTTTCATAAAAATTCCTTTAATCAGATGCAATGCTTAAAGAAAGCTGTTCCTTATTTAAAGATCAGATTATTAAATAAGAAGACTTAATGGTCAGAGCAAATGAAGTAGCATCACAGTACATGCTAATTTAGCATCATAATCCATAACTCCAAGTAATGTTTGATGCACTCTATTGACCCTGGCCAGATTCAGAAAACACAAGGAAGCTTAGTACTCCCTTTATAACATACCTGCGCAAACCTACAGCGCAAGCCCTGCTCATAGATAGTCTGAGATACTGATGTCCCACTAGCAGCAACAGCCATACTATTAACCTACTCACCACTAAAAAAAAAAGGCAAGAAGCATATACCATCATGACTGATTTCCTGGCTTATATATAGCTGTGAGTTAAAGCATGGTGGGAAATGGGAGGTGGAGACTTTCTTATAAAAGCTCCCACCACATGCATATGTTTTGTGATGAGTTGGTAGGTTATGTTAGGGTTTTAAGAAGCAGGGTATTTTCCTCTTCCCTCTTTTTTTAATTGCATTTGTTATGCTTGGATGAGTGGAAAGAAAATAGTTGATATTAGAATATAAGCATCCGCAATTGTGTTGGTGGCTCTGTTTTGCTATTCCTTACTGGGGCTGTTGTAGTGCAAAGGGCAGCAGAAGTTCTAGGTAGTCTGTTGCTGCTTTTTTCTTTTGGTATTTGTCTCTTCTATGTGTATTTTTTTTCTTCAAAAATGAAAGAGCTATTGTATGCTCTTCCTCTGTTTTTCAGTTGTACTAAATAATGATTGACTTTCTGTTCCAAGCTTGATCAGATGCAAGCTTCCCAAATTCTCCAGAATTTTGTTCCCTATAATACTTGTCTGAGGGAAAGGGATCCTTGAGGAGACTTTGGGCAGAGCTGCTAGATCACCCCCTGCAGCTGCATTTCAGTTTAATCTAATCAATGTTTGCCCACATCTGTTACTTTGCTTCTTTGTGTATTAACCAAGTATCTGTGAAATGGGCCTGGGTGGTGCTTATTGGGGATTTCAACCCACTTAGGCAAAGCTTTTGCAGAAGAGAGCAGGCACAGGGTGCAAGGCTGTCATGGAACAGAATAAGAAAAGCAACTGCATCTCCTTCTGAAAGCTGGCAGAGCTGTCCCAGCCTGCTGAGGCTATGTGTTGATGCTGTGTGCCATCCCAAGGGGAAAAAGGTGTCAATGTTTGTGAAGCACACTAAGTGATGTAGGCTACCTCTAGAGAAAGTCAGGGGGAGAGGGTAGATAACTGACAAAGTGAAATTAATTGAAGTGTTCAACGTGATCCCCCTTTATAATAGAAATATTTGGTGCATGTTATTGGCTGTTCTGTTGTACAAAAAAAAAAAGTATGCTGGCATTGCCGTAGGCAGCTTAATGAAGCTCCTCAGTGCCTGGCAGCATTAATAATAGAAACAAAAGGGTGTCATACCTTAAAATGAAATCTAATCTAGCCTGACATGGTGTATTGTTTACCTCTGAGCTTCCCACCTCCAAAATCCTATTAAAGAAATGAAGAGGCTTTGTCTCATCAAGATGAGGAGCAACAGACCAGCTTAAGCTGTTTTGCTTGAGAAAGTTGATAAATGACTGTTGTCATGAAATGTAGAGGCGAGAGAAACCGGGCAGCAGCAGCAGGTTACTGGGGAAGGAGAGCTGTCTCTTTCGAGAAAGGGAGGGTCTCTCTTATTCTACAGTATTGTGGGCTAGGATCTCCCAGAGGAAAGGATGTGCAGAAGGCTTCCCTTCCTAGTGGCCAAGATGGGATGGGGACAGGGGTTGCCCAGGCTTCCCAGCCCAGGGCTTTGATGGGTGGTGGTGTGCCTGTGCCCTGATGAAGGAACAGCAGAATGACCTTGGGAACAGTGAATCAAAGTGAGCTGAGATCACATCTGGCTGTTCTTGTCAAATATGAAGTCCATCTTCCTCTCTGCTGGTCTCTGGCAAAGCCCAGATAGGTTTCAGGTTTGGGAGGTGGGACTGGTCCCACCCTGCCCTTGCACAGCAGGGTGTCCAGGTGAGAGGAATAGGAATGATCACACAGCTAGAAAAAATAACCCTCTGGGAACATTGGAAGGGTCTCTGATCTCTTTAGTCAAGCAAAGACTGAGAGGATGTATACTGACAAAAATTTAAAAGCTAATGGTAAAGAGGAAGGGAATAAACACTTATGACTACAGGAGAAAGAACAATAAACCTAAAGGATACAAGAGAAGAACCAAGCTAAGTATCAAAAGCAGTTGTCCAATAAAAAGGATAGTTAATTACTAGAATGAGTTTACCCTTGAAGAGCAGGTGAGTGAGTGAGCATCAGCTGAAATGTGAGGCTGTTCCTGCCTGTGCACAGGGGTGGCCTGGGCTCATGGACCCTCCCTGCAGAGGACGAGCTCAACAGCCTCTCTAGGTCCCTTCTAGCTCCATGTGCTCTACTGCCTTGTCTGTGACCTATCGGTTGTTTCTTGTGCTCCCGAAGTGGCTGGCAGGGAAAGCGCGTTGCCTGCTAGCTGCCTGCCCCACGGGCGGGTGAGGGATGCCCGCAGCGTGTCTCGCAGCTCTCCCTGCGCTGCTGCTGGCACGCTCCCAGGCGCAGCGAGCTTCGCGTGCTAACAGAGCCGGCTTGTTAGTGCTTTTGGCCGGGAGTGTGAAATAACTTCTGCCATCTCCTCTTCCACAAACAAAACTGACTCTTGTCCTGCATGCGGAGCGGTGGCCTGAGGATCCTGGTGCAGGCTGGTGGGACTGTGCTTTAATCTTCATGCCTCTGTTAATGAATTGATATTCAATTATCCTGTGTGCAATAGAGGATGATACTAGGGCTTGTCCCCAATCCTCTGCTGCAGAGGAGCCTACCAGCTCCTTCCAGTGCTGCTCACCTGTGTTGTCTGAGCAGCCCTGCACCACTCGATGGGGTTAAGCCCATTCCTGCAAGGAAAAAAGCATCCAAATCAAAAGCCAAGAGTTTCCCTGAAGGAGCTTGAACTCTGGTTTTGCTAACAGAGCCCTTCTGTCAGCCCCTTGCAGTGTGCCTGAGCAAGGACCGAGGCATGTTTGGCTCACCGTCTCACGCCTGGTACCGGATTTTGCCTTGCTGCTGCCTGGCTCCTGGCACGCGTGTCCTTCCACCTCCACCCCACAGCCACTGCCCCATGGGCCGGGAGCTCACCGCTGGTTAGAGCCCTTACCCTGGAAACGTGGAGATGCTTCAGGCACTGCAGTACAGTTAAACTGCAAAATTCTAACTGAAGAGGGTGCGTTTCAGGCAGCAAAGTTAAGAAGTGTCAGGATTTAACGCTGTTCATTGTGGGCAATTGCTTATTACAGGATCAGATGTCAGGTGTCTTCATCAGGTCTCTGCTTGATTCATCCAACTCAAACCAGATTGTTACAGTTGAGAAGCAGTTGACTACTTCAGTAACTGGTTGCTACCTTTGCAGTCTATAAGAAAGTATTCTCTTGGCTTTCAAAGGCACTTGGTTGTAAAACTTCAGGAGAGAGCAGATTTCAAAGTATTGTGTAGGGATTGAGAGAGGACTCTTGACACTCCCTCTTTTGCTTCATGAAAAACTAGGGCTATAATAAAACAAGACACCTTTTTAAGTCAGTGACTTGCTTTTGAAAACTTCAAAACTCTGGCTTTAGTCCAGCCTTTTTGCTAGTATAGGCTGCGACTTGTAGTTTCAAACATAACTAAAAAAATCTAAAAAGGCCCCTAGGTGTCATATTGTACAGTCAACACTGCACAATTTTCATGGCTTTTAAGTGCCTCGAGTGCATCAGAACGCTAAATTATTGCTGATTTGGACTGTATATGCAGATCACTTTACCCCTCTTGACAGTCACCAAATACAGATTAAATAGCTGATGATTTCAGTGTTGTATATATTCAGAACCTCAGTACCTGAGATGAAAAAAGAGGTTTATTCATTAAAGACAAAAAATACATGAAAGGTGCAGAACTGCTTTAGAGATTGGAATCACACAAAACACCTGCTCTAAAAATGCACACTCAAAGGAAACAGAGATATTCCTAGCAGCTTTCCACAACGCTCATGGCTCTGTCTCTACGGCTGTTGTGAATCATTTATTTTACTAGCTTCTTTACCACATTATCCCCCTCTCTGCGAACAAAGAGTTTACTTATGTTAATTAACAATGCAAAGTGATAAATATCAGCAGAGCTGTCTTCGTCCTACTGGTGGCTAAAGAATGCTGCAGCCTGTAGACTAGCTCACCATAAATTAAAGCAGTCTTTCAGTGCTGTTCATAGCTATAGCCTTAACTTCAATGTAAGCATGCTCAGAATATAAGGGTGTGTGTAAATCTCCCCTTTTCTTTCCATTGCTGCAGCAGAGAAATCTGGGAAACATTTCATTTAAAAAGCGAGTGTCTATATGCTTATACGTAACAGTTACTGATTGAGAAAAAAATCTGGTCTGTGTTGTGTGATGTGGCTAGTTTGAGAAAGTTCTTAATGACAAATTTAAGATCACGGTTCAAAGAGAGCAGCTCGAGATGTGTATTTAATGTTTTTCTGATCGTTATGTTTGCACTGAATCAATGGCTGACTTATAAGGACCAACCTGGCACAGGTATGATAACAGCTTAGCTAATTTAATGTAGAGTGCTTACCAAGCTTTAAAAAAACTAGAATAATGACATAACTGAGGCCTTCGTGCTATCCGGATGATTTGTTGCAGATAGCACCATCTCTCCATATCACAGGTGACTTTCGCTGCCCATTGGTGTCCCTGGGTCAATGAGGCAGAGGAGAGGGGTAGCCGTCCCCCCACCCCACGGACCTGGCCTCGGGTGCTGCTGCGTCCCCATGCGGGGTGTCACATTCGTTTGGGTCATTTAGTGAACTGCCGGTTCCCGGAAACCTCAGTGATGCACCACCACCAATAATGTTTAGCCTCTTATTCATCCTCAGTATAGTTGTGAGATATTCTGTTTCTCATATGGCAGTGAGTTAATTAAGGTGGGTAACACCTGGCCTTTATAAGCTGTACCAATAATTTCTCTACACACACAATTTCTTCTTGCCTTCCTTATCATGTGCTGAAATTAATCATTAATTTTCACTTGCAGCTGCCTCAACAAGTTAAAACATCATGCGTATTATAAACAGCAAATTTCTTTTCAATAGCCAGGCTCTGAATACTAATTTTTCATCAGTATAATTGATAAAATTCTACTGTACTTGTCAGCAGAGAAATATAAAAAAAAAAATTATGTAGAAGTGAGTGTACTGTTTAAGTAATTTGCATTCTAGTGTGAAAGGTATCTATCTGTGAAGTATCTATATTTGCATGAAATAAAAGGTAAAAATGTAGTGGTGAAGTATAGTGCCCAAATGAGTGAGGGATCTGATCTGAGTTGTGGTCATTGCAACAGGATTTTATGTAATAGAAAACCCTTTTCCTACTAATTTCTGGAAGATATGAAGGTTTTTTCTGCTGTGGCTCATAAAATACAACTTCATATCGTCAGGCTTGGCTACAGTTTGTCTTGACATGGATTTCCTTACTCTAAGGAAATCATACAGTTTAATCTCATGTAGATGATAGCTTTTATTTGAAGATTTTTCAGTAATGGAATCTAAAGCCAGCTCAGTTCACAATTATACATTGTTCATTTTACGACAGGGGTCCAACCAGATGTGCTCTACTACTGTGTAGGGCAGACCTCCCCAAAACCATTAGCTTTCCAATCTTTTTCCATCTGCCAACAAACTGTCTTTGTTTTTTGCTTTGATTTTCTTTGATTAGTCGTGTTATCCAAATGAATGTTTGGACGCTGTTCTCACAATTTTTCTGTGAAAATATCAGTGGAAATCCTTTTGCATTTATGTGGCTGATTTCCCAGCACAAGCCTCCTGGCATTCACAGTTCTCTCCTTGCCTCTCTCCCAAAGGAGGTGTTTCTTTTCCACCAACAGCCATAAACACCGGTAGGACAAGGAGTTCCAACTCTTTCCATTTATTACAATGAACCTTTTTAGCATCAGTATGATAGTCTTGCTGGATCTGTTCCATTATCCCGAAGAATAATGAGAAACATGAAAATCGGGGGAACTAACTTAAGACAATTTTGCAAAGTTTTCTCGGTAACATGAGTTCTCTGATGCAATCCCAATTTTTCAATGTATTCCGAAGAGAGAATATATGATCTACCAAGGCATGAGCAATAAAAGTGAATCATTTTTGGTACAAATCAGGAAAACTTAGATCCACAGAGCTCTACAAGCATTTGCATGTGGTTACATCCTACTGATCTTGGTCTTAAATAATGATCTCAGAAAATAGCCTACAGAGTGAGCTTGTAGAGCAGACTGGGGGCTTGCGTTCCAGAGTGATCTAAGGAGAAAGTATTTTTAAGGGCTGCAGAATTCTTTGTGTGAAAATTAAAAAAATAAATAAATAATAAAAAAGAAGAAGCAAGTCTTGCTTTCATTTAGCTAATAAAGTTTTAAGGTCCATTCTGAAGTTGGCTGCTTTTCCTATAAATTTTTTCACTTGTTGGGTGTCATTTGGGGGCTGGTCTTGAATTACGTCCAGGCTGAAAGCTATATGAAAGCTTTTATTCTTTCCAAAAGTAAAATTTTGGTGTAGTTTCCCAAATGTAATGGTGGAGAAAAAGGAAACTAAAGTGTTTTGGTATAATTTGATAAGTTCATAGAGAACAAATAGGTTAAGAGTAATCTTGGAGTTTAACACTTATTGCTGTGATAAATCCATGTGTGTCTCAGCTGTTGATAATTCCTCATCTATTTGTTGGTAATGAGTGGTTGTATCATACTTAAATTCTACTAATCTCCTGCTTCAGGGCTTCTCTTGGTTACTCATAGGAGGCGAGAGAAACTTTCCTCCACTTGACTTTTTTTTTTGAGAGGATGATGGGAGAGGGAGAAGCTCTGCTTTCTCTGAGACTCTGCAGAACACACACAAGATATGCTGATGCTCCTCTTGACGGTTGAGTCTCCAGGTAGCTGGCTGATGTTTTGCTGGGGGTTGAATCGCTCATCAGATTGCACATCAGAAACTCGGCGCCCCTTTCTCGCTCTGAGCTGTGCGCGGTCGCTGCGCTCAGCTGCAGGGAAGCTGTGCATATGACAACCCTTTAATAAATGCTCGCTCTGCTTTGTGTTAGCATTCCCTGTGCACATGTATTATAATTGTTGAGCTTTGCAAGTCCTTGGCACTCTCCAGAGAGCAAAGTCTCTGTTGGTAATTCTTCAGTGAAGCATAAAAATGTCTGTTTAAAGATCTATTATAAACCAGACTGCGTGTTTGTCCATTTTCATTTTGCTGGCCAACAGTGTGTATTACTACTTCAAGATGAAAGATGTTAACTTTACAGATACAAATAATTTGGAGCAATAAATGCACTAGTCAAGCACTTTGCCGAGGTGCATAAGGGCTGGGGTTTTTTTAATGCAAAATCCAAAGCAAAAACTACAAAGAGAGGGATTCTCCACTTGATTTGGAGCTATCAAGAGCAAAATATTTCAATGGAGACTAAAACTCTTCAGCAGAAGTGCTTTGCTCCGTACTGTGGGGAAGTAAAAATGACAACAATGAGATGTTTGCATTGAAGCAGAGGAAATGCAGTGGAATTCTGTTGAATAGATAGAAATGATACAGAGCAGAAAAGCCACAGCTTTGAAGCCAATTTGTAGCAGGCTCAGAGACTGTGAATGTCATTAAATATACACTAGTAGTGTAAGAAAGAAAATATGGGTGTGCAAACACAATGAGGTGCAACAACTAGCAAGGAGCAATAAAGAGGTAGGTAACAGAGAAGGGCTGGAATGGTTAGTGAATGCAATTAAACACTCCAAAGAAATTATAAGGAAAGTAATGATACAGAATAAAACACGATTTCACCAACTGATGAGCAAGAGGAAGTGTTTCCAATATGAGTAAAGCATCAGTGAAGGAGACCATGGGCTTTCCAAGGCAAAGAAAATAATTTCTAGACAATAGATTCAGCCTCTGCAAGAAAAAAAAATTAAATAAATTCCCTGCTTCAATGTTCATAAAGGATATGGAACAGATGCCAAGAGCAGATGTACGGTTTCCAAAGGAAGAAAGAGAAACATTGCAGAAAATCATTGCTGTAACAGCTGATCAAGAAATAAAACAATCTCAGCAGTGGGGAAAAAAGCCAAAATTAAACAAAGATCCATCTCACTCTTCCGAAGAAACCCAAAGAGGAAATATGAGCCTAGGTCACAAAAAGTTAAAACAAGGAAGCAGGGATAGACTAAAGAGATATTAAACTTAAAGCCCCAGAGCCTCATCTTTCAAACCAGAAAGAATGCAACAGTATGGAGTTTGATTTTGTGTTTTTCTTATAAAGGGCTTGAGGTGTTACTGCAATACAAGCATCAGTTTTAAAAAAAAAAAAGAGAGAAAAATAAGAAGTCGGTTTTGTTCAATTTCCTCTGAAACCTCCATTTTGTGGCTCATTGCTTTCTGGATAGTGTCCTCCCTGTACTGCTCTAGATGTGGATCAAATACATCATAAAATAATTGTTTTTTTTCCATTTTGGCTCATTCCAGCCATTCAGCATGTTTTCAACATGAAGAAGGACATTTTTCCCTTGTGTTCTCATGCTTCATAGGATTTATAACAGTAAATATGAGCTGGTAGCTGAGGGGAATTCTGATTTGTAAAGTGACCATCACAAAAGTAAAGTATCATGAACTAAAATTAAACTTGAGGTTTGGGCTTATTTCCAGTGGCGGGCTCCTATTACTGGCGATGAAAAGAAGGAAGCAGAGTAAATCAGAACAAAGTTATCCACGCAGCTAGAAAGCCAGAGCTGTACAAAACCTTATAGATGAGGTGGGGACAGTTTTAACATTTTGATTTGGAGCACCAGTGAGTTAAAAAGAGCACTGATGCAAAGATTCTGGGGAAAATGCTTTCCTATCGGAAAACACTCAAAGTAATGAAACTCTGCACTTCAGCAGTACTTTGCTTAACGCGGATGGATTGTTTTGAATTTCTTTGGAAATCGGCCAAAATACTTCAAGAAGTTAAAGTAAATTCATAAACTTATCAAAAGAAAAATAAGTTACACTGTGATATTTACAGCCAAAAAAAAAAAAAAAAAAAAAAAAAAAAAGAGGCAGCATGTAAAATGCCTTCTGAAATAATTTAACACATTAAATTTATCTTCCAAAAAAATGTCAAAGGTGAGAATAGAGTATGGAGAAAACGTCATGGCCTTGCTGCCAGGTGACATCTCTGAAGGCAAGGGGTTACATAGGTGTGAGAACAGGGATTGGCTAGTGGAGGATTTTGAATACGTGTTTATCACCGTTCTTTCCCCAATGATAATTTTGCAGTCAGAAAAACACTGGGGCCGTATTGTGCAGTCAGCAGCTATGCATCCTTCCTCTCTGGTATGACCGAAATTACCGGCAGTTTTATTTGCCCAGATACATGGTATAGGTTAAACTTTCTGTATTAATAAGATACTTGGGAAGAACGGAGAGTGAGGAGGATTCAGAAAGGCTGGGACACTTGCACTGGCTGCTGATGTTTTGGGTCCTGTTCCCAAGAAATGGGCATTTCCAAGAAACAGTGTGGAGATGTTTTTCCAAACCTTGGCCACTTTCAAAGACTGAGAAGTAGAAAACATTTATTGCAAATGAGTATCCACCCAGAGAAAGGGTAACATCATGGCCACTTTTGTAAACAAGTCTCAAAAGAAAGTTGAGAGGGTATAAAAATAAGATTTAAGAGGGAGGGAGTATCATCAAAGTAAGTACTATGTGGGAGGAAGTCGTGTTGGTCTTTTTGCTCAAAGTGCAATAACTCCCTAACATTTCCTGCACTTTATTAATAACTACTCTTCTGTTTAAAAATATTTTAATCTCTTTCATAGCTGGAGTGACTCATCAGCTCCTTTTTCATTGTTAAAGATTATGTCTTCCAGTCTCTCAGCCACCAGAACAGTGTCCCCAGGGAGCAGCACGGTGCTAAACCAACAGTATGTCCTATTTTGTTCCCCCCGATCCACCAGTTTAATTATTTTCATTAATTTTAACAGCCAGCTAAATATCCATTGTTATGAAAAAAAAAAAAAGTAATCAGAAAGCAATGCCATACTCAGAGCTGATAAGAGAGACATGAATCTATCAGAAGCAAGAGGATGCCTGCTGCGTCACATGGAGATGCGGTGCTATTTCATAGCCCAGGAACCTCAGCTTTGCCTGTTGTTGCTCTCAGCATTCATTAATAAATAATCCTGGGGAGATTTCATGCTTTTTCCAGCAGGCCAGTGAGCAGGCTGTGCAGAGAGCCTGATGTCCAAGGAGCAGGTACCAGGCGAGGGGGCAGGTGCTCCTGCCTCTGGGCAGCCTTGTTACCTGCCAGCCAGATGAAGAGTTTACCACAGGCATGGCCCGTGTCTGTCTGCAAGCCCGAACAAACAGGGCAAAGCACTGCTTCCTGCCTGAGGCCAGGAGAATGGTGCAGGATGAGCACAAGGAGATGGCACCGTGGTAGGAGCACGTAGTTTCGGGAGCATGCTTTGGGTGGATGAAGCCCAGCGTGCTTGGTTAAAGAGCCATGTTTGCAATGCATTTTTTCACCCTTGCTAATTGGTACACCACTGTTTTTATGTCCTTTGAGGGGCAGAAAGCTCAGGGACAGGTTTCACTGCTGCATCCTCCCTCTGCCAGGGGAAAGAGAGCGCTCAGTCCTGCCCCGAGCCAAAAGCCCATAGTCGGGAGGGAAAACTGGTTACAAATGGCGCTTCCCAGCAATGGAAACTGATGTGTTCCCACAGCCTTTAATTCCTTTATTTCTATTATCTTCATTATCCCATGTCCCACTGCAGAAAGTGATGCAAAGTTGTTTTGTCACATGCTGTTACCACAAACGATGGTATAAGACCGCCAGATTTTCTCCTCCTGTGAGGTCTTTCAGTCAAGCCCAAGGGAAATCAGGAATGTCATCAAGTCAAAAAGGTGGTGTAAGGGCACTACTCCCACTGCTGGGCTTCAGGCAGAGGGGTTGTTAAGTGCAAAGGGTCAGTTTATCATGCTACATCAGTCTTATTTTAAAAGTAGTCCTTTTTTTGTATCATATTAACATTATTTTCCCACTTGTTGTCTATGCCAGTGCTGTAAGTAGAGCAAATTAGGCTTAGGGGATGATGGCTCACCAGTTTTTTTATTTGAAATCTATGAGAAAGGAAAATGTGGTGGAGTCTTCATTTTTTGAGGTCTGTGTTTCAATGCATCAAGACAATAACACCCTGAGAGATAGGCTATACTTCAAGTGTGTTTTATGAGCTGAAGACAGAATTATTGACTTGGTTTCTTTAGACTGTGTTGTGCAGGAGATCAAAGAAGGTGTTCGTAATTGTCTTCTAGGAACCTGACCAATGCCAATGTCACAAATTCAACATTAATAGCCAGTGTTTACCACCCAGGAAGGCACAAAGATGGTAAAAAAGTTACATACAGACAAAAGGGAAATAATAGGAAAGAAAATGACTTCTTTCCAAGTGCAAAATTTATTTGAGAGCAACTATGAGGAATATTACACATAGTTTAATCCATGCCAGATCTCTTGGTGAGCATATAAACATATTCATGCTATTAATGTTTCCACTTAGAAGCAAACTGCCATTGCGCTACATCATAGAAACTTTTTGATATAAAGGTGGGGATGAGGAGAACTGAGGTCCTACTCCAGTAAAGACACAGTCCCATTACGAGCAATGTGAGCCAAGCTCATGCACAACCCTGCGAGAAGCTGTTTGAAGAAGCTAATAGCTTTGTTTCCTCAAATTAGTTATTTGATTGTGCAGAGCTCGCAGGAAGAAGAAACTGAAGCTACCTGTCTTCTCCTCACCTACAAACAAAGCAGTGGGTAAGCTTCTTCACTGTATCAAACAATGACTTTTTTATTTAAAAATTGAACATTCCTTCTATTCAAATCTAAATACAATGGACTTTATCTTTGATGGGCTCATGGGGCCCTCAAATGTCAGATCTGTAACCCTGTGG
This sequence comes from Balearica regulorum gibbericeps, assembly GCF_011004875.1. Taxonomy (NCBI): domain Eukaryota; kingdom Metazoa; phylum Chordata; class Aves; order Gruiformes; family Gruidae; genus Balearica; species Balearica regulorum. Next base: position 4,433,319 of record NC_046190.1, on the reverse strand, counting down.
AACAGATCCTCATCACTCTCTATTGTTTTCCACCAGATGAAGATCTTCCATAGAAGCTACATAAATAGCCCATTCATAAAAGTATAAAAACATATTGTACCAAGACAATAGCCCTGCAAGACCAGCAACATCCCTGGTGAAGTTAGCAGAGTTAAACATGCAAAGAATTTGCCTCTCTCCTCAGGCTCCAGTGCAGAATCCCAATAACCATCATCTCTGTCTCATCTCCATTTCCATCACCATTTCATAAAGACTGGGAAATAAAGATGAAAAGCCAAGGCTTTAGCCACCTGGAGAGCTCCTGTGTTCGTGGTGCAAAATGTGCTATGACAATGTACAGTAAAATAGAGTCTATTATCTAGTCCTCTTTAAGAGGACTTCTTAAGAGATTTCTTTAATGTTTCAGCTTTGGAAAAGTTATTGATTTCCCTATTCATGTTCCCATTTCATTTTTTTTCCCCCTAATCAGGGTTGGCTGCTTTCCCTTTATGCTTTATGTGTACAGGAGGGATGCAAATGTAGCAGTGATATTAAGAGGTGCTGAGACCTTGACGCAGGATTTGCTGAGGGCAGTTCCTTGGTCTTTGTTTATGGCAGAACTATAGCACCAGGACAGTACTAAGGGATTAATGAATTTAAGCCAAGAGTGGGTTTCCTCATAGTGTTGCATGCATGGGAACTAACATGCACGTATGCTTAGCCTTCCCTCTTCCACATATACTACTTGTATTCTGCTCTGCTTAAAAATTGAGGAGACATTGAATTGTTCATCACAAGCTATATTTTCAGCCAACATGTGGTCGCAACAGGAGTTTCCTTTGGTCCTTACTTGAAAAGATTTAGATGTGGAAAATATAATGAGAACACGGATTTAGTTCACACTTATATTTATATATCTCCAGGCATTTTGCCTCTTTCTTGGAAATATTCTGCAGCATTTATCATGGCACAATGCATTTGTGCCACATCACTGAGTTCATCGTGGCAGCCCACAGTGTTGACTTATTGGCAGGCCACTTCTTAAGGTCAACATCAGCCTTGCCTTTACACAAAGCAGAAATGCTCCTTCTACCTGGTTAGGCATCACTGCAAGTGAGCCGTGGGAAGCCAAGGATTCTCTAGTTAAAAGGCTGATTAGCCTGTCTTAAAATAAACTTAAATTGAACCAAGGGTGAATGATCCAGAAAATAACAAAGTGCATCTAATTAGAGTGGAAATGGAACAAACTGTGCTCTGCCTTTTTGGCTTTATTTTATATGTTAATGACAAGTGATAAGCACTATGCCTGATATTGTTAAAGAGCTTGGGTGGATGAGCCTCTTGTCTTCAGCCAGATGCTGCTATCGTTTACACCAACATAAACAAGAAGAGTCTTCCTTGGTATGGATCCAAAGAGCTGAAGCCCATCTTACGTCACATCAGCCTCAGTAGGAACCTTGAAAAGCCTGGGCTTTTTTTCAGTCCTTCACATAACAACCAGAACATTTTGACCTCTGCGCTTAACCTTAAATTAAATTTGCCCTTAGCTTTTCTGGGCCAGAGGGTCAATTTACAAAACATTTGGAGCTATTCAGTTCCCACCAGTACAAAGTTCAGAGAATGTCAACTCACAGCGGTACCATAGATCTGAGCTTCGTACCTCTGCCCATCATCATACATGTACGCTGTACATCGGCTGTGTTAAGTATATTACTTGCATCGTTTAACTTGTGACAGCTCCTTATACTCAAAGTATGCTGAGGCTGGAGGAGAACACACAGGAAGTTTTACAGAAGTCTCTAGGGGAAACCTGGAGTTGAAAAGCATCACCAGATGAAAAAAGGAGGCATTGAAATGTGCTGCTGTAATAGGAATGTAATGAAAACTGTAATATCAGCACAGGGTGCTGGTGAAATTATCCAGTTATTTCAATATCGTGCTGTAGATTTCTCTGGTGTCCTGTAAATACGTATTCTGGGCGGAATAGCTTAAAAGAAATAAAGGTGCTGCACCAGCGGTGGTTGTGATTTGATAAACATCAGTCTCTCCTGCATCAATGTCCCTTAACTATGCAGCTAAGGACAATATATATTAATTTCCAAGTCTAAACTGAAACAAGGTAGAAAGTTCTTTCCTGTTTTTAATCCTAAAATTATTTCCTGTGGATGCTATATATAGTACTTACTGCCCTCAAGGGCTTGCTGTTTTGGTAAGAACGTACTTGACCATACCTCTGAGGCTCACCGAGGGCTGGGCTGTCCCCTCACCAAGTACACAGCTGTATAACATCCTAGACAGGGCAAGAACCAGGTTCTGACTCCTGATTTGAATGACTTCTCGGCCTGGAAAGGAATTACCCAGAGTCAGCTCCCTTACCTTGATGAAGCTGACCTGTACTTTGGGAAACTGAGCCAAGACTTTGTCCCTCCCAATTTGCCCACTCAGGGTGACAAGTAGCAGTGTTGGTTGTGAGGTCTAGGAAAGGGCTGGGCAACCCTTAGAAAGGTGCCAGTTGTGTTCTTAAAAACATTAAGATTCTCGAACTGAAGGTGTTGGGGATTGGCCCATTATTAGTTCTTAATTTTGGTTTGGGTTTTTTTCTTCCTGAGGTGATCTGACCTTCTGACTACGGAGTTTTGTGGGCTGTGCAGCTGTACATGACTGGGAAGTCAACATTGGCACACACAGCTGCCAACATTGCTCAGAGGTCAAGCTACCGAAATTACAAGAGAGTCCAAGAGGAGAAGGAAAAAACCTAAAGCATGGAAAAAGGAAGGGGGGGGAAAAATAAGCCTGAAGATTAAATATTTGTGGCAGATCCAAAATTATGGCGAGAGGTGCTAGTTTCTCCATAGTTGAGATCAAAGCCAGAGCTTGACCATGAACCAGGCTTCATTCCCAACTCCACCCTCAGCTTCAGCAAGGCCAAACCAATTCTCCTAACACTTGACAAAGCAGACCTATCCCAGGGCAGAGTTTTTCCAGCATACTGGGAAAAAAATCTGGCAACGCCTCTGGACAACTTCAGTGATCAAAACATTCAGAGGCCTTTCATATATTTGTAAGATTTTCCTATGATTCCTTGTTTGGTTTTCTTTTTTTGGATTTTGCCTTGCCTTTAAAATGAAAAACCCTAAATGTGTTTGCTTTATTTCTCTCTTTTTAAAACAGTTCTCAAATGGGGTAGCAAAGAGATGCAGAAGGATGGAAGAGGCTGTGTGGAGGTCAGCTGCTGCATGGCCAAGCCGAGTATCCGATGGCCACGTACCAGCCTGCAGCTCACGCTTGGTTCCGTCATTCCCGGCACAGGTGAAAAGTTTTGGGAGGGTGAGGGATATCAGTCCATCCCCTTCCTGCTCCCTTTATCCCAGTTTATATTATCCCAGCTCCAGATAATAGCTTGCAGCAGGAATGCCCTTCTCCTGCAGGGTTGGAAGAGCCTCCCAGGACGCTGCTTAGCAATCCAGCTCCAAAAGGCATGGAAAGACTTTGAACAATCTGTGAGCAAGTGGCATTTTTATCTATATTGAAATGTTCAGACCTTGAAATACAGACTGTACTTCTGCATTAACTCAAAGTGAATGATATAATACCCTTGAATTAAATCACTGGGGATGACGATGGTAAATCTGTCTTTATATTGATAGTGTCATCTTATTGTCCCTGCTCTATATCTCCTTCACCATGACAGTGTGGCAGTGAAACTCCAGCACACTGATGTTCCAGCATCCATGTCATTTAATGCAACTGTCCCTGGTCTTATAGAATAGATGGCTCAATCCTAAACAGATTAACTCCCTCCTAGAAGCTATACAAAAGCAATTCATTTTTGCCCTGGATACGCACGCGAACGCACAGTCGCACAAAGAGGTGACTTGCATGAACATCAAGGAGAATATACATCCTGAAAAATCCCTCACCGCATCCAAAGACCTGCAGAGAGGAACAGCAAGAGTAACATTGGGAACCAATCCCAGCCTGCAGGGATTTCATTAGGCTAAATAATATTTATCTACGTTCATTTATCTAGAGCCCACATGTGGAATAAGACATGGGTGACTCAGTGAGATTTCTTTGTCTCTCAAACACTATTAAACTTCTGGAAAGTTCACAGAATTAAACTCTTACTAATGTCTCTTTTTTATATGTACAAATTTAACAACAGCAAACAGCAAATTCTTGAAGACAGACTAGAGGCCTGTCCCCAGAATATAGAATGATATCACAGGATTTTCTGTGTTTTAGCTCCGTCTAATAACAATCTATTTTTCTAAGCTGATGGCCACGTGGATTTTCTAAACCACTAGCAAATTTATTCTCTCCTAGTAAAAATTGAGATATCCTAATCAAGGGTTTGATGAAAAACTGAAGGAATCCAATGATAGTCTTTCCACTGACCTCAATAAGTTTGGATACGGACCCTGAAAAAAAAGTTAATGTGCATCTGGAGAAATAGTGGGCTGGAAGTGAAACATCATGTATAAGTCTATTGCCTGAAATTGCTGCAGGAATAGTATTTGTCTGATGTTTCAGTATGGTTACATTTTAAAATATATTCTCTGCATGGTTAGAGTAAGCCTTTTCCTTAAGTGAAAAAAAATGGAGCCGGTCAGACTTCTCTGTTTGGCTGCTGATGGCATTTTTCATTTTTATGCTTTTCTCAAGAGCTTGTCCAGAAAAACATGAGATTTTGCTGAAGCGATAAGGGAATTTATACATTCAGAACAGATCTGTACCATTATGACTTCAATGTGTAATGCTGAGGCAATAAAATTTATGACTCTCTTCTTCAGTGCTTTAATGAGGCATTGCCAGGCTCGCTGTATATTTGCAAATGTCTTAACAGATAATGATTTTTAAAAGTACTGGAGTACAGCTGCCAGCACAAATGGCCATAACACCAATTATCTTTGCAGGATTTAGTCATGTTGAATTAAAGGCAAAACTGAATCATCGGCCAGTTTTCTCCTCCAATTTGTGAGGGAAGTCAAGGGAACACATTTCTTCTGGACATATCTCCTGTTAGCTTTCCTCCCCTTACATCTCCATTGCTGGCATAATCCCAGTAATTAAACTGAGCCTCCTGATGAGACTTATTATTTTTAATCCAGCTTGTTAAAGGGCATAAGTGTTTTCACTAATCCATCTTTGGCAGGCCTGCTTTTCCAAGCATAACCCTTCTTCTGAAGGGAGCAAGGGTGCCTTGATAGTGCCTGGGACAGGGCTCCCCAACGGTTGCGTTGCTGACTGACACCCCACTTGAACGTTCAAGTGACCCATAAATTCACAATCAGTTTAGAGTCGTGTGGGACCAGGTAGAGATGGTGAAGGTGAGTGGGTTGACAAAGTCAGTCATGGAAATGTTTACTTGCACTCTGTTTTCTTGCATATCCTCGCAGAAGACTCTCCATACCCAAACATCTGCAGGGCCAGAAAGCACAAGAAAAATGGGTGGGATCTCCTGTGTTGCCGATCTCCAAGCTCTCCAAACTTTTCCATGTTGTTCAGCCTTCGTGAAGTGAGTCTGTCTGTTTAGGGGGAAAAAATGGTAAACCATAGAAACCTTCTATCCCTTCTGTTTCACTGCCAAGAGACATGCCAAACCCAGTAGCTAGCTTGTTTAAGGTCAGACCAGCTGAGTATACAGCTTTTTGAAGTGTTCCAGAAAGGTGCAATGACTGATGGCAATTTTATTTCCCCTAAATTCTGAATTGAAGACTAGTAAGTAGCAACTTCCCTGTTCCCCTTGAGAAGAAGTGCAATTGTGGCCTGTTGACCTCCTTAGCTTCCCCTGTTTGCTGTCTAGAGCAAAGGGAGAACCATTTGGGTGTAATTTTTCCCACAGAAACTTGACTGGCCGAGGGAGTGTTGGCTCCTGTGAAGAGGCAGGAGGAAAGTACCTGCTCACACAAAGGCTTCCCTATGCACTAACTTCACATCATGCACCTCCAGCCCTAACACCCTCTCAGAGTAGCCTTTGGCAGAGGATTGGATCAGTAACTGAAAGCTGCTTCTGGTTTTCAAAGCACAGGATCCTAGGCATAGCCTGCCGGCTTCTGGGAGGTCTCTATTTCAGCACCTGTGTGTTTGTAAGGTATCACAGGCTGGTCTTTGGTCATTGACTCAATTGCCCCACCAGGAAGGTCGGATGCTGATTCATAGGTCATGACGAAGTCATTAGTTATGAATTTATATCATCTGAGCTATTCCTCTTGGCTCATACAGAACTGAAGGCATGGAGCGATGCCAGGGCACTGGTCCACCACAACTCCGCCCTCTCCGAAGGCGTCCCTCAAGCAGACACATTTTGCTGACTGGGTCTCATGGAACAACCTTCAGCATGCTTTCTCGGCTGTTCCCACACCTGACTGGCCAACTAAGGCAGAAAACTGTTCATTAATTTAGCTTCCAGGTCAGGTATGAAAGGAAAGAGTGTGACAAGCTCACTGGCTTAATATCCTTAGCTGATTAAGGTATGTGTTTTAGTAAGGTCCAGAGACCAACTTTTCCTGTCTAATACAGTAGCTAAATGAAACAGAAACATTTTCCTCAAAATCTTTTATGCAAATGTCCGTGATTTTTCCCTCTGAAATCAATGAGATTTTCATTTTAGCCTCATTCACTTGGATGCATTTGATACCAAGACTTTGTCAGCTGCACCTCCCTGTTGAGTGTACAAGTGCAACGTTCTTGGGCTGCGTGATTCCTTTTCTCTCAAGGGATAGAGCTACATGTTTAGAGCTCTAAACAGTAGGACTTTGCTGATTTACTTTAGCTGGAAGATCCCAATGAGAAAAAAATTGATGCTGTGGGTTACACACAGCAGTTTTTCTCCAGTCTCATACCTTGCAATTTCTTCTTAATCTTAATACTTCATAAACACATTCACTTTAGTATATGGTGCAACCGCAGGCTGAAGGTTGTCTTGAAATAGGTGCTGTAAAAAACATGGAAGGCAGAGAAATTCCCAATCCAACCACAAAACACAAGATGAAATGGGGACAAAATAGCATGGCAACTGCCTGCCCAAGCCTGAGACCCAACAATGCTTCTGGAGGAGCAGGTCCCTCTGAAATGCACGTTGTGGAGCAGCAGCCCACAAACAGGTAGAATGTGATCATTAATTTGTGGATTGCAACATCCACTGAGGTTAGAGTGAAGACTCAGCTCTTTTATGCACTCATGTTGCTAAGAGCAAGTGTTGCTTTCATTTGCAAACCCACAAATCCCATGTGGAGTATTATTTCCCTGTTTTCCAGTGCTAAGAAATGTGTCTATATAAAAGCTCTCAGAAATATTGCTCTAAGGGTTCTGTAATTCAATGTAACTCCCAGCCCTAATAACTACAAGGTGATTTTTCATGGATTTCTAAAATTGGCAAGCTAATATTTCTTGAATCAGTCAGAAAAGAAATACTTCTCTATCCTTTGCTTGTTCTTTCCTCATCAACAAGTGCAATTACAAAAACATATTTCCCCAGCCCAAGATTTTAGGACTCCCTGTCAGAGTCATTTTCCCATCCTCCCAGAGTAAATCTGAATCCTATTACACCAGGGAAATGTTAACGGATTCATCTTCCACCCCTGATGGCCATAACTTCCATTTCTACCTATCAAATATATGTCGCGGCTGGAATGGGTGAAAAGCAAAGATATTCTTACGAGCGTAAAACTGAAAGACATTCATACTGAGAAGAAAAAATAGTGACACAGCATTTCCACTCTCCCCAGGGAACAGAGCATCAGCTCCAGAGACGAACAACCTTATGCTTATCAGGGGCTCTGTCTGGGCACTATTTACTGCTCTTATTTAATCAACTCAAAGCCTTACCTGTGCTGGGAAACAGCCATGTGTGAGTGGAGACCAGACGTATAGAAGTCATGAACATGTCATGGAAGAAAAATGGTATTCTTAAGCCAAAAAGAGTAAGCCCTTTCCACACAAAGGTTATGGATGCTTTTAATTCCAGAGCCCCATGTGCCAGTGCTGCAATAATTGATGCTATAGCTTGACAAGCCAGATCAATAATTAATGGTGAGTTTGCTAGTTTTGAACCAAACAGCCGCAGCAGAAGTTAAATGCATTTGCACCCTGTCACAGGACCGGCGCGCTTTTAAAAAGATTAGCAGAAATTGGCAGGACGCTTTACAAGAAGTCTGGTGGAGAGCTGGATATTCTGAAGCCTTTAATAACAGCTTGATTTCATTTAAGGCATGCCACCTAATCAGGTTACTACAAGCACAGGGTGGCTCAGCTGACGAGTGGTGTGTGATGGATCTCCTGTACGTTAAACACCTTCCTTCTGGAAGTGTCAAAAGCATGATTCATGGGGGTTTTTTATCCCTGTGCTCTTGGGGAGTTCAGTTGCAACACCATGCACTTTGTGAGAATTAAAACAAAAATGCAGGCAGGCAGCACTGAGTGAAATGGTAACGCAGGCAGTGTATAGTATGTCATTCCTGTTTGGTGGGAATCAAGGGGTAGTGCAACGCTAACCTTTTAAAAGATCTGCTTCTATGGAGCGTGCCTTTGCCTGAAGGGACCTCACCGCCCCAGGAGTCTCTGGTCTTACCTATTCTTTCCAACCCCGCTCTCCCAATGAAGAAAGATGGGTTGATCTGAAACCAGCATCAAGCTTGTAATGTTGTTTATCCCAGCCATAAAGTAATCGAGAGTTAATCCTCGAGTTCTCGCTCAGGGAAATTATCTTGTATCAGCGGTGGGCTCCTGCCTTGTGTAAGCAGGTCAGGATTTGACTAATTTTATTGTGATACGTTTTCGAGATGCCACAGTGATAAGTTAATGTGGCAAATGCATTATTAACAGTAGCACATGATTAATGCATGGTATTGGGATACTGTCGATGGCACGTTCTGCTCATGTTGTGCCACTTTTGCGGACAGCTGAGTTTAAAAGTGATGACATGGGCTGTCCCATCAAAGAGGAGGCAATTGTCAGGCATTCGCGTTTTTAGCACGTGAATCCCAGGCCCAAGTAATAAGAGCACGGTGCAGACTTTTTATAGTCTGTGCAGGAATGTATGCCTGTTGCTGAAATATTTTTCAACGTAGCCAAAGGTTAATGTATGCATTGCCATGCATGTAATTAACACTTCTTCTCTTCAGCACCTCACCTTTTAATATTAACATCGCTCTTGTCCATTTGTCACAGTAGCTGGCATTTCCCTTAATTTTTTATATCTTCCCAAATTTACAGCGCTGCTTTTCTGTCCTCCACATGTGTACCTGCAAACCCGTGCCCAAGTCTCATTCCTGATGCTGAGCAGATTTCCAAGTCTCTGCTCCAGCAGCACCTTGCAGTGCCCAGCACTGACCGCCCCTGCCAACCTGCAGGCAGGGAAGGATGCTCCACACGTGTCCCACCTCTGCGTCCTCCCAGGACCTTCCTTCAAGCTTCCCTCCAGTCCGTGCCTGCAATCTGAGATGCAGCAGCTCCTCTCTGCCAGTTCAGGAGCTTGTCAAAGACCTGCTTCATCCTTTGTTGCTTTCACCCACCCTGCCCCTCCATCCCAACTACCATTTCAGCTCCTCACTAGATCTGCTTTTGACATTTTGACATTTTTGGTCCGTCTACCGCGGCTTCTTCTGACCGTGACGTATGTCAGTGCTCCCAAGGGACGTCAGTCAATTCCTTTGCTGTAGTTTCAGCTTCTTCTGTGATGATCAAGGCTTTACTAGTCCCTGACCAGGAACTGAAGCAATTCAGAGTTTGAATGAAACATTCAGTCCATTTAATATTTTAATGCTCAGCAGTGGAAGTGATGCAATCACTAGACAGATGCTGACCGCAAGCACCTAGCTGTCCTGGATCACATGTCTTCTCAGTTTTCTTGAATCCACACACTCCATACAAATTAAAGATAAGATCATGTTTTCTGTATTATGTCTCTATCTTTTGACGGATTTTGGAGCAGGATTTCAGGTGTCTCCATGCCGAATGGCAGCACGTTGTCCCTCCAGCATGGGCTCCAGGAGGGAGAGCTGCCATTTGCTCACCCACTTCCACCCTCCCTTGAGTTTCCCTTGGCTGCTCTTTAAAAAAATGCTGAGAGCACACTGTCGCTGGCACACAAAAAAGATGGGCTGTTGCTAAGTATTACTCCAAACTACACCAGAGCACATAGCCATAGTGTGTTATTAATAAGAAGAATTTGTTTAATTAATACTCATTTCCTCATCAGTTGTCAAAGTCCTCCTTTTCCCCTTCCATACTTCTCTGTAATGCTGAGTTCAGTGTTTTTCATGAATTTACCATGCCAAAAAGGCACCGTGCTGGGATGCTGGTCGGTCACCTTGCAGGGATCACACATTTGCCAGCAGGACCGGTCGCCGGTGCTGCTCAACACTGCAGAGGAGGGAGGTCAGCGGCGTTAGTCAAAACTAACTGGAGGGGCGAATGATCTAAATTTCAGAGACCCATGTGAGGTGGAGGCTTGACTGGGGCAATCACTCTGGCGATGGCAGGGCTGCAGAGGGGGTTCAGGACGGGGCAAGGACAGCCTGTTATGGGCAGCGGTGTGTTTTCAGCCAGGAATGCAGAGGGAAAGCAAACAAGTGAAATACTTGGAGGCTGTTTTGTCCCATCCTGCTGTTTGTTTCCCCTCTTCCTCTGGCCCTGCTCCTACCACGAAAGCACTCCAGGCTGAGGAGGTTTAACTGCCTTCCCGTGGCTTGGTGGCGGAGGTACAAATGCAACTTGAAACGCCCTTAGGACAAGGAGGACACCATAAAACCGTACCTCCTCCTGCTATTCCCATTACTGCACATCTTTCATAAGAGGGGCGGTGAGTGCTTTGCTATGTGTGTGCTTTCGCTGGAGCCTGTCGCGCGCTGCGCCGCTCCCTTCGCGGGCAGTGAGGAGTTTCAAAGGCAAAATACTGGGACAGAGAGAGAAAAAGAGTCCTTTTCTATTGTAGTTTTCTAAGTTATTCTTTCGCCGTCATAAAAAAATACAAGGGAGGAGAAGACTTTTAAAAGACTCAAAGGAAATAAACATCGACTGAACTCACTTGACTCCGGTTGCCAGACTTGGAATTTTTAATAATTTTAACATATCAGAAATGCCTGTAATTCTCTGGAAACCCAAAGGCTGCCTTGGTTTTGTCTTTCATTTTAGCCTGACAAAAGATGAGCAAAAACCCGTATTTTTCTTTTTCCAGCCTAAGACAAAACTTCTCTAAATAAGGAGGAATATCCAGGTCAACAAAGCAGGGACAGGCTGCACCATGGAAAAAAACCCATCAGCTCAGTTTCCAGAGAGGTGAAGAATCAAAGGGCTTTTTCCCTGCCAAGAATTCCCGTCTCCCAGAGAAACTCGACCGATTTGAAAAGACCAGCAGAAAACTCTAAAAAGGGATTTATTTTTTCTTTCCTCCCCATGGGAAAAGGGGCAGCTACATTCTCTTCCTATTACAAAAACTCCACATTTTCTTAACTGAAAGCTGGACATCTTTTCAGTGTGTTTTTAGTGCCTTACAAATCAGTTTGAGTTTCAGTCTCTCTTGTTGTTCCCCAGCCACTGGAAGGGCTGGTTTTTTGATTTATATTTCATAGGGGTAGGTGATGATACTTTACTCATCTTGGAAAGTCGTTAGCACGAGGAGTCCCGCTGGAACATAATTGTCTGCAAAACTGCCTCTCCATGAAAGGTATTTGCAGGCTGGATCCCATAGACAGGGCTGGGCCAAATCGTAGTCAGTTGTAAAATATGATCCTTTGGTCTGTTGTTTCCCTAAACTGACTATCTTAAGACAAAAAAATCCTTCAGCAGGTATTTTAGCCAGGCACTAATGATATTTTATCCCGTTTGAGTAATCCTACTCCCTGTCATAAAAGTCCAAGATGTCTCAAAAGCAGCTCTCTGGATTTAACTGTGCTTAGCCAGCCAAGTCCAACCCATTTATTTTTCTTCTTCTCCTGAAAGTATTCAATATATTCAAATGCATTATGACAATTGTACCAAACCAAAAATAAAAAATAAAAAAATCATAATAATAAAGGGTATGTGGGAGGGTTCCAAGAATTCCTTAGGAAAATGTTTTCAAATTCATGGGCATAAAAAAGAGCACTTTTCTTTCTAGGCATAACTGACAAAAATGCTAGGAACTAGAGCTGGGAAAAATATTTTGAATTTGGTAAATGGTGGCAACTTTTTCAATACTTTTTTCTTGGAACCCTAACTGAATTACAGCAACAAAATACAGGTAAAACAGCATCTTCCTTGGAAACTTGCAGTGAAAGTTTCAGGCTAGTTCAGCAAACACATTTATTTAAGCTCCACATACTTTTCTAAATTTTAGCAGTGGGCAAGGTGAGCATATTTATTTGAGGAGCTGATTCTGCCACCCTTCCTTGGCCGGCATCTAAGAAATTGCACATAATTACTGGAAAAATACAAGATGGCAAGGGACTCTTCTACCTCTGATTGAAAGCTACTTTTTAAAATTTCTTTTTACCCCAACTATGCTGTATATGCTGGTTCCTATCCTCATGCTGTTTGCCACAAAAGGAGTTTATCACTTAGCTCATGACATGTCCTTCTCCCAGTGAAGTCAATCAGACTCATCCCATGTTTCAGCTCCTGAGGGATCAGGTATCTAGAAACTCTGGCAGAGCGAGCGCTGACGATTTGTGGGGGGTAAAAGGTCCCATCATGAGGTTCAGCAAGAAGGGGTGCAGCCCCCTCCACCCGCCGACCCCCGGCACCAGGGGCCGTTTTGCAGAGAGGCAGGTGCCACCAACATTGGGTTGCAAGGAGCAAACAAATAACTCTACAGGGGTCAAATATTGATCACTGGGAGGGAGTTCACATAAAAATGTGGCTCAAAAAATAACGTGTTTTCTCCCTTTTTTTGATCCATCTTGGCTGCCCATGTCCTTCAGCACCTTTATGTCCTGTTGCATCTCTCTGTAGCAGCCACGGCCTTTGCCAGGCGTTGGGCACGGAGAGCAGCCAGCTCTGCGAGAGGTGACCCAGCAGGAGAAGAGACTCCAAAACATGTCCTCCATTGATTTTTCTCTTTTTTTGCTGCATTTTATTTTAGCTTTTTTATGACACCAGCAGCCGTAATAAAATATGCAAAGTCATGAAAGCCTCAGGGCTGCCTGAGTTCACGCGGTTTGGCATAAGGGCCAGCAAAGGGCAGAACCTCCTCCACGATGGGCGAACAGAAAATTCTCCTTTCCAAAGCAGGGCAGCCACAAAATGCTGTGGCAAATCCCACCAGGCATTACTGAGGACCAGCAGGAGAGGGCATCCCCTCTTATGGATTAAGGAGAGTTCAGAGTAGAAGGATTGTAAAGGACAGAAACACACAGGGATGGGAAAGCTCCAGCCTCTTTTACGTGGCTTGTAAAAATAAATTCATAGATAAAAAATTGTCAGGAGTACCTCTGTGGCCACGCTTTACCCCCCGAAACACTGCAAATTGGAACAAGGAGACACTTCAGCAAATTGGAACGTTTACTGAAATAGAAAGAAGAGGGAAACTGTTTTTAAGTGAAACATTGGGGGTTTTTTGTCAAGTGTTTACCAAAATACAAGTTGGAAGATTATTTTGAAAATTCAGCCAACTCTAACATTACTGAAAGCTCAGTGAGGGCAAGTGGGATATGAAATAATTTTGTGTAGATGTGGTTTACTCTGTATTAGAAATGAATGTAGACTGTCTGACTTTATTGGGCTAATTAATTGCATGCTCTCCCAAGTCAGATTAGGTAACTGCATTTTCAGTTGTTTGGCATTCTTACCAGAAAGTGGATGTCAGCCAGATACTTTAAAGTATCCCCACTATTCCATTTGCTTCCAAATAGATGTTTTAGCTTTGAATTTGAAGTAGGAGTAGCTCAAAACAAAGCAGCAAACCAGTTTCTCAGCGTGGTGATGACTTCTGGGCTATTTGATGCATTTTGATGCAGTATCAGTGGTGGAAGTTATTTTATGTTAGTAAAGAAAATCATCACTGCGTGGTAATTATAGATATAAACCATGAATGTCAGGTACATGCCATAACTGATTCACATTTGAGAGTAGGTTTTTTAATAACATGCCACATGGTGCAACATCTCCCATTGCAGCATGGAAAGGAGCTGTCATGCAAACATCTCCTGACGATGCCTTGAAGGATCTGCAGTGCCGGCGGAGAAGCTTGGCTAACATTGGCATGTCCTACTTATGTATATGTCTTAATCAACACCACATTTGTCCTGCTCCTCTCTCTCACCTACTCTCTGTTTTTGCTGTACCTAGAAGAGAACAACTCTAGGTCATGAGCTTCTACCTTATAGTTGTAACATACGGGCTCAAAAACTGCCTGGCATCCTATGTGGGAAATTCAAGAAACAAGCTGTAATGACACTGCTTGCTAAATGCTGCAAGAAGATCACTGGAATTCATTGCTATTTTCATACCACTCTGACAGGAGAAACTAATTCAAGGCACATTGAAAATGTAGCTGATGTGTTGTGAAGACTGAAACAATATGGGCTGAGAGCAAAGGCCAAGAGTAAATTCTTTCCAAGGAAGCTGAGCATGCTGAGCATGTGTTAGAAGGGCCTTTCTAAATCCGTGGATAACATAACTGCTGTAGCAAATGCCCCTTGCACAGACCCTTTCCTTTCTAAGATGCGGAAGATATTGAAGCTGTCTTTTGCCAACCTTGCAGTCCTCCTCCACTCTGTGTCTCAGCTGCTCAAGCTGGCAAGAAAAATGAAAGAATTAAATCTTTTGCAAAAAAACTCTAGCAGGAACTAAGGAGATTATCAACTCAGAGAGCAATCCCCTTTAAAAGTATCTGTCTTTGATATGTATCCTCCAAGGTATATTTAGGGCAGCTCCTATTGAAATTGGTGACAATTAGGCACTTAGATACCTCTGTGGTATCTAAGCCTTCCCACTCCCCCCAGCAGTCCTAACAAAAGCTTTTGAGTGCCATCCCCTGCAGGAAGAATTAGTTTGGAAAAGGGAAATGGGTTTACAAGTTGTGAACTCAGACAAGGACATTCAAACAACAAAAACCTGGCCGACTCCTTTGTTCAGCCACAAAAGCCAACCACCATTTGGCTGAAACCTTCCCTTTTCCACTGCATCTTCTTAACTGAGCTTTTGGAAGGTCCAGCTGTAAGAAGCAGATCAAACGAGCTGCCAGTAAGGAAATGTCATCTCTTAGGGGTTAAAGTACCTCCTGGGAAGTGGGTGCAGACGCTGTGGCTCGGTGGGATCAAAAAATATCTCCACCAGCAAGTCGGAGCTGAGGGCATGAAGCTGCTGCAGCAACTGCTCTGCAGGGAAACCTGCCCATCACCAGAGCACTACAGAACCAAGAAACTCCTTTCCAATACCAGATGGTTTTATTAGAGATATAGCACAGACTAGTTCTTGCTGGTTGCCTCGCTCTACTTCTCTCCCTTTCCCCAAATAGGCACACTGTCTGCAATTTCCTTTTGCTGCACAGCTTCTCCCCCAGACTTTCCTCCTCCCCTGAAACCCTGCTAAAGACCGAAGGAGACGGGACTTGCAGAAGCAGAAGCTTTTGAAAGAAGTTTAAAGGAAACTTCTGAATAGCCTGGCTGGGTGAATGCTGAGAGGAATGTGAATATCTGTCTGAAAATAGAAAGGATGGAAAAGAATTATTCAAGGTGCTTCAAGAGGTTATAAATAAAAATAATGAGACGAGATTTCAGAGGGAAATGTTAAGGCTGAATATCAAGGGGAATTTCCTGACAGTGAGTGCTTTAGGTGTTTCCTAGTGGTATTTTAAGAGAAGTGATGGAAAAGTTATCACTAAAGGCATAAAAATTGTGCTGGAGAAGGCGCTGGGAAAGGTACATCAGGCAACACCACCCCGCTGGGCAGAGGCGGGCAGAATCAGTCCCCCTCCATCTTCCCTAAGTCCATCGCTTAATAACAGTAATGGTACCCTAATGCACGTGCCCGACCAGCCAGGAACAACATGGGCCCCCAACTTTTTGTCACAGAAGTGCAGAGGTTTGTGGGAGTTTCACCAGACTGCGTGGTCCATGCTCTGCAAGGTTTCTGCTAAATTCAGTTTACTAAAAGTTCCTGAATTAGGTTATAGGGTTACTCCTTTACAGATTTCATTTATGTCAGCATTTTTATCCTCCACTTAGCAATTCTCATGTTACTCGGAAGCCATCTTTTTTGCATACGCCCAGCAATAACATCACAGGCCAGTTTAGATATTATTTTTCTCAAGGAGTGCCTAGGCACTGAAAGAAGAAGGGAATGGTTTTAAATAGATGAGTGACTTTTACTATTCTTAATCAGAATTCCTTTTAAGTATAGCCCAAGGTAGGAGAAAAAACAGGAAAATAAAAATTTCTACATTTGTCACACACTTTGCACATCAGGTTTGTAAACCATTCTGTCCGACGCCTGCACACACACCAGCCCCAAACTGGAGAGCTGGATCCTCCCCAAAAGCTGGTTCCTGACCTAGCAGGTGACCTTAAAAATTGTCACTCTGTGCATTAAAATGGATATAATAAATTGTTTTTCTTTTTAAAGTACTTAGGTATCTGTCCCTCAGAGCTGTGATGGAGAAGCTGGATATTAAGAAAATAAATAAATAAATACAATTGATAATAGATTTGACTTGGCATAAAACAAGTCCCATGTTAGATCTAAGCCCCGATTCCTGGATTAGGCACTGGCCTGTCATGAATGTTCAGAAGTGGGACCTTTTTCCTATGAAGCTGACATCAGATTTTGGCTCAGTGCATAACCTCCTGCCTTTCTGCCTGTTATCGGGGGAAGATGCAGCTGTACCTTTAGCCTCTGGCACTGTAGCTGGGACCTCATATTTATCATGCATTGTGCTATAGGATGAGGTGAGGAAGAAGGTCATTAAGCTTGTCTGTCCCAGAAAGCAGATAGGCCCACAGCGATGCCTACCAGCATCCCTGTTACTTATTTGAATGTTGAAATAGGTGCTCAGGAAAAACATCACTTTCCAAACAGTAACATTCAATTTGTACAGAGAAAAATGGGTGCAGAGACAGGGTTGTGTGATAAAGATGTGTCACACTGGCACTGAAAAAGCCAAAGGCTTTTTTTCGAAGCCTGTTATAATTGTTCCAGGCGTTGGATCTAATCCTGAAAGATCGCAGTGCTGAAACATATGAAAATCAAAGCAGGGATTACATGTAGTGTAACTTCAGAGTCTTTTTTCTGCTCCCTTCAGGTGGATTTAGAAATGCTTGTTTAGTTTTCATTTACTGTAGGGTTTAAGCACACAATAGGAGCGTGTTACTTAGAGATTACTGAAATGCCGAAAATATTTCTCCTCCACACTGGTCACCAGTGAAATTCCTGATATAAAAAAGCCAAAGAAGGAACAGGGCATTCAAGTAACTTTACAGCAAGAAAATACAACTCTGATGAACCATATAGTATGCTTTTCTCCAACTACTTCTAAAAGACTGTTTAAAAATTGCATTGCTGCACAAGAGAGAGTTGGGTATTACAATATACTGGACTAGCTCAGCTGTACACAGAGAGCTTAATGACTTGTCTAATGTCAAAGATCAAATCAAAATTGCTCTCAGGAAAAGGATGTGGGTATTAAAATGTGTGATTGTGTGTCCTACCCAGGGAAAGTGGTAGGTGACGATGAAAAAGCAAATTCCTACAGAGTGTACTAATTTTTTCGGAAATTATCCTGCAAATGTAATGCATCACTAGTTAACACTTGTTTTATTAGTGAATATGAATGTCAACGAAATGTTAATGTGACATTTTACCACAATCAGGGCATTAATTTAATTATGTAAAGATCTTCATTAATTAGATTCTCTAATTGCTATGTTATTTGCTTCCTAAGCCCAAAATTATTAGTATGATCTTTCTGCAATAGTTTCCACTCCAATATCTGTATAAAGCCCCTGGACCCACAACGTTCTTCATGACCCATTTAATACACTGCATTATTTTCACCGACAGTAGCGACGGAAGTGTTTAGTGTTTGTTGTTATCTTAGTTCCTACATTTGCTAAAAAGACACCTCTTCAACAGGTAGCTTGGACTAAGGCTCCTCCTTGCTTTTGCAGAACATGTCCATAAAGAGGAAATAATCTGACAAGGACATATGTGATTCAGTGGTTTCGTTGTATTTTATGGTTCAGTTTAGGTTACGGCTCATGCCCTTTGTCAAACACAATGTGAAAGATCCTCCAAACATAACTGGAATCAAAAATCAAAGACAAAGCAGTCAGTATCATGTGTACAAGCATATATCAAAAACCTGCAGTGTCTCTGCTTCTCATTAGTCCCAGTTAGCGACCCATTGCACGATGTCCAGTTCCGGTGTTTCTTTGCAGATGGACACAATAATCTCTATTCCACCATCACCCTGGGAAGCTAGACACACGTTCCTGACCTCAAAATGCTATTTTTCTTCCAATCACCTTCACTGATTCCTTTAAAGTTAACCAAATTGCATGTAAATCAGATGGCAAAATAAAATAAGCTTTCTCTTGTGACCACACTGTATTTTTATCGGACATCCCTCCCAACAGGGAAAGCTTGCATGAATGATCCAAAAACCTGAAATTCTGCTCAGTTTTCAGGCTCACCCTGTGGCCACTGTGCTTGGGGCTGATCACTGCTTCCACATGCTGCCAGTCATCTAATACTCCAGGCTGCTTTATTTACATATTTGACAACCAGCATCTTTATCTCCATCTTGCCCCGAAACTATCTACCCTATCTGCTTTGAAGTTAGGGCAGAAGACTTCACCAGCGTGTTTATAGTACACATGTTAAAAACAAGTAGACGCTGAAAAGATTTTCAAGCTTGACAGATGATCATATATTTTTGCACTGGCCACAGTGTCAAATTTAGTAGCGTGGCAATGTGTTTCTATATATTAAACAGTAGCCTGGCGTATATTCCACACCTAAAGTTCAGCAACAGAAGTTCTCATTGCCACCAGTGACACATGCAACTAAGAGCCCTTTGTTTGCCTTTTCTTATAAAGTCCAAGTGCTCTTTACAATGGCCAAGCACTGGGGTCAAGAGCACCATCCCAAGAATATAATATTATGCTTCTTTCACTTATGTAGATATTCAGAAGGGTGGAGGGCTAGCCTCCTAGGTTGTCAGAACAATTTCTTTCCAGCTGATGATGACAGAAAACACAGAGAACTATGCAGCAATGAACCATCCATTTTCCTTACTTTGGAGGAGCTCAGCACCATGATGAGCTGAGGACAATTCAGCAGCAATTGAGGGTTTGAGTTGTGCGGAGGGTTGTGTGCCCATGGGGTCATTAGCCACACGAGTCCCCTGATCCACGGCTCCTTTTCAATTGCGTGCTCCAATATGTAGATTAACACGGGCAGCGGTAACCTTGGTCAGAAATAGCTGGTTCTGTCCTTCTGTCCTGCAGGAGCTGAGGGGGTTCGGCAGTACAAAGATGCTCCTTGCAGGCAGCACTGGGATGCAACAGGAACACCAGGAGGGCTGTCCCCTCCACCTCGTGGAGCTGTAGGAGGTGAGCCATGCATGTCCTTTCTGCATGGCTCAGAAGAGACCATACGGTCCCACAGGCAACTGGCTCTGGCCCCACAACTGTGTTTTCATTTGTTTTCCCATTTTGTTCTTGTTCTTTCAAGTGGAAATGACTAATTTGTTCCAAAGGACGCTGGTGGAGAACAACTTATTTATGTCCCTTCCACAGCTGGCCAGACCCTGTGCAGGAAATGCAGGTGATTTATCTGAGGCCATTTACAAGCACAGAAGATGGGCTTCCTGCACACACTGCTTTTTCCTTCTTCTATTTCCTCTTCTTTTCCACTCTTTCCTTTTTATGAGCGTTTCCAAATTCCTCCCAAAGGGCGATCATGTTTCTGTAAAATTATTGATTCCTCTCATACCTAACAAAGTGCTCTGCCCCTTTCAATGCAAAATTTTTTCTGGATGTCTGTGTTTTCTTACAACGTCTTTTCTGGTTAACAGTCTGCATACTTGATCAGTTGCAACCACAGCTTCTGAGCTAAATGTAGCAGAAAACCACATTAACGTAATCTCTGTAGTGATGAAATGAATTCAGTACACACCATAAATCTTAAAAGTAGGCCTAAAAGCATGAACTCATTACATATTGCATACATCCGTTGTTACCAGGATCTCGTAGTCATGAACTTAAAGTTTTCTTCTTGTATGAGAAACTGGACAAATATTTCCTATCGGGTCATGCTGATGTACCTGCAGACCGGCACGTGGGCAGCCCCAGCGCCTAGCAGAGATGTCCCGGTGTGACCTGCGGCTGGTTCTCACAGCCCTCATGCAGTGGCACAAATCGGGGCACAAACGAGACAGCTCATGTCCAGCAGCTATTGCCCTCCTCAGCAAACCTCACCTTCCCCTTTGACCAGCCCTTCTCCTCTCGCTCCTTTCTCCTCCCCTGCTTTTCCTCCTCAGCAGCACCTTGTGCTTTCTGAAACAATCTCCTGCCCACCGTCACTTTGGCATACCCTTGAACTGCTGGGAGATGTGCTTCTAAAGTCTTATTTTTCATGTCTCCAGGGATTGTCCAATTCCCAGGACAGTTTAATGTTTCCAAGCGCTAGGTGTTATCACAGATGTAGGGAAAAAATGTTTGTGTGGAAATAGGTAACGTCTCTGTTGCAGTAGATATTTGTACAATCCAGGCAGTGCTATTACCATGCTCCCTGGCACCCTCATAAGAAAGATGCTCAGGTTTCCGTGAGACTAGTCCCGTCAGGATAATTCCCACATGGTCTGTACAGGCTACGGCTGTTAGGAAGCATCAGGACACCAGTAGTTAGGAGGAAAGTGTCACGTAATTTCAGGAGAACATGGAGTGCGAGCACAATCCGAAATCTTTCTCTTATTAATATTTGATGCATTGTTTTCTTTCATCTGCGCTGGGGAAATCAGAGGAGTTAAAAGAAGCAAAAAGATTTAAACCCTCACTTTCCTGTCCTGAGGGACTATAAACACCATTTTTCTTCCTTGATGTACCAAGTGAAGTCATTGACAGGTACTGCATTAGGGAGCAGAAACGGCCTGTGCTTTTCAGTCTGTTATAAAAAGAGGAAATGCAAACCCAGTCAGAGTTTGCAGCTGGATCATCGCTCCCGTGTCCGCTGGGTGACAGCTCGTGTGCGAGCGAGGAAGCAGCTGCACAGGAACGGAGCGGTGACAGTTGTCAGGGTGCTGGTGACACTAACCTTTGGGTCCACCTGCCCTATTATTCAGCTCCGGTGTGTCTTTAATAGTCTTCTTTCTAGAGGTATTAGTTGTTTTTTTCCAGCCTGCGGCTCAGTTAATCTGTGTATAACTCTACACAACCACATTCTCTTTCACTCCTCTGGGCTCCTGCAGTTCTCCCACTGCAGTTCCACATCGGAAAGGATCCAGTGACAAACCTGAGGTCCTCCTGGCCCTTTACAGCCAGCTTCATGCCCTCCTCCTACACCCGGCGAGAGAGCTGCTTACTCACACCAGGCATTTTGCTGCTGCTGGACTAATGGGTTTCCAGGAGGGCATCACTGGAAATGCACATCCCATCTGCATTGACATTTATAGAGGTCATCTTCCTCTCCTTTGAAAACCTACTCGGAAGACAGGCTACACACACGTCAAGCTGCTGCTTGTTTGAAATTGTGAGGAGCTAACAGAATTTTTAATGGGCCTGTCACTGTAAATTTTGAGCTTTAATTGCATTGGATAAGTCTTTCAGCTTGTCTTGGCACTATCTTAGTCACAAGGAAGATATCTAAGTAACTGTGTCAGGTAGTGCTGGCTTAAGTACTTTGAAATGATCATAAAAGTCTCTGATGACTAGCAATTTACAGAATATTATGTTATTCTTAGGAAAAATAAAAAAAGAAAGCTTCAAGCAAAATCATCAGATAGTGCTTTGAATCTCAGATTAACATCTATTTACCGCTAGAAGGTGGAAGAGAAACACTTCAGATGTGTTGGTACTGCAGCTCTTCTTGCTTCGTATCACCTTTGTAGCTCTCTTTCTGGCAGGGAACTGCAGAGCAGATGGACCGAGGTCCAGAGCTTGTAAACTGCTCCTCGCTGGAGGCACCTCCCAGGCAGAGACCCAGGATGGACCCGCAGGAGAAGCCCCGGGCTGGCAGACCTGCCAGCCACCTCGGTGCTCCTTATAGAAACCTTCCTTTCCAGCACCAAACCAATATTAAATTAGGTGAAAGATTCGTTAGTGCAGCTAATCAAACCGCTGCGCTGGAAACCACCATGAAAG
Source organism: Balearica regulorum gibbericeps (assembly GCF_011004875.1). Taxonomy (NCBI): domain Eukaryota; kingdom Metazoa; phylum Chordata; class Aves; order Gruiformes; family Gruidae; genus Balearica; species Balearica regulorum. The sequence goes on along the minus strand of NC_046190.1, from coordinate 4,411,060 downwards.
GCCATAAGGCTTATTCATTAATGGTTTCAATGGGACTTCAGAACCCACCGAGAAGCACAGAATACAAGTTTCATTTCAAAAAGCAACTCTGTTAATCCAGGAAAATATTTCATAAAATGAATGAGAGTATGCTATTTTCCTAAATGCGTTCATACGGATCCCCTTATATGGGAAAAAAAAGGAGGGAGATTAAAAGGCCGTGTACTTAACGCTGAATTTTTAGTACATGTTTTAGATTGCCTGTGCCAGAAACAGTCTTTCAGAGTGGGAAAGCGCAGCAAAAGGCAGGAAATAACCAGTGCAAACAAGACGCCAAACATCTCCAATTTACATTCCCAGCTGGTTTCCGGTCATTTTTGTGGACATAGATCGACTGTGGAAAAATTCTATCAATAAGAGAACTGTCTCACTCATTTCTTCCTTTTTCCTACCTGTGGGTGCCTTCCTAATTCTGGGTTTCCAGCAAATGCTCTCAGGTTTTACAGCTGAATAAACCCAGGATCCCCATTAATGAATCAACCTTCCCTGTAATCAAAGGACCCCTGCAGCAGTGGGCACTGTGGTCCTGGAGCATTTCCCATCGCAGTGGTTCCCATCCTCTTTCTCCCACTCTCCAGCTGGAGAAGGAAATTCCAAGGATCCATCTGTCTTCTAGCCACAGAAAAAAACCCCAGTGTGCTTTGATCACCAAAACCTGGCTGAAACTCATCCAGGGACAAGGCCCCAGGCTGGGAAGATTCATCATCTGTTTGATTATGTTGGACACATCTTCTCTTTTCCGCCTTTAGTTCGTATTTGTTCATGGGAGAGAAGCGTATGATCTTCTTAAAGTCTTTAGATAGCCAGCCCCATGGTGCTGGTGTGTTGTAAAGCCGGATGCAGTAGGCAATCCACACGGGATTGAATCCCAGGCCACGGCAGGTGCTTTGCATGTATTGTCCTGCTACGGTGCTCCCAGTAGGAGCAGGAGACTTCCCAGTATAAAGTCTCCTTGCCAGACTTTTTGTCCCTTTGGGGACTAAAGAACCGATTTAACCATTTTTGCATTAATGCTGACTAGTAATTAAAAATGTGTGACCCGAGTGTGATTATAAAAACAACGAGAACAGTGCTAAGGTTTTATAATTTATGACAGCAAAATCCTCCTCTGAATCATGGGAGCTCGTATCCTACTGCAAAGCTGTGATTTAACCGGGGAAGCCTTTATATTCAGATGCAGCCAGCTAGTAGGATTTTTTTTTTTTTAGATGGGTCATCTCTTGGTCCTCCTGGACCTGGCTGCCACTAGTGACGCTGGTTGGGGTGGTCACCCGTGGGGCTCCATCCACAGACAGAGCTCAGGTGCTGCTGCCAGACAGATGGACACAGTGTGTGTCCCTCGCTGGGCTCAGCTCTCCGCCGGGAGCCTCCCAGGCTCTTACGGAGGTAACAGAATCACTGCGAATCCCCATCTTTTGCTTCAAATGAGTTTTCCTTTTGCACAGGAAAAGCCATTAAAGTTTTGTTTTGGATTGCTCTTCTATTTTAAAAGTGCAAACAGATAGGAGCACATGTGAGTGCATAAAATGCTCTCCTGCATCTTCAGAAAATAGATTCTTCCAAACCTCAGACCACCCTTTCTTTGGGAATACATTTTTTTTTTTTAAAAGAGCTAATTATAGTCTTATCTCAGAAAACAAGGGATTCATGCTTGACCTTCTCATGGCAGCTAGAGTACACATATGAATCTTTCTGCAGATTAAGATAAAGAGTTAGTTTACACAGGTGCAGTCCAATTCGCTGTTTAAACTCTGCTGAGCTTTTAATGGCAGAGCTTTCCTGTCTGATATCCCCAGCCTCCCCCTGCAGAAGCAAGCCCTGGCTGTCTGCATGTGCACAGAGCAGAAAAATGGGACTCTTCTAGGAAACGCTGTGTTTTCATTCCTTGGAAAAAAAAAAACCAAAGCAACCCCACAATTGCCTTCAGCTGGTTGGTGTTCTCCATGTCATGCTTCCTGGGTGCCATCGGACATGGGTGACCACCGGTCGTGGCAACCTGTTACACATCACTGCAAGCCCATGCGTGCCAAACCTTGCACTGGGGCTGCTACCTAAGCACCCAAACACGTCACCCTGGCTAGGAATTGCATGAACTAGCATTTGAATGTAATTTCCCCTGCACAAAAGCTCCTCTGCCTTTTTCCTTTGGCATGCTCCTTTCCAAAAAAGAGCAGTCGTGCCTTTTTTTAATCCCAACTCTCTTCATATGCAATTGCTTTCTGGATCCCGTGGTGCTACTTCCCACATGCGAATTTTTTCCATTGTCCTTGGCAATTATAGGAGTCAAATGCCAAGTGGTGGAAGATATTTTCTATTGCCACAGCATCTGGCTTCCTGGCTGGTTGCTCCGTCAGTTGTGCTGTTGACTGTGGAGCTACCTCTGTTCCTGTTATATGTTTAAATTCATGGAGTTACTTTGTCTCCATATGCTGTTTTCCTTTCTCACCTTTCAACTGCTTTGAACATTTTTCCAAGAATTAATAATACTTCCTTGCGTAATTTCCACATGAGCTCAAGATGCAAAATTTCCCTGAAATGGCTTTTCTCCTTATGTTAGGAAGGTTCTGGATAAATTCTCCAAGTTCATCCACGGACACATTTATGACACGTCTGAGTGTTTCCCCATGGCTTTATGACATACGGTATTTGCTCTAAAAGCAACCATATTTTCTGTTAGATCAGTGCTGCTCTGTACCAGTGATTGTCTCCTTTGGAAAAATATGTGCCTTCTGTCCCAAATCACTTTTGCTCTAAAACATTTGGAGTGTTGTCTCATGGCAAATGTATTAATTCGATTTGTTCTAATTACCAGGGGATATAACAGACTGATGCTTGGTGAAAGATAATTTAAAGGCAGAGTTGTTTACAAAATCGTGGAACACATCTTAGACAGGAGAGACGCATAAAGCTATTGGCAAAAAAACCCCTGTCTTGGTTCACTGAAACAATTAAGGATTAGTAGGATTAGACTCAGTGATTTGGGGGATTTTTATATTTTTAAAATTTTGTATAAAACCAGATTCTCAGCTGTTATAAATCAACATATCTTTATTGAGTCAACTGTGACAGCTCAACCAGCTGATAATCCAGCCCCTTGCTTTCACATCTATTTGAGAAATACCTGCAGACAATGCTGGACAGAAAGAAAAGAGAAGAAAAGTCTTTCAATAACATTAAAGTTCTGCTACCTGACAAGCAGTTCAAAGGTTGGTATTTTCCACCCGTCAGGGAAAGCTGTCCTGCTGCTGCCGAGCTCAGCACTGCAGAGTGCACCCAGGGAAAGCCATTTCCCACTCATTCCTGATTAAAATGGACATTTCTGTTCCTCTACTCCCAGCAGCTAAAAAGTGGCTGTACTCATGACACCAGCAGCATGGGAGTCCAGTGTAGCACTGCCAAGCCAAAATACACAGTGAATATCAGAAAAATCCCTTTGCCGGGTATTTCCATGAACACCAACAAACCCATTTCACAGGTGATGTATTGACGGTCCTGCCTGCGCTGCAGCAAGATGGAGAGTTACAAAATGACCAAGGAACTCCTGCTCCTTACTGGGAGGGTGCGCAAGTGGAGCAGAGCAGGTGATACACCCAACAAGTGGGCCCGATTCATCCCAAACTTTGCTCATCATGACTTGACCTTAGTCTTGTTAGGAGGAGAGCATTAAATCACGACTGCCAAGCCCCTTTCTGACACCCGTTGGGTGGTGGGATGTGCCTGCTTGTCCTCTCTGAATCTGCGTGGCCTGAAAGAAATGAATGAGCAGCCGTTAGACATCACAGTTCTTCGGCAGCCAGATTAAGCCAGAGCATGTGTGAACTGAGGATCTAAATTAATAAAAACCACAGTATCTTGTTAATTATACCCTAAGCCGTGTATACTGCACGAATCAGTAGGTTTACAAACCTGCACAACTGTTCAGCATTGCAATCTTTTCTGTTCTATTACTACAACAAGAGGGAAACTGGTTTTGTCTGTTGTAGTTTTTTTTTATTTTTTATATTACGTGGCTATGGGTTACAATAGCATGGAAATTAAGGTTTATGCTACAATGTCAATGTTACCTCAACTATACAGGAGAAGATTATACAATCTCAGAAGACCATCTGGCAAGAAATTGTTTTTGAAAGACATAAAAGCCAACAGATAGCACTGTTCATCAGCTTCACACCATCAGAAACCATCGGTTTCGTCTTTGTACAGAGACCATCCGTGTCATCAGTCACATAATTTAGAGTGAGAAATATATAAAGATTCTGTTCAGTGGCAATTACAGTTATAAAGACCAATAGAGAAATCATTTGCCGTGCTGCCAGCTCGGGGATTACAGATTTGATGTGTGGTTTCAGTGACCTCGGGGCATTAAAAGTGATATCCCTCTCAGCACAGTAGATTGAAAAGTATTGATGAGAGTGTCAAGATCAGAGAACAGCAGCTTGCTAAGACATTCCTCTGCCTCTGCCCATTTACTGCTACATTAATCTTTCCTTGATCTATTAAATTCCATTTTCTTGGACATTTATTCTGGGGACATGTAGGAAATGAGCTGAGCCTATATCATCACATCAGCTGGCACCCTAAAAGGATTCCGAAGCCATGAATGTGAAAGGATAGGATAGGAAATATGTCACTTGGCGATGCAAGATATGAGCTTTTTCACAAAAATGTGAGTGAGACTATGACTTCCTTTTCCCCTCGTGGTATTGACATCAAGGATTTTTAGTAAAACTGAAAGCATTTCCATTTTGCCAAGTTACAGGACCGGACCATAGCCTATATTATCTTCCCACTAAAAATGATCCTGCACAGACTGACCTCATCAAAGTTGGTGGGTATATTGCTATTGACTCATTCAGGTCTGGAGTGCACCTGCTTGTATCTAACCTGTATCATGTTTACTCACATAAAAATCTGGGCAAGAAATTCAAAAGCGTCTTTGCAAGTGAAGGCTTCTCCCGTTAAGGACCTGAGTAAGACTGGGCTTTCTAAAGTCTGGCCCTGTGTACTCAGAGCTATTGACTACTGTCTACTCTCTGGGAGTCTCTGCCACAAAGACCTTCAGATAGATAGTAAAGGGTACCAAAAAAGTAGTATAGACTATCGTCAGTACTTTACAAACATGAGCCCAAAGGAGTGGTGCCAAAACCGTTCGACACTTTTAGAGAAACAGGCTTTCTGGAGAAGTCATTGCTATTGTGCAGGATGGTTAGGTTCAAGCAGAAGTAGAGTATAGGGTTTCCCTGCTCTTGCACAGTATTTCTGATGGAAAATTAAGCTGTTATAATTTCAGAATTGCAGCTTCAATATTAGTTCTTAGGAGCCTGGAAGGGCTTCAGTTTGCTTCCGCGCTCAGAAGCTTTAGCCCTTAATGTCCCTCAAAATGTGCTCCTCAATGCAATGAGTTATCCGCCTTGCTGAGATGATGAGCTGTGACCACGTGTGGGCCCAGCAGGACTTCTGTACGGCCTTGGGGAAGGCTTTATCATATCCCTGTCTGGAGGAACAGAAACTCTTCTGTTCCTCATTACAGCCCACAAACTCGTGTGTATGCTGTTCAGCTCGCACAGCTGCACTTTGGAGCACATTGCACTGCTTCTTTACCATGCCAAAGGTAAGCTGAACTTTGCCTGAATTGCCAAAATTTTCATGATGAAGCATTAGCACACAGAGAAGTGAGCAGTCCCTGGGACGGACATTTTCAGCTTCATTTCTGGTTGCACACTGTGCCTGCAGGAGTACACAGCAGTGCCGCTACCTGCGCCCGCATTCGTGGGACGCAAAGGAATCCCTGTAATCACTGAAATTCAGTTGTCAATGGCAACAAGTTGTCCACTGAAGTAAATATTTTCAAAAATAAAACAGGCTTTCATTTGGTTAGATTCCTAGGAAGCTCATATTTACCAAAATGAAAACCTTATTTAATCTCTCCCTGAAGAGGTGGCTGACGTTCAGAATCATTCATAACTTTGCTGCTCACAATCTCAGCAAATCTTGGCATTTAGAGGGATTTTCAGTGTATACATCAGAATTTCTCCCACTCAAAGTACTCCCACTGAACGCTAAGGGTGTGCACGGACGTATCCCTGCTGAGATTCACTTAGCATCACTGGCCACATCCAGCTCTCCAGCTGCACATCTGCCGTCCCTTGCAGCAGCCTCTTTACTCTGCGGCTCAGTGAAAATTGCTCTAATTTATGCCAGTGTTACTGAAAAAAGAACGAAGAAAAATACTGCAGTGTCCATAATCAAACAGATGACTTTGAAGGTGCTACAGGTGCAAATGACAGTGGCCTCAAGTTACAGCCCCCCACCTCTAACAGGAGGTGTACGTGGAAAGGGGTGGAGGTACGCAGCATTTAGGGAGCAACGCATCTGTGCAAGTGGCACTTGTATTCAGCTGAGGTACTTGGTTCAACAGTAACCAGACTTATCTGGCTGTGCATCTAACTCATTTTTCTTCCTTTGTGCTATCTGATTTGCATTCCCCAGAAGTAGCCACAATTTAAGATTTAGAAAATAATCTACATGTTCTAGAGAAAATCAGACTTTCTTTTTCATCTCATTGTCTCCCTTGCTCTCAAAATCTTATTTTATGCCTTTATCTTGCACTCCATCTTAATGGTGGCAATGGCACAGGTAATATATCTCTGTGCTTGATGAACAGAGGGACGCTTGCTCATATAACAGAGGGACAATGCTTATATCTAAGTCTTTGTGAAGGATTTGAGAGCGTAAGGAGGAAATACTGTATCTGAGCAGCATCTCAACCAGCTCTGCAAACCAAAGTGTTTCATCCAATTCAAAGTTAAAATCAAGTGAATGAACATATTGAGTCTGGCCAGCCCAGTTTGCCTCATCCAGGCTTATCATCCCTCCAGTCGGCGTTGTACTAGACTTTCTTTATTCAGGTTAGGAAAGAAAAAAAAAATTACTTCTTGCCAGTGTGATGTTTGGTTAACGGATGTCTAGAAGCCCCTGGCTGTGATTACCTCTGATCTTTGGCCTGGTTTTGGCTGAGACAGAGTTAATTTTCTTTCTAGTAGCTGGTATAGTGCTGTGTTTTGGATTTAGGATGAGAATAGTGTTGATAACACACTGATGTTTTAGTTTTTGCTAGGCAGTTGTAGTGTCTACACTAAATCAAGGACATTTCAGCTTCTCACGCCCTGCCAGGGGCACAAGAAACTGGGAGAGCATGGCCAGGAGAGCTGACCCAGACTGGCAAAGGGATATTCCGTACCATATAATGTCATGTTACGTATATAACTGGGGAAGCTAGCAGGTAGGCAGGATCGCTGCTCGGAAACAGTTTGGGCATTGGATTGGGTTTTTTTCCCTTTTGCATGTGGTGAGCAATTGCATTTGTGCATCACTTGTATTATTTTTATTACTATTATTATCAACGTCATCATCATCATCATCTTCCTTTGTTATCCTATTAAACTGTCTTTATCTCAACCCACAAGCTGTTTTTTTCTGTTTTCCTCCCCATACCCTTGAGGGGGAAGGGGTGAGTGAGTGGCTGCGTGGTGTTTAGTTACCAGCTGGGGTAAAACCATGACATCTTTCATGGCATTTTTTTGTGTAACGCTCATATCTGTGCCAGAAGCAATGGGTCTAGCTGATAACATACAATTCAAAAAGGAAAGGCAGCTTTTCACAATGTGACATATATTTAAAAATCATTAAACTAAGCAACAGAAATAGCACATGGCCTAAATACTTTTTCCATTATATTTATCCTTGGAAACCAGCTTGTAGAACATACCTAGCTGAAAGAAAAGCAGAGAAATGTCTACACTACATCACAAATGCAGGGGGTTTATATCATTATAATTTTGACTTACAATTCTCTGACTGCAGGTATTTCAACTCACAAAACAGTGAAGCTTTCAGCAGATTTCAGCACTGAAACTAGCCATGATGCTGAAGAAGTTCCAGGGAAAGGATACACATAACCAGCCCGATTTTGTCACAATTCACTGCATTTTTGTAAGAACCTGAGAAAAGGGGAGAGATTTCAGGAATATTCTTGTGCGCTGAAATTACAGGCTAGTCCTTGTTAAGGGTAGCGATGGCAATAGTGAATAAGCATTGATTGTTGTTACCTCTAACAGTTATATTTTAAAAGACAGTTATTGCAGATGAATAATGTATAAGCTTGAAATCACTTCTCAAGATACTTGAAGCCCTTAGCTGAGATGCACAGCACAGGCATATTACTTAGATTGCCTTCAGAGTGTTCTGCTTTATTGTTCTGAAACACTGCATAACGATCTCCCTTAAATCATCAGTTTGTATAAATCATACCTACCAAAAGTGGCGATGACTTGTATGAATGAAACTCTTTCAGCTCCTGTGCCTCACAAATGCCTCGTGTCCAGAGTGACCATCACCACCTGTTATAACCAGGAAACAGAATTTGATTTTTCTTAGAAATTATGTTCCTGCATCACCTCAAAGGCTGCTACATGCCCTCTGCTTGTTTTCAGAAGGTAATGGTTTATTGATTATTGCTGATTGGGCAAACATGCCTTCTCATAAATCTGCAGACACAAAATCATGAAAGCTCAGGGTATCACCACACTTTCTACACGGCTGGATTTTTCACCCCAGTTTTCATTAAGTATCTCCCTTTGCAACCTAAATGTAAATGGCTTAATTTATACTTTATGCAACATGCAACAAATCACTTTGGAGACTATCCCTTAAAAATGCCATGCCAGCCCTGAAGCCTTGCTTTCCCTGTTCTCTTCTTGCCAGATGTCTTCTCAAAAGGAAACATGACAGTGAGCCTGGATGATGCCTTATTACAAGGGATTAGGAAATTCAGCATCCCCCAGTCTTCCTGAATGCAAACCTTTGCAGAACGGACAATATCTAGTGAGTGGTTTTCAGAAACTGAACTTTTTGGCTCTGCTTCACTTTTATTAGGAAACCCTGCACAGAAAACTGTTAAAAATTAATTAAAGCTGCTGAATGAAATGCATAATCTTGAGTCCAAAAGAATCAACGTTAGCATCAGTCCACGGGACTGACTGGCTCTGTGTACTTATTAAATACAGTCTTTAATTACCCAGCTGCAGGGTTTCTGTTCTTCCCTCGTTCCAGATGTGTCACAAAGCAAGGGGCCTCTCTGGAGCACTGCCCTATTAAACACGGGGCTTATCGGGGTACGGGCAGTAAGGCAGCGGAGTAGGACTGAACACAACTACTGAACAACTGGGCTTATGGGCAAGCACCATCCATCATGCAAAAAAGAGGAAAATGCACGGGAAAACCTGGTATGTCACCGTGCAATTAGAGACCGTGGAAATCAGTGGCGATGCGCCAGGCTATCCCAGGAGAGGACCTAGCCCTGAGCTATACGGTGCATTCATACAAGAAGGAAAAATCAAAGTATCACCTTATTTCATTTTTAAACTTATGATCACATGAGTGCTTCTCTTGACAACTTCTGGCTTCTTTTCACAGCATTTTCATGGCTCACAGCAGTAGTATTATGAGTGATGCTATGGCTTAGCCCTGTGCACTCTTGGAACCACATCAGCCCCAAAACTTGGCTTTGCTTCATGTCCAGAAAACCAGGAGCACCCAGAGAACAATCCACCCCACTATGTAAAGACAGGATAACTTTTTCCTTGAGATGTGCAGAGGAAGTTCAAGAGACCACCAGGAAAAAAAAAAAAAAAGTCTCATAAACGTACTGAAAGATGTAATCACTTTTGGAAAAGCTGAAAAATTCCAGTTAAAATAGGAAAATGTCAGCAAGGTGCAGCAAGCAGAAACTTGTGGGACAATTCCTGTGAACCAGCATCCACTGGCCCAGTTCTGTTGCCAGTTTTGTACTGGTGGAAGGCAACAGCTTTCAGCATAATTTCTCCAGTCGAATACAGAAGTAACTAAATCCGACATGAAGTACATTCCTTGTGCACAGGTTTGCGCTTCTTTAAGTGTTAGGTAAGTGGCTTCTGTTTATATAACGGGGAATATTCTCTGATCTAAAAGACCTTAACGATCTTTTCTTTTTTCCTACAGAGAAGTATCAGGGAGAACTACAGAAATTCAAGCAGCAAGTGCGTTCACTGCACAGAGTCCTGTGAATGTGCTGTAAATGTTATCCTCTGTAGCTTATTCAACACACAGGAAAATTTGGATAAATAGGATTTCTATTAGTGTGCCAGTTACGAAGAGATGTAAAGCCAGGCAACATTAAAAGCAGTTTCACAGCTGTTTCAGCATAACAATTTCTTTGTAAATAAAGTGAATGTTATGTCAAAACAGCTGTGAAAGTGATTTTATTGAGTCACTGGGTACAAATATAATGAAAACTATCCTTTAATTATTCTGCAATTTTGTAGATTTCACTGATAAATAACATGTGGCAGTGGGATATGGTCTCCTACAACCTGGTGTGTAATTACACTTACAGAGATTTGTGGCGCATGTACTGTGGAGCTGTTATGTCTTTATTTTGGTATGTCGCACTCTTAAATCTCAAAGGCATCCATCCCCTCGTTCACCACCGCGCCTGGCAGACGCTTTGCATTCATTTCAACAGAGGCTGTCAGGGAGCAGACACAAATCCTAACGCTCGTCTTCCCTAAAAGATTTGACTTTTGCTGGTTTTCTTCTTATTCTTTTCCCTGAAGGGTAATAGAAGTCTTTTAGATTGAAAATAACATCGTTGCGCCGTGCGTGGAAAAAGCAGAGCTGGCTTCAAAAAGTGACTTTAATGTAACCTGTGCTTCTGTTTAGGTGACGACAGTAGCCTCTTTGTAAGCTCTGTATAAGAGGGACTAGGAATAAGTGTCTGATTTCCACGTCGGTTGAATTTGCTCTATGCCAATCATAGCTCAGAGCAAGTAGAAACTGAGGTCACTGATAACAGAGAATTTCATGGCTCCAAATAAAGGTGGGAGGATCTAATGGCTTCACATTTCTCTAATGGGAAGACCCTCTAGGCTTCTTTCTCAGCAATGCTGGCAAATGTAGTCTTGCTGCCTGCAGAGCAAGGACAAACCCCCTTGGTTTTGGCAGCGATATTTGATAGGGCAGCAGGGGCAAGCAGGGAAAGTCACAGAATCATAGAATCATAGGATGCTTTGGGTTGGAAGGGACCTTAAAGATCACCTAGTTCCAACTCCCTACCATGGGCAGGGACACCCTCCACTAGCCCAGGTTGCCCAGAGCCCCATCCAACCTGGCCTTGAAGTCCAGGAAGTTTTGCTGGGAAGCTCCCAGGGCGAGTGGGTGGCAGGTGAAGACCTCACTGTCTTTTGTGGGTACACCTGGACCAAACCTCTGCGCTGCCTTGGGGTCGGGGCACATGCCCACATGGGGTAGGTGTGTCACCCCCAGCCACTTTGAGCGGGGGGAGGAGACCTTGGCTTCCCCATCCCATGCACATGTACCCTCCCCTCTAACCGGTGTGGATCAGGAGAGCTCCGTCTCACAAGAAGTGATACAAGGGGTCCCAAGGACTGTGCAGGTCAGTAGTAGCTCTCCTGTTTTTAAAGAACAGCTGTGCGGCATTTTTGCACCCTGATGTGAAGGGTCACGAGATGTATGTGTCTTATTTGCATCTGTGACATTTTGATGTTAAAGGTTCGGAAGTGGCTGCTATCATTAGCTATCCTGAAAAAACAGAAATACGAGGCCCTGGAGAAAATGTAGATGGGAAATTATAAATAAACTTGTGAGAAGATTGCAATGTGAAATATGTCACGTTGTTCTTGAATGATCTGGGAACTGACTGAATTTGTTCATCAAGAAATTTCTGTGGCTAATTCTTCAATAGTTTTTAAAAAACAAGCTGTCCTTTGTTGTTTCTTATTTTATATTACTTTATAGTTCTTTTTTATCTAGTAAGAAGTTTACTCCATCCTTTCTAAGTGCCATGGGTTCTGATGGGAACATTTTCCATTAGAAATTTGGTACTGGTTTAGTGTAGATATTATTCAACAGTTCCTAATAAAATACCCATTCACTAAAGCTTTAATGGAGACGAGCATCACATATTCAGCTAAAGGAAGAGTTCTGTGAAGCCACACCAATATTACTGGGGACAGTGGAGTGTCAGTAATTACCCGGTTTCATTGAGTAACCCACACTGTGTAAAACACAATGTCCCATAATAACAAAAACATTATTCCTGATAAAATGTTATTTGTCGATATCATGATTTTTATTCTTGAAATTTCTTTTTCAGCCAAGCTAGAGAAATAGAGCTCCAAGTACAGGACAGCTTTGCCTGTCTCACCTGCTTTTTAGCTGGCTGCATGTTTCCTATAATTCTTAAGAAAATTAGTTTTATGATGTGTTAATTTTCCTGTTTATTCCCAATGGTTTGGTAAAACCAGTGAAGCCAAAAAGTGATTTCCAAAAGCAGAGGTCTGGGTAGGAAGAGTGCTTCATTAATTCAGCAGTGCTCAGCATCATCCCCTCAATCCACGCATAAAGCATTAAGTGTCGTCTTGACTCTTTAGAATTGAAGTCAAACACATCGGTGTTTTGAAGGGTTTTCTTATTAAAACAACCAGCTGAATGTCTCTGAATGCCTCCACAGGCGAGTTTGGGAAGGATCACGCACAAAGAAAGGGTATTATGAATTGTAATGCATCAGCAGTTGAAGGCTGTGTTATCATCTTAACCACGAACCTGTTGTCTCATGCCTGGAGTTGACAGGAAAAAATGCATTTGGGCCAGTCTTCTGAAACCTGTGGAAATAAGTGTGGGAGTTTTTCAGGAAAATCATGATTTTCTGGTAACGTGTCTTCTGTTCAGCTATGAAACATGCTTAGCGCTCACGACAGTGCCAAGGTCTGCAAGGCCACCAAGCAACCTGACTCTGCAGCACAGATGTATCTGCTCTTCTGGGTTTGGGGGCCTCATCTGTATGTGCCTCTGTAAAACAAGAACATTAGAGAAGAATTAACAACTGAAATTGCAAATTGCAGTTCTCTTTTCTATTTTTCTCTGGAAAATGTGTTATACAGCAATGAAACTCTACTTCTGATAGGGACAAATCTCAGAGATTTAATTTATCATTTATTTTCCTTTCAAGACTTTGAGAGGTATAGGGGCCACACGAGTAAGAGTTGTTATTCCCATTACTTTGGGACCAAACATTCAATAATAAGAAGAATGAAAGGAGTTGAGAAGCTACGTGACACCGAGCCGCTGAGTCAGTGGAGCTGTGGTGATTCACATCGTACATCTCGGACTGGGAATCCCAATCTCTTATCTTCCAACATCTAACTGGTCAACACTTTTCTAATCCAACTATTTTCATAGCTATTTTCATATGGGATTTCAAAAATTATGTGTCACTGGTCTAAAACTGTTCCCATCATGTGTAAGGTCACTAGGGGCAAAGACTGAACCAAGTGTTTTTCAACCCCCGTCTTTTCTTGACTGCTCATTTTTAACCAGCCTCGTCACCCATGAGCAGCGTTTCTGTTCACAACGTGATTACGCGCCAGCCCTGAGCGGAATAAGAGTGGTTTTTGAAGAGATCAAGCAACAATTGATAGATCGAGGCTGGGAATAAGCCCTCTTTTATCTAGAAAAACTAAAATGAAAATGATTGGAAAAATGTTTTTTATTACTTCCCCAGAGGAGACGATTAGGGAATCTGAAAGCGAAGGCTGTTATACTGAATGAATTGTTTGAATTTTAACTGAAAATGCTGAGGCTCAAATGAAAAACTGGTTTAGACAGCAGGAAGGTTTTGCCCATTTTTTTTAACCGGTTTTATTTTTTGTAGTAAATATATTTGCATAATTTGTACATCCAAAGTATCCCAACTGGGACTAATTATCCACTGTGTTAGACAACATACAAACACGCAACAGAGCCAACCTCTGATCTGGGAGATTCACAATCCAGTGCTCAGTTTCAGCAAATAACACTTGATAGGCCAAAAGTGTTGATTCTTTTTTTCTCTTTTTTTCCCATTTGTTAAAAAGGGCTCTTATCCAAACCCTCAGTGGCCCTTTCAGAAGCTAGAAGAACAAGGAAATACTGTGCCCTGGTTAGTGCAGAGGGCTGGGGTTTGCAAATCAAAGCCAAGTCTCCTTACTCCGGAGCAGACTTTATGTCTGACATTAAGCAAGCCGGTTCAGCTCCTCGGTGCCTTCGTTACCTATTTGTAAAATGGTAGTAGCACTCCCCTTCCTCTTAGGGATAGGCAGAGGGCATTAATAATGTACTATGTAAAGAAAATCTGATAAGTATCTAAGAGAAAAATAATATTTACAGTCTTTTATCACTAGCCAGCAATAAAACCCAAGCTCTAGGACTGGATGCACTGGTCATTCGGTGCAGTTGTGTTTCCTAATCGAAGCAGTAATATTTATGGTTTCCAGTACTAAAACTCAGCACTTGCAAGGTCGAATGTGTTTCTCCGGCCAACTCTGCTATTCCTGATAACATCACCACTTATAAATGGATGTTCCTGCCTCACTGTCAGGTGCACGGTGTAATTTCACCGCATTTAACCCAACGCATGCTCATAAAACCAGGGCTGATGTTCAAGTCCAATTCTACATCATAAGCTGAACTATCAAGAGCAAAATGCCGGCTATAAAACTTGTTGAGTTCCAGCTACAGGGAGGCTGTAATGTGCAATAATCCAACTGCTTGTTGCGGTCAGTAACAAAAAAATGAGCAGCTGAGGCTTTTTATTAGACATACCACAAATCCTTTAGGCTGGGTTTGTCCTCTTTATTTGCAGAGGGCAAAGCCCTGCTGCAGGAACGGAGCAATCGGCGATGGGGGGGGAACTCGGGGCAGAAAACCAGGAGGCAAAATGATTTTTTATCCCCACTGCTCCTTTGCTCATTAAAACGCAGCCTCCTCAGCTGCTGCTGCCTGATGAGCCACAGATCACGGCTCGTTTCGGCAGGACAGCGGGAGATCCCGGGTGCCCGGCAGCACCTATGGATTACACCACAGCATGTCAATCCGCTGGCACTGCGTGACACTCTGGCAAGCCAGTGTGAAATATGCAGGGACCAGGGATGCAGGTTTGGTCTTTTTTCCATTTCTTGCTTGTACATGGCAGGGGGAGGAAAGTAGCTTCACTTGGAAATATTTTATTCCCGTATCTTTTTTTTTTTTTCAGGCTGGTTTGCTGGTTGTTCATAATTTTTCACCTTGCACTCAGACTTGGTTACGTTCATCCAAGTGCCATTAATATCCAGCCTCTGGCTCTAGTCTGAAGCTGAATCCTTGGGCATTTGAGGAGACCCTCCTGCATCAGCCTGCTTTTCAAGGACCAAGCATTTACACCTCTGACGTGGCCTCTTGCTTTCTCCTTCTTCCCTGGGAATACCAATGTCATACGCTGGTCCATACCCCCAGCATATTAAAATGTGCCCTGTACTTTGGCATCTTTGTGTCCAGCCCTCCTTGGATGTGAGAGACTGTGCACATTTGGGCTGGCAGCATGAGCTGTCCTTTGAGGCGCAGAAAGGAACGAGAAAGGTGTTATTTCCCGACTGAAATGCACAGTCTAAGGCTCTGCAAAGCCCCTTGTGATTTTTATTCCCCCTGTGCTCAAGCAGAAATACTGCTTTCATTGTCAGGAATATACTCTAGATTATCACACGGCATTAATTTAAGATCCTTAATGAGTCTTGCTTCTGAATTCAAGTAGAAAAGGATCATTAACGTAGCGATGTGACCCCCACGGTGAGTCTACGCAGCATGGTCCGTGCCATGCAAGCGTGTCGTACAGCCGCGGCGAGGATTTTACAAGTACTGCTGTGTTGTGTGCTCACGTGGGCTAAGAGAGGAAGCGCAGGGGAAGCGAGACTGCATCGGGGAAGGGATTTTTCCTTGCAGCGGCCAAGATAAATACATAGGAAGAAAAATACATGAAAGGCAAGAGTAGCTACTGTGTCCAGGACACAAGTGGCATTTCAAAGACGATCCTTAAGCATGGAAAATACGACTTGTGGGTAACTGCCAAGATGACAGAAAGTGGTATTGGTCCTCTGGGTATATCACGTACATTAACGGTGCCTGCACGCGTCAGTGGTTACCTTGGGCCAGGGTCTCTTGCCCTTTCCCAACTCTCCAGTCGATCCCTTGGCTTTCGGACAGGCTCTGGGATCCAAGTATCTACTAACTTTGTTCCAAAATGGATCTTTAGGCAGTTTCCATCAGCTGAGGATCACAGGCCACAAGGGTGGTAGGAAAAAGAAGCAGCAGCATCTTTCTGCTGGGAGATTGAGAGCACACAAATACCAAATATTTGCAGTGAGATGTTCCATTAGGCAACTTCAAGCTGATTACATTCAAACTTCTATGGCTTCTCCAGAAACTTATTCTGAAGTCACGTTACTAATAAAGGTAATGCAGAGGGAAAACACTGAGTGGGAAGTAGGCTGGTGTGGATGAAATCTAGGCATGCAGTAAGAATAAATAATCGCTGTAAACAACAGAAATACTCAGTGCTCACTTTTAGAGCAGTACAGCAGAAGGGTATCTAGAGAATAAACCTATTCTTTCCAGACCTAGCCAGACTCCTACACATAGCTTGGTTAGGACCTGTTTAATTATAGGAGCATGGAAAAGTACTGCCAGCAATACCAGATTGCCGAGTATTTAACTTTGTAAATGTATTCATTTGTTGGTTGAAGAGTAACGAGCTCTGGAATAGCATATTTACATCTAACAAGATGCTAACTGTGTAATAAGATGCAGAGATGATGTACATGACCGAGGGCTGTTTGGGTAGTAACGGTGTGTGATCGCAGGATAAACAAGGAGCTGCATTTGCAGAGCACTTAGCAAAGGAAGTTTAATGACAGCACCAGAGAGCTGCATGGTGAATCACCACCATCCAAGAGTTAAAAAGCGTTGACCTCTATTAAAGAGCAGCCTGAAGGTCTACCTTCACCAGAAATCTGCTACCTGTAGGAGTTCAGATGGGGATTAACTCTTTGGTGTCCAAGGCAGAAACCATGCTGAGCAGCTGGTAGGGAGGCTGCCACGGGGGAACCCAGCCCTGGAAGTGAAGGTGGACACGGCATCATCCACTTCCAGCATGTTCCTGTCACCCAGTGTCACCATGGGGACTCAGAGCCAGCAAGGTTGTTCATTTGGAGGGACTCATGAGTGGGTGTCCCTGGTACCCACCTGGCAGGAGCCCCTGCAGCCAGCTTTGTCAGGGCTGTGGCATCCAGCGGGGATGGGAGTAGGTCAGTTTACCCTTCAAAAAAACACGGGGTGGTCACCCCACATGGTTGTGCCCCATAGCTGGTCCATGCCAATGACTCTGGAAGCAAAGCATCCCCTTGCCAGCCCGCTGCAGCCCTCCAGCTCCTGTCCACCTCCACGCCCTGAGAGCTGAAGGAGCTCCAGGGACTCAGATCAGGAGATGCCGCAGGGTAACTGCGACCGTGAAATGCTAAGCTGGGGAAAGTCAGTCTGCTGGGCAAGCTCACTTCCTTTCTTTAAACCTTATTAAGCTTCTGAATCTGAGGCAGAGCTTAATTAAAATGAATAAAGGTAATAAAGGCTTAGGAGGGGGAAATAGAGCAGCAAGCCCCAAACCGAGAGATGGAGACAAGAGGAAGAAAAAGAGCAGGAAGGAGTAAAACACAGGATTCGTACACTTGGTTTTCAGACTCCTTTCAGCTAGCCTCATTTTTAAAAAGGGCATGTCTTGGATTGTACAATGGATCAAAAGGAGTTTTTCCTGAAACCAGTGTCTTTGCGTCCCGCCGAGAGTCTGAGCTTCTCAATAGGTGCAGGAGAGTGAGCAGCACCAACTGACCCCTTCGCTGGATGTGCAAGGGTCTGGGTTTCCAGGGGTGGTCTAAGGATGAAAACTTGGCACAGTTATCCCCATCTTCCTGCCAGCCGTTGAGGTCATCATCAACAAGTGAGGATTTTAACAGGGAAGGGAAAAGACAAATTGATCCTTGCTGCGACTGCATGTTTTTCAGTCTGGAGACTGTCTCCCCACATCTTAAAAAGTGTTTATGAGGCCACCTTGGTGCCATTTCTTTTATGGTGGGACTTCCCTGATGGGCTCCTGCATCTCAGTGACGGTCCAAGGGACAGACAGCTTCAGGGTGAAGATACAGCCCCAAAACTTTCCCAACATTAGCAATCTCACTCTGTGCCCCTTGTGCCATGCAGCTGCAAAATGAAAAGTAACTGCAAAACTTCTGTTATAGAGGACATTAAAATCTTCACTGAAAAAGTTTCCTCAGAGAAAGTTTCTCCTTGTTCATTTGACCCTTTTTATAGCAGAAAGAAGGCAGCTCTGCAGTGCAGGTCTCATAATGATAACCCCATCAACATCTGCTGTTATTTCATAGTGGAGTTTCCCAGGCCAAGAGATCCATACCCAGTCTGAAAACTGCAAACTGGAGTTATATGTGACTCCTAAAATGCTTGGGTATTATCTGAAAGTACCTTAAAATCAATTTTTACAAGGACATTTCATTTGACATGGCAGAAAAACACAGGGACCTTGAAAAAAACCCCATTTTTCTCCCTCTTTTTAAGTTTCTGCAGAAAGCAAAGTAAGACCATCCAAAAGTCACTGAATGTAATAAATTAAAGTTCTAGTTCAGCAGATTGAAAACACCTAATGGGAAATGAAAGGTCACTCTTAGAGGATGCCCCACAAGTCAGCTATTTTAAATGAGGGCAGAAGCAATAGGGTGTGCTTTACCACTGCAACATTAAGCACTGTTATACAAGAGGGAGAACCTGCCCCTTGATATTAAGAGTGCCTTAATTATGTGGATCTGAGCTTCTGCTGGATCATGGGCTCACCGTGATTCATGGCTTTGAGCTCTGAAGGAAAGCTGACTCCTTGCAGTGCAATTCGGGAGCCACATGATAAGCCTGCTGCGACAAGCCTTTGCTCCTTCCTCCGTGGGGAGATGATGATCACGGTGAGAAATCCCACAGCCAGGGAGCAGGTTGCGTACCACTGCACACCAGCACCGACACGTGGGGTGCGTTGTTTGGGTACTTTGGACATAGTCTAGAAAAAGCAAAACAGACTGACTCTGAGATGCTACAGTGTCTGAGCACTCGGATAACATGCAGACTGATAAATTGGGAGTGTGTGTAAAAGTGCATTTAGCCACTGAAAACTCTTGCCCATCGCCAAAGAAACAAAACTCTGCATGGTTTCCACAAAACCACTGGGGAGAAGCACAGGTGCCTAGAGACAAAGATACAGACATAACAGGCAATAAAAAGAACGCCAGTTTTTAATGATTGTCTCAGTATCCATCATTCATCTTCACTCCGTAGCAGAGGTTTTCCTTAACACAGGTTTGAATCCCTGCAAGCTTTGTTCATTCTGCTCCCTTGACTGACAAGATACCATCTGCTTTATATAGTGCCTCTTGCTTTCTTTGGGATTTGTAAAGGAAAACCAACTAACTTTAAATTGCAATTAATTTATCACTAGACACATTATCTTCAGGTTGCTTCACTGTTGCTTTAATATAATTTGCTGCCTGTCTTCGGTGCAGGCAGGTTTGACACGAACACATCAATCTCTTCTTACTTGCCCTGTAGGTCTGTAAATACCAACTGCTCCCAGGCACCTTGTGAGAAAGCGGTTGCACAGCCGTGAAGCTGTGTTGAGTCAAAACCTGCAAGCCCGAGCATTCATCAGGAATGTTATTAATGTGGGCCATTGATTGAGTTACGTACGGTGATTTCATGGCAGGGAGGGGCACGGCTGTTTCGCTGGGACTGGGGCTGCTGGGATAGTCCAGCTCGTCTCCCAGGGAAGGAGGACGGGGCGAGACTTTGGCCAAGGCAACTGCAGCGGCAGGGGTTCTTCAGAGAAACTCCCAGGTTAGAGCAGTCTGTGGGAGAGTGCCAAGCAGACCGTGGGGCACAGTGGGTCAATATCCATACAGGTCCTCTTTCTTACAAAAGCATCATTCCAGAATATACAGGTGTAGCAGGGAAAATAGGATGTCCCAAATCCTGACAACACCAGGGTGCCAGCCATTTGTACGAGGATGGCTTGTGCCGGCTCGCTGAACTGGTCATCCGTGG
Source organism: Balearica regulorum gibbericeps (assembly GCF_011004875.1). Lineage (NCBI taxonomy): Eukaryota > Metazoa > Chordata > Aves > Gruiformes > Gruidae > Balearica > Balearica regulorum. The sequence goes on along the minus strand of NC_046190.1, from coordinate 4,390,969 downwards.
TTTTCCGGGCTTCCTCTAGGACGTGTTGAAACAGGCGTGATGCTCGTCATTACCAGTTCCTCCTCCAGGTGTTCATCGCTGGGGGATGAGGAGGAATACTACAACTGATGACACGTTTTAAAGACTGACGTTCCAATAGCCAGTTTTAATTGAGCCCTGCTCTTGCAGTGCCGACAGCAATCCATTTTGCGCTGGAGCTGCCGGGAGAGGAGCGCACCAGGCAGACACAGCGATGGGGGGCTTCGCTCAGCTGTGTCACACCAAATTGTCCCTTTTTACACCAGGAACAAGCCAGCGGTGAGGCCACTCAAGCCGCAAAGGCTTCTTTAAGCCTCACTTAAATGAACATTTCATTCATTATAACTTTGTCACCTTTGATTTCTAAAAGGCCGAGGGTGGCGGTGGTCCCGTGGCTGCATGGACCACAGCGGTGACACCCCAGCTCGATGGTCCCCTGCAGCCTGGGGATGGGGGAACCAGCTGGGCAGCAAAACGCTCTCAATGGGGAATGGGAAATTGCCAAGCACTCGGTGGAAGAGAAATGTATGGAAAAATATACCATGTTATCTAGGAAAAGCAGTATTTGGCATCAGATAGCCATGGGTTTTGCAGCTCGTTTGGTCATTTTTTTACACACACGTTTATAACACCATTGCTTGAAATAATTAATTTGTATCAGAAGGTCCATTCACACCCCCCCCAGTGAAGGAAACCAGCACACAGGAGAGCTGGGGCACTGGGGAAACCATAACAGAGGGTGCAGTCCCAGCGCATCCCCGGCCCGAGAGGATGCTGGGCTGAGTAATCTGTATATATCCGGGAAAAGGTCGTTTTGAGGGAGGATTTGCATGGGAGGAAACTGGTTTACAAGCAGTAGAAATAAATAGTTCTTGCAAATCACTGGAGGTGATACAGACCAGCTGGAGCCAGATGAATCAGGGCAAAAAGCAGACTTTGCTATACAGCCCCAAGAAACCGTAAAATCCTCCTCGACATCCTGCCCCACCTCTGTGATTTATACACACCTTTAGCTCAGAGAAAAAAAGTCTGTTGGTTTTTATCAGTCTACATTAAAGGCCACAATTTTCCTGCACTTAAGAAAAAGGTTTGTTTCAAAACCTTTAGCCTTGTGCTGGGTTAAACTTTGTATAAGGCCAATAATTTTAATGATATTTGGAATAAAGTTGTTTTAAAAGAACATAAGAGTTGGGAAGAGCATCAGGCAATAGGGAAAGAGTCATTCTAAAGTGTTGCTTCTTATTTCCTCTACTTGGCTCAGCGAAACAGGGTCCAGCAGTTTATTGCTTAATGAAATGTCATCAGGTGGCATCAAACAGATTAAGTTCCTAAGGTAACGAACAAGCCTGGAATATTCCTTCACCCCATGCCTTTTGGGAAGGAAAGTGTGCCGCGTCCAATGGAAAACATACAGAAACGTGTTCCCCTCACCTGCTGAGAAAACCCGGCATTGCTGGGTCTGAAGGTAGGAAATGCAACACTAGGCATGTTCACTTGTATTTTGGGATTTCCTAGGCAGAGCTGCACCATCCCTGCTGCGTCCGGACCAAAACCTCCCCTGAATTCATCTCTAAAAGCAATCCCCTGGAAGCAACCCAGGCACGGAAAGCATGGGAAACTTCCCAGATGTCCTCAAGGCTGTCTGAAATGCCCTGCAGGTAAAATAGTAAATAAGGAGTTCAGTAAAATCAGATGATGGAGTGGGCCATCAGCAAGGATGGCTTTTATTCCCATGCAGAACCGGAAACGGTGAGATGAAGAAGGGGAGCGGGAAGCCCTGCGGACCGCTCGTTCCCAAATCAAGGCAGTGTGTGCACGGATTTATGAGATCTAAACACAGCTGTTAAACATGTATGTTAGCTGATGAAGTTTTATAGGCCAAGCTTTTATAAGTAAAAAAAAAAAAAAATACTTCAGGTATCAAAAATGCAAAGCATGTGTTCTGGCATCTAGAATGAGACGAGTCATTGTTTCAGGGAGAAGCTTTCAATATATGTGAATGTTTGATTACAATTCCTCTCCTGAGGTATTTATGGATATAATTAGATAGACCTTTTAGAAATTAAAGGTGATGAAGTTATAATGAATGAAATTTTCATTTAAGTGAGGCTTAAAGAATATAATGAATAAGGCACAGCAAGAGTCACGGGAAGGAGAAACATCCTGGGAAAGTCCAGTTGTCCTGGATGAAGAATAAATACAAATGAACACCAAAACGTCTACTCCAAATTTTCAAATCTCCTTACAAAATTTGCTGTTGCTCTTTGCCACACAGCAAAATGTACATCACACTCATTTATGATCTATACTTCCTGAAGGAAAACATTGGGAATTGCACGGAATCTTGTTGGGAAGAATGATGTAATTGGACATAACATGAAAGATCGCTGTTCCCATTGCTTTTACATATGACTTAACTATTTAGTCATGCCCATTACATCATCTGTGCTGATGATGGGCTCTCTAAGGAACGCAGATTTTAAAATAATTCCTGCCAACTGCTTGTTAGCGAGCCCTCAGTATTTCTTTTTTTTCCAGCCGTGGAACTGTGTCAGACGTACTCAAAACACATTTTTGTAAGTTTCTGCTAGAAAAATGCTAGTCACCTCCAAACCTGGGTGTGCGCTGCCAGAGCTGTGAAGGCACGGTCACAAGGCGGCACGTAAATCAACTTCTCTGCATGGGCAGCCCCTTCTCCTTCAGCAGACCAGTAAATAGGTCAGCACCAGTAAACAGGTCAGGAATTCAGGCTTTGAGGAAAAAATGAGATTATACAGCAAAGAAAGGCAGCTTATCTCCATGGTATGGGCATTGCAAGAAACACAAGGTTTGGATCTTCTTAGTTCTACATGAAAGGGCACTTTCACAGAGGGGTGGGGAGTGGGAAACAGCAGCTGTTTGTGGGTTTTCATGTGTATTTCTCTTGCATCAGAGGCACGTATGATGGTATTACCCCTTCACGTGACTAAATCTCATTTCTTACTTAGACTAAAAACTTTGGCCAGAGCGTGGGTGCCATCCAGGGACGTGGGTGCAGCTCCCCAATGAGGGAATGTAGCTGCCGCCTTCAGTACGCGGATGATCAAAGACAGATCTGGGAAAAATTTATTAATGTGTGTGAATACACCATCTCCTCCCACAAGCCAGAAATCCCCCCAGGAAGAGGGGCCGGTGACATTAGAGTGGCAGCTAATGAGCAGCCTTGGTCCTGCCGGAGGTGGTGGTGGAGACCTCTTGGCTCAGGGCTCGGAGCAGCAGGAACATGCCAGGTTCAGGGGATGGGTTGACCTCAGACCATTCAGGACAACACTGATTTCATGCATTAGGCATCTTTCTAATAATACATCCAAAAAGACCTTGAGTGATGTCCGTCCAGAGGAGGCTTTGGGAGGCTGGAGCAGTCGGACAGGCAGCAATGGCTTTGCTGAACAGGGCTACAAACCCCAACCAGCGATTAAAGACACATGCTCATCCTGTGAGGCAAGACAAAGCGGCTGATCCTAAAATAGCTCCTTGCTGAGGAGGTGTGAAGTGGGGAGAGGTGGTCGGGCAGGGGAAGGACTGCAAATAGCAGCTATAAGCAGCTGCTGAGTATGCTCCACCAACAACGCATGCATTTTGGATGAGGGACAGGCCCAGGTCTCTGGTCTGTGAGGACAAGAGACTCATTCAGAGAGCTAGGATGCCTAATGGAGGGTTAGATTATCATACAAAAAAAATGGACATCACATACTCAGCCTCAAAGAATGTGTAGAAAACTGTCTTCTAGGTAAATCTAGCCTAGACTACATTTCACACTGCTTTTGAATATTATATTTTCTTTTGAGCCTCTATCAAGGAATCCTAGAATGGTTTGGGTGGGAAGGGACCTCAAAGCCCACCTAGTTCCAACCCCCTGCCATGGGCAGGGACACCCTCCACTAGCCCAGGTTGCCCAAAGCCCCATCCAACCTGGCCTTGGACACTGCCAGGGAGCCAGGGGCAGCCACAGCTTCTCTGGGCAACCTGTGCCAGGGCCTCAGCACCCTCACAGGGAAGGACTTCTGCCTCAGATCCCATCTCCATCTCCCCTCCTGCAGCTTCAGGCCATTCCCCTTGGCCTGTCACTCCCTGCCCTTGTCACCAGCCCCTCTCCAGCTTTCCTGTAGCCCCTTCAGGGACTGGAAGGTGCTCTAAGGCCTCCCTGGAGCCTTCTCTTCTCCAGGCTGAACAACCCCAACTCTCTCAGCCTGTCTCCATAGCAGAGGTGCTCCAGTCCTCTGATCATCTTTGTGGCCTCCTCCGGACTTGCTCCAACAGCTCCATGTCCTTCTTGTCACTGGGGCCCCCAGAGCTGGACGCAGTACCCCAGCTCAATGCTGTCATGGCCCCCCAGAGCAGCCTAATCTTGACAGAGCCGGCAAGGGCAGGGGGAGGAAAACTGTCAGAGATAAAACTCAGCAAGATCTTGAGAAAATGGAGAAAGAGGCGGCAGCAGGGACAAGTGCCAAGCATGAGGCTTGGGCAGGAATAATCAATTCCATTGAAAGACAAGGGAAAACCAGCCATGGGTGGTTATCATAGGGGCATCCAGCGAGATGCAAGTCATGGTGTGGTAAAAAAACGATAAAAAAAAAAAAGAAAGCAAGTATCCTGGTTAGATGTCTAAATAAGGAGAATAACCTTCTTGAAGGTGTGCTGCTGCTCCATGTAAGCCCTGGAAAATCTTCATTTGAAGGCTGCAGCCAGTTTTGGGAGCACAGCAAGGGGAGGGAGCACTGGAGAGAGCAACAGAAGCGCTGAGCAGGCTTGAAGACACAACATTGGTGGAAACTGTTCAACATCTGGATTGTTTAGCCTCAAGTGAAGACTGAGGGGGCATGTGCTAAATCTTTAAGAGGAGAATAAAGTGTTCTGCAAGGCCTGGGTGATAAGAGTAAGGAATCGAGGTGGAACATGATGGCCCAGAGCCCCTTGGGCAGAGGAGGAGAATTTCTTGAGGATTCCCAGATTTGTGGAGAGAGCACTAGCCCAGGAAGCATGGCTGAAAGGAGCTCTGTGAGCTGCTGCCACTGCCAGCACTTTGTTTCTGTTGTTGCAACGCTTCTTCATCACTCTTGTGCAACCTCAGCTAGCTGTGCTTCCTCCCACCCAGCTATTTCACATTTTCACATCATCATTATTTTTTTGTTCTTTAGATAACTATTGATCACGTTGCAGGTTTCTCTTAAATTGTGAAAGCACATTCTCCAAAAATCCAAAATTTCAGCTCTGCCAAGAGAAAGGAGACATGAAGGACTCTGTACCGAGGCAAGGCAGGCACCAGTACTTCTCTGAAAGTGCTGGTTTTCACCCCAGACCTTGTTCCCCCTCTGTTCAGTAATTTTACCTTCATTTCTGGATTGGGATATCAGTTGCTTTAGCCACAAAGAAACACCAGAATGGTTGCATGGGCACGGTTGGCCCAGCCATAATAGACAGGGAAAGTGGTGCTGCACGGGGAAGCAGGTCCCAGGCACAACCATGGTTCTCAGCCCTTCTTTCTGGTTTTAATTTACTTGTTATTGGTTTAGCATGTGACCACCCACTAGCCTGCAGAAGAATAGTGTGGGCAGAGGACTAGATTAAACCAAAATGTTCCTGCTTAAACTCATGTCATGTGAATTACAAACTGTTGAATTTCAGCTTGGAAAAAGCCATCCCCACCCATCCCTGAGCCCCTTGCACTCCCCAGGCCCCCACCACGGTGCCTTCCCCTCACCATGAGGGGTCTGGGCTGCAGGGAGCATCCATTTGGAGGACCATCAGGAACACCTTGAGACTCTCCTGGAAAAATCTGACGACTGGATTCCTCACCCATAAAATATAAACACCCGCAAAGCTGAAAGCACCCCCAGGTGCAGGAGGGGTCCTCCCTCCCAGGGATGAAGCTCGTCCAGGTTGCCAAACGATGAGCTGTGCAACCCTGTGGCTCACCCCTGTGGACATAAGTAGTGGTATCAGAGCTTAGAAAGCCCCGTTACGTGATCCCAGTGCCACAAAGAAAGGGGCATTTCAAAACTATATTCTTGCATTAGGTCCTCCTCCAGTGAGCAGCAGCTCCGCTTGGAGAGGCCACTCTGCACCCATCGACTGTCTTTAACGATGCAGGTATCGTCTGCTGTAAACGCAGTGGCTGCACAGGAACGCCTGCCCGGTTTGGCTTTAATCTTGTTTTCATTTTTGTGCTCTTGAAGGTTAACTTCAGAGCTGGGAGCTCAAACCCGAGCTCTTTTGCTCAGAGCCCGTACCGCATGCAAATACCAGTCCCTTTCTCACACTGCCTTTAACCTTGATGTGAAGGAACTGTTCCTGCAGATGAGAGAGGGAGAGATCAAAGGGTGTATCAGCAAGGCCGCGGCTCCGTGTTTGTACTCCAACTGTCTGACATTTACTGCAGTCTAGACAATACAAAATGTCCTGATTACATGGCTCTGGTCCATGTGCACGCACAGCCTCTCCCAGGGCCTGGGAGCAGGGACACAAAGCGGTGTAAAGCTTTTCATACAACAGCATCATTTTCCCTGTCCTTTTTTCTTTTCCTTTTATAATATCCTATTTTGCAACCCTACATGCGTATTGGCACCATTTACACGGGGATTACTCACTTGATGGTATAGATACCAGAGGAGAAATCCCCATCCTGTCGTGTCAGGCACAGGGCACCTTCCGAGATGCTCACTCATGTCTCAAGAGCTTGTGATCAGTCAAATGTGGTGGCAGAAGGAAAGCACGTGCATTATACTTGTCCCGTAGAGAAGAAAGGCACTGTGCTCAGCAGCGGGTCTGTGGGACCTATCCTGCATGGAGCTGGGTAACCATCTGCAGGTCACTGCACTCTCCAACAGTGACCTGGGACTCGTCCATCACCCTCTTCCTCACCCGAGCAGCTAATGAGCCTTAACTGCTACAGACACCTCGAGAGGAGCTGACGAACGAAGGGTAACGCTGTCCCACTCCTTAAGCCAGAGTGGGCAGCCAGAATTCAGTCTTTGGGGTTTATTTTTCTGAAGATAAAATGGGAACAGAGCTGGGTACTCCTCCAATGGTTTCCTGTCCACGTGAACAACGCAACCTTGAATAAAGGATGCTTCTCACACTCATCGGCTCCAATAAGGCTTCACCCACCATGTGGACAGTCTGTATGCGGTTATGGATCTGTAATGCAATACGACTAATAATTTTCTGCTAGATGTTCAGTCCTGACTAAAGTTTGCATGTTAAACTACTGAAATACGGTACGTAAAGGGGTGGGGGGGTGGGGTCCTGCCTCTATACAGCACTGCATACATTTCTCCTGCTCCCACCCATGACAACAGAGCTGGCTGGTCCCTGCAGGACTCACCCTATCCTTGCTGTTCAAAAAGATGAGCATTTATCGTCAGAGAAGGTAGGAGCTGCCACATAACGGATGGAAGAAGGTGTGGTTTGCTGGAGCACAGGATAATAGCCGAAGCTTTCATGTGCTTTGTGATTTCCTCAGCTGTTCTGCCTCCATGAGGGTGGAAATGAATGAAGGGCCTTTTTGGAGAAGCTGTGCTTTTCACACATTATTTTAAAAATGCTTCCAAAATACCAAGTAATTCATATTTAATGATGTCTGTTTGTTATTAGGGGTAAAAGATGACAAACTATAGAGGAACACTGGAAAAAGTAGATGCTCTAGCCACAACACAGAGACCTATAGGTGCAGTCGGTAGCACTGGTACGGGAGGCATTCCTGGGCCTCAAGACTTTCAGAATGTTAAGAAAACTCCCACAGCATCCCTGTGAAGCTGGTAACTCCTTCAGCACAGCCCTAATTGCCAAATACCTTCATACATTGACCAGGTGTTGGCTGTATTGCCAGCAAACAGGAGAGCTGGAGGGAATGATACACCGCTGCCAGTCCTACCTGGCCGGCTGGTCTTCTTTCTTACATAAAACTCTGCTCTGACACAACACATCTAAGGCAGGGCAGCCTCAGTGCCTGCTGGAAATAACTACGGCAGACGGGGAACTGAGTGTTTAGAGGGTAAGTTACCCTCTTACGTACGGTTCCTTCTGTTATTTCAAGTTGAGGTGTACAATCGGGCCAGCTTTTCCCCTTTCTCATTTTACAGCTATTCCAAATGACTGTATTAATTTAAGGATTAGGTCTCCCATGTGTCAGACCCCAGGGAAGGGCTGGGAGTTCATCCAAGGTCCAGGCCTTTGTTTGGTTTACGCATTCTGCAAAGGGTCAATACTCTTGAGGGGCTTTCTACGCAGCCTAAATCATAGCAGATTAATAGGATTTTGTACAGGAACAAGTAGGAGTTGCTTTCTACCCTTATTTATTTGGACTAGCGCTGATAACAGCCTGGGGATTTTCCAGACAGCACAGGCTCTGCTCAGATTTCTCCAAACAAGCCTGAACAGACAGACGGAGAGCGTCCAGGGAAAAAAACTGAAGAAGATTCCTTATGGTCACCTCTTATCTGTGCCATATTAGCATTCAGCATGCTAGGCTGCGGGGTGAAAACAGGCTGCCTCAAGTATGAGAATAAAAGCACGTTAACTTGCATTGGAAAGAAAAACCACAGGAACGTTTTAAGCGGTGGCCCAAGTCAGCAGCTCTCCCTTGACCCTACGAGCAATCTGACTGCACGGGGCTCACACAACTCCCTCCAGCTTCCCCGTTTTACAGATGAAGCAATATGAAAAGTTACCACTGCCAAGCGTTTGGTACAGGTACCAAAACCCCCTCCAAGTGATGGCCAATGTGTGAGGTTTCTACCAGGGTAGTACTAGGGCTTTTTAGCTGCTCACTACTGCTGGTACCATTTCTTTCTGGTCTGCTTTTCCTGCTGAGGGCTGAGTGAACACTCAGCAAAACACCTCTTTTGACTGCATAAATACAGCAACCCTGACCCATTAAGCCTCTCACTCTGGATTGAAGCACCAGGGAAAGCAGTTCCTGAGTTTAAAAAAAATATTTAAATTTTTGTCTCAAACCTCCACTGATTTTTTCTATTTCAGTGCTGTGAGAAGGAAAGCCTCTTTTTTCCCTTCTCAGCTGTCCCTGCATCCCTATCAGTCACATGCCGACAGCTAGGAATTACCAGGCATTTGCCACACTAGAGATACAGGAATTTGTACAATCCCCTTCATACCAGATTAGCCACAAGAGCGCACACTGCAAGTTATGCGTTGAGATAGCACCCAGAGGTGAGACTAAAGTTTAACACATTTTTCTATTAGTAAAGAGCAAAAGCAAGCCCCCAGGAGTCACAAACTCCAAAAATTCTACACCCAGTAGTAAGCTCTTAGCTTAAAGCTGAGCTGCTGGCTCCATCTGCTGCCAGAAAGATGGAAAAGACGAGAAGGGACCAAGAAGCCACTACGGCCAAAAAAAAAATAAAAACAAAAAACAAAAAACAAGACGACACAGCTAAGGCCTGTTTTTCTACTTTTCTACTTAACTAATCCACTAACATTGCTGTTAAAAGACAAACAAAACAAAGATTGCTTCATCATGTAAACTTCTAACAGGTTCAAGATGTGCAGCTCTACCAGGAGACTAGGCATTTGGGTCCTATTAAGTAAGCAATCTATTTTGGTAATTTTTAACTTTAGAAAATACTGTTTGATGACATAAATTCGTGTTTTTACAGCTGAAAAGAAGCCCGGATACAGGACAATGTCATAAGCATGGTTCCCAAGATTGGCAGCAGGAAAAGAAAAAAAAAAAAAAAAAAAAAAGGAAAACCTGCATTATATGTTTTCCTGTCTCCCCACTGTTCCCTATGTTGCTCTTGCCTTTCAGTGTTTCACATGATGCTTTTAAATCTTGGTTTACATTTATCCATAAACAAAGTAATATTTTTTTAATGAAAGTATATATATATTCCATGATTTCATGCCAAAAACCACGCACACTTGTCTTGCCAAAGCGTGCAGGCGCCCAGCACAATTGGGCATTATTTCTGCAAACAAAGCTTCCAGTGAAGGCAAGGGCTGCCCTGGGTGCCCAAGGAATGCTGCTTTGGCTCTTGGGTGCTTTGATAACCTCCCTGTGTTTGCACAGCACTGAACGCAGAGACACTATTCATTTAGAAAAGCATTTCATATACCTGATGCAAAGAAACATCAGAAGTTACTTCATAAAAATATGTGCAGGCAATATGATGGAGACAGATTAAGCCTTTACTGCAAAACACTTAAAGTAACATTTTGTAGATACGTACGTGTATCTTTAGGAACTTTTATTGCTGTATAGCTGTTCTTAAAGAAAGCTAAACCCTCTTGATAGGCAATACAGATCTCTTTCAAGTACCATTTTAAAAATAAATTTCAATTACACCAGCAAAAAGCATCACCAAAGAAATGCCATTTCCACACTCTCATCTCTAACTAATACTAAGTAAGAAAAGCACTTGAGGAATACTGGGAAGGTATAGAACGGGCATTCTCTGAGCTTGCCTTTCTCACTTCTTCACCTCCTATAAAGCTATGATGCAAAAAACAAACTCATAGTATTTTATGAAATGTCTTATATATTTTCTTTGCACATTTCAGAGTATACATTACACTAATTTGTAAATGATTTTCAGTTCGGCCTCCTTTAAATTAAACTTTGCTCAGGACCAGCATTTGGCAGAGCTACATACACTTGAGCAATAAGTGGAGCAAGTACAAACCCAAAAGCACTGAATTTCTGGCACTAAGCAGGTAAGGACACTTTAGTTGTCTACATTTTTTTGTTAATATAAGCCCTGAAGAAAATTTCTAAGGCTAAATTAAAATCCCAGACAACAAAACCAAAGACTGATTTACAAGCCTATTAGTTTTACAAGCAGCTATATTTGAGACTTTTAAGCAGTATCACTGAAAAACTAGCCAAATCCCAGTTTATGCTTGCTAGAAGACAGACAAAACCCACTTTCCATGATAAAGCAAATGCTTCTTTTGCCCCCTCTTTCTCAAAACACACACTACATATCAAAGACAGGTGATCTTTCCGATAGCCTATAATTTTGCCACTTTGCACATCAAAAAGGTGAAAACCACCTGCTTCTGTACCTTGCAAGGGCCCTGGCCACCTGCAACACGTATTTAGACTCTGAATGTGCCCACGAGCTCTGGGGACTTTGTCATCCTCAATCGTGTTCCTGAATTTCTGAGCTGCTTAGGCAGGTACTACGCAGCTACCTAACTCACACGGGTAGCTGTGATTATGGGAAACATGCAGGGTTGAGAGCAAGTCAGAGAACCTTCAGGTTAAAACAGACAGCTCCTGAATTATCCTATCATTAAATAAGGGTAATTTAGGATGAGAGTTTGTGACTTGTCTTCAGAAAGACTATACATACCTTGATTTTTATAAGCTTGCAAAGAAATTGGATTCATGAAGCAACCATAAGATGAATGAAAAGGCCAGAAATCAGTCAGCAACAGTCTGCTGTAGAAAGAGAAAAAATTCTCAGGTTCTGAGCAGTCTTGGCCTAGTAAATCTGCAACCAGAAAGTGCGTTGGACAAGATTAGAGCTCAAATTGATCACCAGAAACCAGAGAAATATCCTCAGTAATAGAGGATCAAAGTCAGTAGACCAGACCACAGAATTTTACATGCATGTAATTCTTGCTTATTACACAAATAAAAAATGGAGGGGAAATAGTTTCAAAGCTGTCTTCAAAACAGTTTGCACAAAAGAGAGTCTGGGAACACAGGCTGAGAGATAAAAATATGCTACTGCAGGAAAATCCAAACCACAATACCAGGGCATAAACTACAGTACGGCTTACAAGCCACGTGAACTAGTCTAGCTAGACTTGGCATTAGTGAGGGCACAGGAGGAGCAGTGAGTCACAGAACAGCAAGGGCTCTAGAAAACAGGGAACCTCTCAGGGAAGAGTTAGAATTTGAACTGGAGAAGGAGCAATGACTGAAACAGGAACGATTACAAACCTTAGGAAAATAACCTGTTCTCTGTGGCCTGACGGACGCTATAAATGCGCAGCCAGAGAGCCAGATGGAGAACGCGATAGGAGGCTTGCCAACAGTAAGGCCAGGGAAGCACTAAACCAAGGACTGGAGTCTTCTGCCCTGCAGCCCTTTCAGGCAGTGACATAGCTGTAACTGGGCAGGGGAACAGATCTGATCACGTCCTTCGTCCTTGCCAGCCCAATTACTCTACAAAAGTGCACTTTTTGGATGCTAAGGATTTTTTGGTGTTTACCTTTTGGTCTCTGAAAGGACTCCAGCAAATGCTGTTTACATTGTGGTTTCCTTCAGTTATTTCACTCCTTTCCATTCAGATTACATAAGCGCAACTTTCAGAAATGCCAAACTTCCTAGGCAACACCCTTCTGCATTTTCCTTATTCCTAAGACAGTCACAGTGACACATTGCCCCTTGCAACAATGAGGCCTTTCCAAACCGAAATCAGTCTTACTTCATCCACAGCTGATGACTACTCATTTTGCCTCACCCAAAACAAGGTAAACAGTTCTGTGACCCTAACCAGCAGACTGGTTCACTTCCATAAACTAAGTTGCCATTAAAATAGCAAGGGATTATTTACCACTTCCAATTACAAACATGTGACTGCATTCAACCCCTACACTTGGCAAAGGGAACATTCTGCATTAACGGTGATTAATCAGGGTTTAGTCTCAGCTAAAATCAGCTCAATTAAGAAATATGAAAAAACAACCTAGTACAAGAATAGCAGCAAACTCCACAACTTCATAGAGAATACTAGATTGGCAGCATCCAAAGGCATGGAAGTGCAGAAGCACTCACCCTGTAAAAAAGCACAGCAGAAGCTTCCATATAGAGACTGACAGAAATGCATAGACTACACAGGCTGCACTCGCTGTGGCTCTGGACAGAAGCAACTGCAAGTTTCTGTGAAGCTTGCTATTTTTGAATACACTGTGTATTGTAGTTGCACATTAACATTTTTTTTAATGCAAGGCATGTTTGAATATAAACATCCAGATTATAGGAAGTTTTATAACAGTAAAAACAGATCTATATGCTTAGATCTATTTTACAAGATTGCAAAGCCAAATACTGAGACCAGGCTTGAAAACAGCATCTCTTGTCATACAATCAAAATATTTTACATACAGAACACAGCTCGATGCTTGTCAAGTTCACCAGCATAACACCCAGTTTGTCAAACCTTCAGCGTTTGAAGTTTTTTCTAGTTACAAATGAAAAACAGAAATTCATCCATAATAACAAGTACTTCCACCCCAAAGGCATCTCGCCAAGGGGCAGAAATGCCAAATGTGATGTTTTGGAGAGTCATATGAGAGTGCAAGACCACCCTTACTAAAATGATATATAAATTACACTTTAAACTTTGGCCAAGACTTTCAACAATTAACAGATTTCTACAGATACCTTCCCTCAAACATTCTGACTTAACTGTTCAGTAGGTACATGACTAGCTGAACAGACTCTCACCACTTTATTTCCAAGTATTCCAAAACTGGAAACTCTTTAAAAATCATTCTTTATCTTCTTCAGAGCCATTATAATTTAAAGCCATAGCTATGTTTTAAGAGCTAAGTCCTCTTAGATAAAAGGAATGAGAGATGCTTGCTTCAAGAGCAGGCCTTCATTACACAAATTTCAATGCACCGCCTTGGGTCAGTCAGCAGATATACTTTAAAAGCCTGTTGTTCAGAAAGACAGAATGGTCTTATGAATTATTTCAATGCACTCTCTGATTTCATCCTCCTTAATCACAAGCGGTGGAGCCAGGCGAATGATATCACCATGAGTAAGTTTGGCAAGAAGTCCGTTATCGCGAAGCCGCAAACACACCTTCCAGGCATCATAGTCTACAATTAAAGGAAAAAGAAGACACTTACACTACAGCAGAGAAAGCGGCACAATTGCAGCACATGGTACGTGGGGCCAGATTATAAACTGTTTGCCATCTGGCAGCGAAAAGATGAAGTGTGTTCACAAATGAAGCGGGCACTTCTGAGCATCTGAGCAACTCCCTCGAATTTGCAGTGAACATGCAAGACTGCTGCAAAACTGCAATTTACCTGAAGGGACTCACAAGTTTGCCTCCAGTACACCGAGTTTTGCCCCTTCACAGCTGAGCACTTGTCTAGACGTAGCAATAAATTTAAAACAGGGAACCATGCGAAGAGGAGGTAAGAGAAGATCTGAATAGGACTTCAGACACGGTTACATTTATGCTTGGGTTTCAGTGCATCATGTGTACGTCTTAAGAAATTACACCACCTCCCTGCAGCACTTTGTCATTTAGCATATTCTTGACAAAAATAATTGTCTGCTCTGGCTTCTAAGCAGTTTTATGATATAATTCAAGGTGTTAATCCCTAGAAACTTGTTCTCAGTCACCAGCTTTTTCCATTCTTGCGTCCTCCTGTAATTACTGTACTCTTCTAACTATCCTGGAACAACCAACCTTGGCCAATGCTTCCATAATCTGACAGAAACTAGCCTTGCAGATGTGGCCAGTTTTCTTCAGGCAAGGAGACAAAAGGTATTTGTTGGGAGCTAGATTCACCATCAGGTTTGAACATTATCAAATCATAAAATAATTCAAATAATTAAAAACCATTGTTCAGACTGAATAAAAAACCCCCTATTTTTAATAGCACAAAATAATTGAATAAGTTTTCAGTAGGTACTACAGTACTGTAGCCAAGATCTGAACCCAAACACGATGCCTATAAGCCATTCCCCATAATCCATTAAGATACTTTCAATTTAAATTTAAAATTTTTTTTCATGCTATGCTTGTGCAGTTGATTATATTTTCTTACCTTTGGTTTCCCGAATTACAATTGCATTTAACAGTCCTTTTCCTCTTACAGCAGTTACAATATCAGATGGTGTCTTCATGAGCTCATTTCTTAGTATGTTACCCATTATTTCTGCATTTTTAGCCAAGTCTTCCTCTTCAATTACCTAAAGGGAAGTCAAATCTACAGTCAACAGAAGGGCACTGCATTTGGTTTAGGTACCATGCTGGAGACTAATGACATTAAAATTGCCGAGATACAGAAGCTGTTGCATCCAAAGTGTCACTGCAAAGGCTGCACATCCAAGCAGATTAGTATTAAGCCTTTATTCATTCATGTTTACAAGAAACAATAATCTCTTTGAAATTTTATTCTAACTTAACTGCTTTTCATTTGCCATTATTTACAAGTAATCAGTAAACCTCTGAAGACTCCACCTGTCCAGGTCAGCATATTGGGTAATGATGAGGCTTTCTGAGTGACTTGGATTAAATGTGGTCAGTTATGCAGTCACAGAATAATTAAAATATGGGCTCTGGACAAGACATTTTACTAGCTTCTGTTTGAGCTCCAGTAGCATATACGTTCTATCAAGCTCACGGAGCAGTAGCCTCTGCAATACTGTATAGTAAAATAAGCCAATTTTAAAATGTCTTCGTGAAATCAGTGCAACTATTTTACCAAATTCACATAAGTGCCTTGAAACTTCTCCTAGATAAATTTTGTCATTTAAGACATTAAGACCACAAAATACATAGAAATTAGGACACATTTCCAGTAAAGACTTTAGAATTTGTGCTGTGATGTCTGCGAACAGTTAATCACTACCAATTTTCCACTCTTAAAGCTAGCTTTCTACTTGTAGCATAACGAATTGTATCATTTATGTAAGCAAAAATCATGTCAGCGTGACACCCTTTTTTCTTTGGAATCCAAATCTCTATCACAAGACACAAACCTCCAGTGCTGCTATTGCAACACGGCAAGCTAATGGATTTCCTCCATACGTAGATCCATGTTCACCAGGCTTAATGGTCAGCATAATTTCATCATCACAGAGTACTGCTGAGACCTAAAATGGGAAGGTCAGCCAATTCATTTACATATATATATATATATAAAAAAAAAACGGTAAACTTAAATCTCTCTGAAGCAAATTTTTCCTTGGGGCTCAGGAAAGGATAATTTTCAGCCTAGGGTGATAAATTACATTTATATTCCCAGCTCTGTACAGAGGACAGCATATCTGACAATCACGTAACAGCTTAATCTCTTAAATACACTTAGCTGTACTGGCAACATATAACATCTAACTACAGTGGATGGGCATTTCTCCAAACTGAATATTATTTCAAGAGTTTAAGCCTCAATGTTCTGTTCAACAACTCAGAAATAGCTTCAATAGGCCAAAATAGATCAAGGTAGGTTTAACTTCCAGCCTAATCAGCAGGAATTTAAATCACTCCAAAGAGGATAAAATCAGTCATGCGGCATGCCCAACAACTGAAATAATGCCACTTGTTCAAAAATAACTTTATATGTTTCAATACACATTAATATTTTTTCCCTTTACAAAATTCATCTAGAAATTCATCACAGCAGGACTGTGATAAACTATTCTCCAGAGAGAGTACAAAAGACTAACCAGTAATCCCAGAACGAACGGCTAACCACTGGGCACTTATTTTCCTGATAGGATAATATCAAATTGAAGAAAACAGAGATATACCAAATTTATTCAATTAATTGACAAGGGTCAAAACACCTAAAAATCACCAGCCAAAGACGATGGTATCTAATAACTTGCCACCTTAACAAGTCAAGTATTAGCACAGAAAGTTCAGGATACTATATAGCCATTTCAGCTATAAATGTAACATTATGGATTCTGTTATTTTCTTATGTGTCTCTCACAGGTTGGACTATCTGCATCCTAAATCACAGTTGATCTTGTAAACACCCACTTCCAAGCACAACAAATATCACAGTTGTTTGCCTTCCAACTAGTAGACTTTCAGTGTTAATTACTTCAAAATCATTATTCAACAAATAGATATTTCTTTGTTACTCACAGGATATAAGCCACCAGAAAGGGCCTTTCCAAGAAGAATTAGATCAGGTCTCACATTTTCATGGTCAACAGCTAACATTTTCCCTGTTCTGGCTAAACCAGTCTGTATTTCATCAGCAATAAATAGAACCTTTACAAAGACAAAAAGAAGAAAAATTCAGATGTAACAGAGAATGACTTTCACTCCCATTCCTACAATTCAAACAATATAGCAGAGTTGCACACAGTTGCACACAGTTAGTGAAAGACCTTCCAGCTGCATTACACTAAGTACACAAAGGTACTTCCTTTACTCCTCTAAACCTCCTGGAGACTTACATATTCTATGAAATGTGAAAATACTAACAACTGAACATACTGTACTCTCTCCCCAACATCTTTAGTGTATTCTTCTCTACGTAAGGCATAGTCTACAGAGAGTTGGACACTGTCCAATCAAAATCTATTGGGGATATAACAATGAGTGGGATTTCCAAAAAGTTAGGATTTGTCTATCTTTACTCCCCATGCATCGTTCACACGCTGACCTTTGGAAGCTTCTGAAAAATGCCATTTTAGCAACTTTGCAAGTCTTGTAGTCTGATGTCTAAATGTCTAAACAACTCTGAGAACCTAAATCCAAGATTTTGACCTTGTTTTCCTAAGGTGCACTACTGTCACGTACTACTAGTTGTAAAGTAGCTCTGAGATAAGTACCACAGCAATAATGAAGACAACTTTATTAATTATATGTCAATAGAAGGAATTGCAAATTAAGAATCAGAATGCTATTGGAACAGGGACCACTGATTTTTAAATCAGACAGGCAACACCAAGGGAACAAAAAGCTGTAAATCTGCAGAGCTTTTTTTTGTTGTTTTCCTTACACTTACAAAGGACGTGGCCTGGGCCTGTGGGAGAGGCTGACAAAATTGGGCCAGGAGTAAGAAAGAACAGCAGCCTGCTGGTGAGAAGTAGCAGTACCCAAAGACAACTGAAGGATATGGAAATACACACAAACACGTCTTCCCACCCTTCCAGTGAAACTGAATGCAAGTCTAATTCAGTGTGTCTCCACTAGCAGAGAACAGAAATTACAGATCTAACATTCTATTTTCAAAATTAAACATTTCTTAGTAGAATTCAGACAGGACATAATATTCAGAACAGGAGTCAGGAATGAGGTATGAAAGGGAATATGAGAAAATGCAGAACGAAAGAACAACACTGTAAGACCTCTGCTCTTCAGAGGTCTTCAAAGAACACTCATAAGCATATGACCATTTTCCTCAGTGTTTCATTCTGTGACCCATTACTAACTCTTGGTAGCATTTATGCACTCCAGCAACAAGGTCCCTTGATAGCCACGGTGGAACCACTGCAGTAATTAGCTCTGACCCCAGAAACTTGTAATGGGAAAAGAAATTAAAAGTTAAATTAATTTAAAATAAATGCAGTTTCAAGAACATTAATTAGAAATTTAAATCAGTGACAGCAGTAAGAAACAAGGAAAAACGTGCACTGCTAAGAAGTACTACCTGGTAAGGTACTGCCAGGAAATACAAGAAGTATCCCTACAAGAAGTATCCCTACCCTATTCCACTGAAATAAAAGGCAACTATTAAATAGTGTATGAAGTCCTGTATCTTGCATATGAGGATGGCCTTACAAGATATGCCAGTAAACACAGTGTGTAATGTTTAAGCCACCTTGTTATAGCAAAATTCCTTACTTTGTGTTTGGTGCAGAGGTCCCGCACTCCTGTGAGATAACCTTTGTCAGGAACAACCACACCTGCTTCACCTTGGATTGGTTCAACCATGAAAGCTGCTACGTTGGGATCTTGAAGGGCCCGCTGTAAAAATGGACATATGGATAGGAAAGACAAAAAGAAAACACTTTTACTCAGGTCAAATCTAGAAAATATGGAGATGAATACATGTAGCAGAACCAAGCTTTAACCCTGGTATTCTACCTCAAATCATAGTAACAGTATTTCATGTCAGGCAGCTATCCCTGAATGTCATTTCAGTTCCAACACGGAAGCCTATGTCACTATTTGCCTCAAAAAATCAGCTGGTGTTCTTGCTCAGGAAATTACAAACCTTAAAAATTGCAAACTCAGACAAACAGATTATTAGATCAATTCAGAAATTACCTCAGAAATACACTCAGTTTTGCATTACCCTATACAAGACAAACAATTGCTCAATGCTTCCCAGTACACTTCAAACAGAAGAGAATGGAGCCTCTCCAGAACCATTTTGTCACCTTAAAGCAAAGTCCACAGCTACATTCTTGCACCATCAAGTTTAAAAGGTTTAGAAGTCCACAAGACTCAAGAGATATGATTCCCAGCACGAATTCACTACAGCTTTTCTCAGTATTGCCCCATAAACAGAATGTATTCAGTTATCAGTCTGATGGACATGGATTTCAGTTTCAGGTCTCCAGGGTGCATTCAAAGCCTTGATAAAGTTGGCAGAAAGCTACTAAATACTTACAGGGCTTTCACAACGGGCAGCCTGCTGTAGGTTCAAACCCAAGTAAGTTTTTCACAGAATCCCAGACTGGTTTGGGTTGGGAGGGACCCTAAAGCCCATCTAGTTCCAACCCCCTGCCACGGGCAGGGACACCCTCCACTAGCCCAGGTTGCCCAAAGCCCCATCCAACCTGGCCTTGGACACTTCCAGGGATGGGGCAGCCACAGCTTCTCTGGGCAACCTGTTCCAGTGCCTCACCACCCTCACAGGGAAGAATTTCTTCCTAATATCTTACCTAAATCTCCCCTCCTTCAGCTTAATACCATTCGCCCTTGTCCTATCACTCCATGCCCTTGTCCTGTCACTCCATGCCCCTGCAGCACACTGCAACTATAATACACCACGAGATCTTTGTTTCCCCTCACCAAACTCCTAGGAGGCAAACATCTCTGTTCTATAAACCCTCCAATGTCCACAGCCAACTCACGTGTGCTAAGCAGACCCAACAGACACAGGGGACTAACCAGCTTGTCACTCGTGGAGACCATGTACCCAGATGATGGAAAAGTGGCAATGCCAATGTTCCTAGTGCTTCAGGACTATCTGTGTTTTGCTGGAACCCTCTTGCCTCCCAGGTCTCAAGTCCATCAAGCACCATCGACCCTTTAATATCCAAGCTCACATTATGAGGGTGGGAAATTTGAGACTAATCAAGGTCAACCCTCGCCAACAGCTTGACAGGATGCATCTCAGAAAACCCAGGGAAATGCAGAACCACTAGTGGTGCAACAGCTTAACCAAAACACCCTCCTAGCACGGTTTTAAGGATGCACAGCATTTCTGAGAAAAGTAGGTAAAAATACTATTTTCAGAATCCCAATCTTGACTTTAGAATGCATGCTACTGATCTGAATTCCATTATGGTTTATCTGCTCTTCTTCTTTTGTACCTTGAACATCTTAGTGACGTGGGAAATGAAATAGATTGTATGGTTTTCTTTTTATATCCTAAAGCAAAACTGAAAATCAAAACCAAAGCAGAATTTACACACATTTCCTAATTAAGAAATATATGTTATAATTACATGTAAGTCTAGATACATACATCTTCACATCAAAGCACATATTTCAAAGGATAAACTTTTGATTTTCCTGCCTTGCTATTTACTAAAGAGCCACTGCAAAATTATTTCTTACAAAAGAACAAAAATTGTCAAATACCTCAAGAGCTGGTAAGTCATTGTATGGGATCACTTCAAAACCGGGCATAAAAGGTCCAAATCCGTCATAGCTGGATGGGTCAGTAGAACTAGAGATAGCAGACATGGTTCTGCCCCAGAAGTTGCCAGCTACAAAAAAAAAAAAAAAAAAAAATCAGGAGGAGAGGGAATATTGTTACAAAACTGACTAAGAGCCAGAACAGTTTATAGGACGTCACACTTTCCATTCAGTAATGCACTTTAAGAGTCGTGTAACATTAGAATATTGGCTTGCTTCTGCTGATTATCTAACAGAACATTAACATCCTCATGCAAATTTTACACTGATGCTATAAATGCATTGTGTTGCTATATCAAAAGCAAATATAAAAAATGAAAGAACATTATACTACAAGACCTGGCAAGTATACAAAATAATTTCCATAAGCTTTGTTAGTAGACTGAAAAATTGAAAATAACTCAGGAAAATAACATCTTTTTAAGGAAGATATACAGCTTTTACATAAATATTACTCATTAAACGCAGGGGGAAAAAAGCAAACACCACCCAGAATTTAGGTCCTAACAATAAAGCTGCCAGTAAGACTAAATGAAAAAATATATTTTTGTGTACTTCAAAGTTCCAGGAGAACCCATTTATATTTGTAAAAATATTGTGACATTGCACTATTTCATATCAAAACATCAGTTAAAATGTCTAAGAATCAACTATCATCAGGACTATGATATATTCATTTTAATATTTCAGTTAAGTCAACATACTCTCAGCTAATCGATAATAAGGTGCTTAATAAGACTAAGGAAGATTAAGGGTTCAACACCTTCACAGCATTACAAGCTTTTTCTTTCCCCCACCAATTTCTTTGTGTAACTGTGATCCTAGGGGTAGAGGATGTTCTCAATCTCCAGGAAATCCTGAAGTCAGTTCTTACTGACATAGCCAGCTCTAGGCATCCCTTCTTTCTGATCGCCAATGTAAATAGCATTACACTGCTCACCATAGCAATGTCTCCTAGCAGAACAATCCCTGCCACGCTTTGCTGAGTCACACGCACAAGGTCACATTAGTACAATCCTCTGTATCCTGAAACAAAGCCCTGAAGACTGAATGACACGAAGCAGAGCAGTCTATCTGCTGATGGCAGGCTGTCTCCACCTCAGCACTCCAGACTCCATATTGGCTTGCTGTCAAGCACAGAATCTACATCAAGTTCTCTGGATTGATGTTTAAAGCCCTCTTTTGTTCTGACCCTAGCTACTCAAGAGAGCTTTTTTCTGCCAGAATTCTGGCTTCCGATAAGAAAAGGATTATTATTTTGTCCAACTACTTAGCATATAATTAAATTTGTGGTTACAGAGATAGGATCATAATAACGGAGAGCATATCCAGTTTATCAAAATGAGAAAGCACTTACTAAAAGTTAATTGACTTAAGAGCGAAACAAAACATATATGGAAGAGGAGGAGGGAGAAATGTATTTGTTCAAAGAATTCCCAGAAGAAGAAGACGAAAAAAAATCTAATCTAATTGGGCCTAGAAACCATAATGCAATATTCAGCTATGAATTTCAATTTTTAAATCATAGAATTGTTTAGGTTGGAAAAGACCTTTAAGATCATCAAGTCCAACCATTACCCCAGCACTGCCAAGCCCACCACTAACCCATGTCCCCAAGCACCACATCTACACGTCTTTTAAATCCCTCCAGGGATGGGGACTCCACCACTTCCCTGGGCAGCCTGTTCCAGTGCCGGCCAACCTTTTCAGTGAAGACATTTTCCTAATATCCAATCTAAACCTCTCCTGGCACAACTTGAGGCCATTTCCTCTTGTCCTATCACTTGTTACTTGGGGGAAGAGACCGACCCCCACCTGGCTACAGTCTCCTTTCAGGCAGTTGTAGAGTGACAAGGTCTCCCCTCAGCCTCCTTTTCTCCAGACTCAATGCTGTCTAACCACAGTTTATGGTTCAGCTACTATATGTACCAAAAGTCAAAAATAGTATTTGCAGCTGCAGCAATTAAAAAAAAAAAAAAAGTCAGTATTTAAATAGTAAGCTTTATTCTGGAAGGTTTTATAAAACTACAGAACCATTGACCAACATTAGAATTGAAAAAAACACTCCATCTATAACCAAAGAATACCAGATGTAAGTTATTTGAATTAGACATAATTTTATTATTATATTTTTTAGCAAAGTACAGTTGTCTCTTCAGGGGCAAGTAACTTCTCCATGTTACAGAGCCAAGCAGAGCAGGCCGATGAAGGAAGTATACCACATATATAATCAGGACTTTCCAGGGGCCCGTATTTACTTTAGCAATATTGCTTTTACTTTCATTATATGATCGAGACTGCAATATGGCTTTACTGGGTTAATGCCAACTTCTGGAAGACCTTAAGAATGCAGAACCACTGGTAGGGACTGCCTAAGAGGGAAGCAGGCTTAACCCCAATGTCGAATCTATGAGAGGGGTGGCAGCAATCGCCTCATTGCCTCTCGATGCATACACCTCCGCAAGGGAGAGGATCTGAAATTGATTTGTCATAGGAATGATATTCATATCTCTTGCTTCTACAATCACTTCTGTTAAGATCACATGCGCTTCTTAAAGGACATTACATTTTAAAAAAACACTTATAATTCATTGTAACTATTTAAGGTTAAAAATCAACTAGTCAGAAGCATACACAGAATATTTTGTCAACAGAATATATTTAAGACTGAACTTCACAATTTAGAAGGTGGCACTTACAGAACCTTAAGATCCTACAAAGACTTGTAGCCACAACAGCGGTTTTTAACAGAACTACCAACTGCAGATATGCGAGAACAACGTAAGCTGTTAAAAGGTTGAAATTGTAGATTACGCTATTAAAATGTCAAAGGTTACAGACCTTCGACAGACTTGCTTCAGTGGAAGAAAAAAATATTAAGAATACTGCAAAGTAATCACTACAGCTATAGCAGGAAAGAGCACTACAGCCAGCGTCCAGAGCTCTCTTCCTCCTTAATACCTCAACTCTTAACACGCATTTAACGTACCTGCAAAAATAATTTTTGCTTTGTATTTTGGAATTCCTTTCACAGTGTATGCCCACTTCCGAGCCAATTTACAGGCAGTTTCACCAGCTTCCACTCCTAAGGCATAAAGCAATAGCATTGTCACACTTGTACATAAGGCAGGCCATTGATGCAGTATCAAATGTTACAAAAGCATTGAATCTCACAGGCAATAAATAAAATGGAAATAAAATAATATTTTTACCTGTGTTCATTGGAAGAACTTTGTTATAATTGAACATTTTGGTGACAAACTCCTCATATTCACCAAGTACATCATTGTAGAATGCTCTGGATGTAAGGGTCAGTTTTTCAGACTGAGATTTCATAGCGTTCACGATCTTTGGGTGACAGTGGCCTTGATTAACAGCACTGTAAGCACTCAGAAAGTCAAAATACTTTCTACCTTCAACGTCCCACACATAAACACCTAGAAAAGTAAAGACATTGTAAATACACAAAATATAAAAGAAAACTTGAGAAAATACTAAATGGTATAAGCTAAGAGTTACAGTGCAACCTAGTCAAATATAAACTGTATTCTCGCTATTCCTTAGGGCATGCCGGAAAGGCACTCTAACTGGAAAATAATCAATTGACAAGGAGAGTATGAGTAACAAACTAGCAGAAGACAAGTAAGTGCCAATGATGAATCAAGAAAAGAAGCATTTCCCATATAAAACTGCCGTTCCACTAAGATAGTAAGTAATATGAGAACAGTAGTTCCCTCCAAGTCCCTGTTTTTAGCCCTAAAAAGACGATAGAGGAGAATACTTTTGCAATTAAGAATAAGAATTGGAGGTCATAAAAAACCAACAAAAAAAACAGAACCCAAACAGTCTCAAAACTTAGAAACTGACAGCTCTGAGCTGTCAAAACATGTACTGATAAAAAAAAAAACAAACCACTAGTGAATCTTTGTGCTGATAGTATTTCAATGTAAACTCATAAAATTTAGCCTGCTGAGCAGGAAAGCCCCTTAAACATAGTTAAAGACCAGAGTAAATTTATATTAATCAGCAATACAGGACCAGTACACAGGACCCCTTAAAAAAGGGTCCAGTGCACCTTCTCATGTTCACACTAACATTGAAACTCTCCACACAAGGTAACAGAAGAAACAGAGTTGCTTGAAACTTTCTTGCTGAGTTATTCTGAATTATGAAGATTATCAGAACTTAGACCTCTATTTAAATAAATCATTTTAGGGAGACTACAATTTTATCGAAAAGCCTTATGCATAATGGTTGTGTTTGCTCTCTAACCACTAATCAGATGTCTTTATTTCATCAATTATCTCAATCTCCCTCTCAGAATACCCCAAACGTTGATTAGGTCAAAATCATTATGCCATGATCCCATCCCACTTACGCACACACATCCCATCTACACCACTCAGGGAAACCGAAATAAATTACCTTTTCCTTTTTCCAGAGCAACAGGTAGCGGGTGATAATTGTGGGCACCATATTTAGCCTCACGCTCAAAGATGAAATCAGAAGATGGAGGTCCTTGAATGGTTTTTTTAGTAGCAACTGAGGTAGCAGAACTCAGCGAAGCATGAACACCTCGACAGAGAACAACGATGTTCTGAGAGCGGGTTAGCTTGGAAAACATTATTGGCTTCAGGTATGCTGTTATAGATCTGGGGAAAAAAAATAAAGTTAATAATTAGCACTAAGAGTACTTCAGAAGAAATGTATGACGTGATTGAAGTGGTTTTACTGCCAGGATTACAGGTTTCTCAATTCTTTTGCAACTCAATCAAGAAAGCTTATAAAGGAATGCAGTACAAACTTCAAATACGTATTTTTTCTATTTTAATATACACTCACAGTCACAGAAAGAAAATTAAAATGTGTGCCTCTCCAAGTCTATGAACTAGTCATATATTTTTTTCTATGTGCTCCTTTTTCATTGTGCCTTAAATTGTGACTAGAATTATTAATATAAACTGCAATAAGAAAAGTTTATCAAACTTCCTGTGCTATTGAAATGCCTTTCGTCTAACAAAGATTTCTGTAAGACAAATCTTGTCACAAACTCAGAAAGTAAACAATGTAATACTGGAAAGAAGCACCTGACCAAAATAATATTTAGCTGATAATATTATCAAATTTGATAAATGATAGATTAGTTTTAACTGAGATCAGTTTTAAGAAGCAAAATTTGTGACCTTTTTATATAAATTGCATTCTTGATATTAAAACATTGCCAGCTACATGTAAAGCACTTACTGTTAGTAGCATTTTAAGACCTTCAAAAGTAGATGGAAAGTAACAGTATGTCAGACATTAACGATCATTATAGCACCCTGTATTTTCTTAGTAAAACTCAACGATTCCCCTTGCATACAGAACCATGTAGTGTTAACATCTAGGGATAATCTGAGGGTAGAATTTCATGTGACAAATGCACTTGAATTTCCACCCTGTGTCTTCACCTCAGTCAATGTAAATATATGTAATAGTCCCAGAGAAGGGAAACTGAGTCAGCTTTTTAAAAGCAGCTGAAGCAGGCCTTCCTGACAGCACCAAGTACTGGGGACAGCAGAGAGCCACCCAGGAAACAATGATCGCTTTAGCAAGACCAAGAGTTCTCAAAGCTCAAGCTTCTCGTCTTGCAGAACATCACGCTTATAAACTGGTAAAAGGTACTAGCCCAAAAGGAAGATCACAGATTACAATAAGTACTCCAATTATCAAATGCAGCCTCCATAGCAAACTGAAGAGCTAAGTAATTCTGACACTGCTGCACTACCTAACAAAACAACCATACAGTAAAACTTAACCAAAATATACTTATTAAATATCAACAGGAGAATGCAGGGATGGTTTACAGAAGGGCGTTGTTTTTTCAGGCTGCTTGCAGAGACAGAAATATTAAGTCATAGATTTATTCTAAATTTATTTTGGAAGAGGTCTGCACACTGGATGTGTCTCCTTAAACAGAGAGGCATTTCTTTCCACAGAGTCCTCAGCTATCACATTGCTGCTCCTCACTTCTAAGCATCTACTGAAACCAGCTAGGCCATCCAAGTCTTTCGGAGGAGTCAATAGTCTCCATTCCACCAAGAGATGATGGACAGCTTCTCAGCTCTGGGCATTTTACCAGATATCAATGCCATTAAATATTAGCTATTTGTGTTAATACTTTTCAAGGCTGTTATTCAAAGATTTTTCAAATAAAAAAAGACAAATACTTCTCTGTGCAAGAAAAAATTTTGACAGAAACTCAACTCAGCTGCACCCCTCAAAATTACAACTTGCTTAACTCCTAAAATTTAATTGGTCTGTGACATCCTGGCCCCTGGCACACCTCCATGGCAGAGCAGCTAATTCTATCACAAGCTTCTGTAGTTTTGGAGATTTTCCAGACATTCCTGAAATGAAAGCCATAAAGAAATGAAACTCTCATCTGCCCTGTATCAGATCACTACCTTTCTGCGTGAAAAATTACAAACCACCAATCTGAGGTTCTTCTTTTACTTCTTTCAGGCTGGAAAATCTTCCATCAGAAATTTTTAAAAGGGCTTTGCCCTTCATGAGGAGAAATGCCCTGTAAACTATGCTAGTGCAGCCACATCATTTTAGCCGAGGTGTGATAGATTACATGGAGTAAGGCTGAATGAAGCTGAGAATTATGAATGCATCTGGAGTTAAAAGATGAAGAAAAAATTGGTTTTGATGATCAGCAAGACAAGATGAACATAAATTTCAGAAAAGAGGAGGGGCATAATAAGGAAAGAAAAAAGAAAAATAAAAAAAATTAAAAAATAATAAAAAAGAAAAAAACCCAAACATTACTAACTGTGAGGAACTGAGAAATAATCATGCCCTGCAGCACGCAGTACCAGAATCAGAAGCCAGGGCATTTTACCGAGTGGAAAAGGTCTTGCATCAGAACAGAAAAGCTGCTGAAAGCACAGCTGTAAAACATAGTTGAACAACTTTGGTCAACTGTTGAGCAAGAATATCCAGACAAAAGCACTGTGCCTGCAGACCTCACAGGTAAATTCAATGGTTGTGTGTCCCCAATCCATGGCATACACTGACATACGCTCCGAGGTAAATGGCATATATTACCAAATACATGAAAAACAGTCAGATTCACGTTGATACAGCATAGAAGAATCTGCGCCACACTGCAGCCTTTACCAACTGAACACAGAGAGGGTTAACGTTCAAGAGGACAAGCTATAGCAGGAGGGATATCAGTCCGCACACGCCAAACCACCTTTTCAGAGTAGCACCGCATGAGAAACAGCTCAGGACCTAGACTAGCAGACGAGGAAGGGCAAGAAACCCAGCGGTGAAATACCAGCCCCCCTCCATCCCCCGGCCAAGGCCAAGGCCGCTGCAAAGGCAAAGACGGTATCACCGCCACGGACGGCAGCAGGGCTGACAACAGGCACAGAGGAGAAAGGCGACTCTGGCGGCTTGGCCTGCTCGCCCCTCGGGGAGAGGCTGTCACATCCCCGGCTCCCCGCACACCGAGAGCGCCTGGGGCGGGCAGGCGGCGGCCCGGCCCCGGCCCCGCATGCGGGTCTGGCCCTCTCTGCGGCCAGGCGCTCCCGGCCCCGCCGCGGCGCCCTGCCCCGGGAGCCAGCCGCCGTGGGGCAGCCCGACCCCTCCCGTTGCCTTGGCGATGGGGCCTGCTCCGGCCTCGCCCGCACAGCCGGCCTCGCCCGCACAGCCGTTGGCCCGCTGCCGCTGCGGGCCGGAACCGGGACAAGGCGACCCCGCGGTGCCACGGGAGGCAGGAATTGCCCCCGCGGGCGGGGCCGGCCCGGGCCGCCCCCGCCGCGCTGTACCTGCTGCTGCTGCTGCTGCTGCTGCTGCTTCCCGGCCCGGAGCCCGCGGCGAAGAGGCGGTGGCGGACAGCGGCAACTGTCACCGCTCCTCGCTCCGCGGCACGCCACGCCCCTGTCCGACTGACGTCCCGCCACCGCCGCCGCCGATTGGCCACTGCCGTAGATTGACTGCCTCCACCCCCCGTGCCCCCACTCCCCGCGCGACGGCAGCGACCCTCCCGTCCGCGACCGCCTCCCATTGGTCGAGCCGCTCCCGATTGCCGAGTACACCCTCGCGCTCAGCCAATCAGAATAGGACGCCGCCACACCCGCGCGCCAGGGTCCCACCCAGACGGTTGTTCGCTCTTTCCCCTCAGAGCTGTGTCCCGCCGCTCCCGTCCGTCCCGCAGCCTCAGCCTTTCCCTCAGGCCCGGGGCGTCCCGCTCGCCTCTACTGAATTGGGCCTCGAGGGCAACTTTTTGCAGCTATAGAAAACCTCCCCTCGGCAGGCTGAAGTCTCTGGCTCTGCGGGCCGAGCCGAGTGCCCTCCCGTCGCGTGTCACCGCCCAACCGGCTCCTCTGTAGTGCCGGTCGGCCCTTGGCCGCGCTTGCCCCCCTCTGGGAAGCTGCTGCACAAAAGAGCGAGCACGGAAAAATTTTGATAGGGATTGGTAAGAAATTAATGGAAGGTTTGTCGGATGATTGTGGCTGGTGGTGACAGCTGCTCTTTGTCCTGTGGCCTGCCCGTGTGGTTAGTGGGATCTGCATGTCCTTACTCCCCCAGTATTTTACAAAAAGTGCTACTGTGAGGATAGTAGAAGCTAGTCCTTTCTCTTCACAAGAGCTGTGCATAAGCTTAATCCTTATCTCTTTATACCTGATAGTCTCCAGCTTACAAAAACTAATAGTCAGGGATTCACTATGTTTGCTAATGAATTCCTTGTGTAACTCCTGTGCCAACTGTTTGCAGCCTACATGTAGAATGCGCCAACTTCCTGCACAGTTCCTCCAGCGTGGTACCATGCCAGGAACAGGGTGCTGGTTGCCAGTAGCATGGCATTGATGGAGCCCCAGTCTTCACACCCTGCTGCCTTGGGAGGGAGGGAGGGAGGTGTGTGGGGAGGGAGGTCTGCTGCGGGGGACCAGCATGCTCTTACAGGGAGCTTTGAGCTGGAAGCCAGCAGGTGAGCAGGGGCAGGCTGTAACTAGTCAGCACAACCCTGACCTTTCCCCAGGCTAAATTACCCTTGGACAGCATTTTGTAACCAGAAAATCTGGATGTTTACAAGGAACTGTGAGGTATGTTTGATACATACGTGCTAGTTTTACTCCAAAAGAAAAACACTGAGAATACTTCATTTTTTATCTTACGCACCTCACAAGGGGGGAAAGAAACCCCAAAAACCTCAGTCTTAGCAGCCATGACTTCTGGGTGCCTCTTGCTTTTTGTTCATAAATTGTCCTGACACTTTTATCAATGCTGGAAAAGAGATTATTTTTTCCATAAAGAAGACACAGTATCCTAGGTTGACAGTACAGAGAATTTTGCATATCTTCCCAGCACTAAAGCAACCCTACATTTAGAAATATTCCTGAATCTTGTCATATCTTCTAACCAAATTGCCCAAACCTTGGATGTCAGGGAGTAGTATTGCTTATGCATTTGGAAAACAATGCCCTCAGAGAAAATTTTCCCAGTGTGCAGTCAGCTTGATGCAGCGAGGGTTGGGAGTAGAGCAGATGATACCGTGCTCTTTATAAATACACATACAGTAAGGCTCAATTTGCTAATATGTCTCTTACTAGCCTAATTCTGCCAACAAATAGTGCCCTACGACTGCTGCCAGAGCTGAATACATAAAGCACCAAAAGGTTGTGCCTTAGGTGTTAATTGCAAAACACATTTCACAGTCATATCTGTTGAACAACTATTTGGTTGTACTGTGAAAAGATTCTTAAGTCCGGAAGCATTTATTACCTAGGAGCTATTGAAACCCCCTTATTTCTAGTTAAAGGTATGATTTTATTTTTGTGTGAAATGCCTAAGGCTGAAAATAAGCAATGGCCCATCTGTTTTGAGTATTATATTTGTTCCCAGTTCATTTCTGTAAGGAAAAAATGCATGATTCTGTTTGTCATACATGCACATGTATTAGATAGCCTAGTAACAGGGCCAGGATTTGCAACCATGAGACTGATGGGATTTTCCTGAGTAAGAAATGCAGGTTTAAGCCTCAAGAGCAGCCTTTTACCTGCCTTTAAAAGCCATTTTTCTCGAGGACACTTCCAATTACTTTAGATTCACCCAGCCATACATTTTTCAGAGGAAGCAAAAAAAATGTAGAAATGACAGAACTTGTCCAAAGGATTAAATAGCACATATCATATGAGGAAAATGCACATCTGAAAAATTAAAGAATGCAAACTAAAGGCAAGGAAGATCCATTGCTGAAGTGCTGAATCTCGGCTACAGGCTCTGCCGCACAGAGCGAGAGCCGTACTGCCCTGAGAGGTGATTTCAGAAGCCAGGCATCCAGCCGCACTACCAGAGAAACAGCCATCGTGTACCCGAGTAAACACTGCAGATTCCTGTCTGAAACGCAGAGTTCCAAAACCAACCAAACAAATAACCCTCAAGCAAGAAAGGGCTTGCTTTCTTTTGGATTCTGCCAGGCCTGAAAGAAGAAGAAAAAAGGTTTATGTGCTCAAACACAGACATAGTATGGAATGTATAGATACTAGATGTAAATGTATTTTTAAAGCTGGTGCAGACTGTTTCTGAGATTAAAAAATTACTAGTATGAAATAACTCAACTGGAATGTAGTTATTCAACGCGCGAGAGAGACTTCAAACCCCTACTTAATGTAAGCTTGATCACAATTTTATATGGGATCAATGTAGTCCTGTTGTGGCTCACTTTCTTTCCTCCTCCTTTTTTGGCACTTATAATCAAGACACAGAAAATATCTGCTTTTCTTCTTTAAATGCTATCAAGTTGGAATTTATATTGTTCACGTTGTACACAGTGGCAGCTATTACTGTAGATCTTGAAGCAGTTGCTCTCAGCTAGATGCAGTATTTCCTGTGATTTAAAAAAGGAAAACAGAAGCTTAATGTGTACTATTTAGTTACCTGTAGATACCTAAAAGACTCCACATGACAGTAACCAAAACATGAAAAGTAGAAGACATGAAATTTTCACATTTTACAGTAATTTGCCCTGCAGAAAAGAAAATCTTGACCTACTTGAAGAAAGAGGGTTATTATATTCATTCTGCTTACCCTGAAAATACAGTGTGACATGTAAGTAAACCATAAAGTTATAAGAAGGAACAAGTTAAGTCATGCCGGTTGTTAGGAGTAATTCTGCAGCTCTGTCTCTGGCAGAAATGCTCATTGAAGTCGTCGGGAATTAGGCATGTGAAGAGACTGAGGAATTGCATCCCAGTTACTGTGGTTATTTAGAGGCAGAGCCAATACAAAGGAATTACAGTCTTGGCCTCCTGAGTCCATATGGCTGCAGAAGCTCCGTGTGCTCCTGGGATTAACAAGCTGCTGGTGGGAGCTGCTGAAGGTCATGTTGCAGTGGCAGGGCTACAGTTTCCTTTCTGGAGTTTAACACTGCCTCCGGTCTGCTGCAGTAGTGTCCAAAGTGCCTCAATAGCCGATGTTTAAGCACACAGCACCAGTGTTCAATTCTTCGATGGCATGGTAGCTTCTTACTCAGCTCAGAGGAAGAGTTCCTCACCTCACAGCGAGAGCCAGACCAGTCAGCAGGTTGGATATGGAGTTTATCCAAGTCACGAGGCTCAAGGTGCAAGTTCATAAGTAGCTAAACCCAATAGAAGTCTACAGTGCTGGCAGAAAGGCAGTCCAACCCCTCTTCCTGTCTCTATGAAAGCCACAAGGGTCGTCTTCACCCTTTCTCCTCTCGTTGAAACTGTGCTGCCACTCAGCAAAAAAAATCACACTTCCCTGAGCCAAAGGCAGAGTTTAAAGCAAGCCTAGTGGTTAGCATATTGCTCTGGAGAACTCCACCGACAGTCCCAGTCTGACAGCTGTCCGGGTACTTCATAGAGAACAGCTTTCTGAGAAGAGAGTGATGGTGTCATGTACTCTACAGGCCAACCTTGAAGATGTTAGTGTCCTCTCTGATCAAGGATTGACAAAATAACAGTACATAGTGATGGGACTCTTGTAATGTGAATGTGGGGACACAGGCCGTGTTAACATTTCTTAGTTGCCTGCTGTTGGAAAGCATCTGGTGTAATACCAAACCTACACTGGGGTAAGACTTTCTGTGGCAGATGTTTCCTATTTGAAAACATATGTCTGGAAAAGACCCAAGAAGACGACGAAGGTGCTGTATTGCTGTGGTGATAAGATACCAATAGACAGATGGGTGATTTCAGGAATTTTCTACTTATACACTTTGATCTTTCATCAATGAGAATTGAAGTTCATGCTGATTTTTGATAGTGCCTTATGTAGAAAAATTGCTTCCATGGCCCATGTTTGTGTTATTCTGGTTATTTACTGACAGCAGAATTCTACATTAAGACATTTCTTGAGAAGAAACTTTTGTCTTCTTGAGTTTCTTCTTGAGAAGAAACTTTAGTCTTTCCTGCAGCACAGCTAGAATATTTTACAATGCTGTGTGTCACAACGTAGGAGCAACAAATTGTAATACATGCAAAGCACATCTGCCTCTCAAGTTCAGTTAGAGATTTCTTTCTTAGTTCTTATCTTTGAAGATAGTTTGGCAAAGCATAGCACGACCCCCTCAAAATAGTGCTGTTTTATTGGATGGATGTTAGTTAACCCAGCTTAAAGCACCACAAACAACCCTTAGAGCTGATATTCCTATTGCAAGATAAACCTTGTGATATAGTTAATACTTATCTTCCCCGATTTGTATGTTGGCTTATTGTACAAAGATTTCAATGATACTGTTTGTTAGATGACAGTGTGGATAACTGAATTATAGAATCAAAATAGTTTAAGTTATTGTCTTCTGTTAAGCATTGTTTCCATGTTTGAACTTACCTTTGGTTATTTTCCTTTGCAGCATATCAATGCCTACATCCAGAGCCTTCCACAAATGTGTATGAGACACCTAGATTTAAAGGTAAATGATAAGCTCTTCTATTTCTTCAACTTGTAGTTAATTAAAGGAAAGAGCCTTTCTACGTACATTTCTGGTGAGCATCACATTCCTTGGGCATCACACTACCAAGAAGGCACATATTGGAAAGAGCTTGAGAAAAATAACTCAGATTTACCAGGACAGATGAGAAGAGCTGTGTATCTTCAGCTCGCTAGGGACTAGTTTTAGATTTTTCTCCAGTTCTGACAGGCAACTCTGACAGTAGCGTACCTGCCATTGCAGCAGCAAGACGATACAAGTGTGAGATCCATGAGAGCAGCAAGTGGGCAGGAGTCTAAGAATCCATAGGACCCTGATAAATGGCATTTCCTAGCATAAACATCAGAAGTGGTAAAATAAAATCCAAAGAAAATTGGAGTGAGACTAAGTCAGTTTGAATTTCAGGCTTTCAAGTGCCTCATACGTGAGCTTGCTTCTTCCTTGTACAAATGTATTTTGATACGGATCCTGCAGACCTTCTGCTTCCTAACTTCCATTCTTCATTCTTGGATTTTATCAGGACAGTGATTTCTGGAAAAGACAACTCCTTTACCTGCTCTCCAGACTTTCAAAATCTGACCCAGATGGCAACTATACCTGTCATGAGAGCACACAGAAAATGAACATAAATACATCTAACCGTGTAATAAGTATAAATACCTTGTCAATTTGGTTAATCTCAGGACTGAGCACTGAACATCTGGATACACTTTATCTCGGGAGCTGGGAAACTCTTCTCAAAATTGTACAGCGGCACATCCCCGCTGGCCTTGCTGTTGAAGTGTTTGAGATTGCCGCAACAAAGATTGCTAATCTTGCTAAATGGTGAGCACTCATCCGCTCAGGGCTACTATGGTCTGAAACTGAAGAACTTACATAATGCCTCCGCCAAGTCAGACTTTAACTTGGCATCATTGCAGTGAAAGATTAGCGAAGTAACCTCTTGCATCATCTACCACTTGTCATTACCTCGGGATTACATGCTGTCAGCTCCTGAACTTCCCCATTCAGGACTTTAAACCAACCTTAGATTTTCTAGAATACCAGATAATTCAGAAAATTACAGGGTTTCTTGATACATTGTAGGACAAAAGACTTTGCTTTCAAAACCATTGTTTTAAAACAATTTCTTTTATAATTATTGTTTTCAAAAATCACACAGCTTGAGATATCAGAAATATGGAGACCATACTGGCAAAAGGAAGTAAGATCTTCAGAAAGCAGAAAGATCTTGACAGAAATTGCCTATTCCTAAACTACCATATTGCTGTTCCTTATTCGAGACAAATAAACTGGTAAAGCATTTAATCCATTCTTTGGTCTCTGCATCTCATTGATCATTTCTTCAAACTAATGCTCTTCTGTAGCAGTTTCAGGGAAATGCAGCGTTTTTTGAATTCACTGATACCCATGACTTTCAGTGGAATTCAGTGGAAGGGACTGAATGATAAGAAAAGCCGTCAGTCTGACAGCTACCCACAAACACTAAACAAGAGGTGTCAGCACAGGTATTGGATGTTGGGACATCATCATAGAACTGACCTAACCTGAGAGGACAAGGTTTCAACTCAGCTGACTCTCTATTTGTTACATCAGGTGCTTAAAGATCCACAGATACAAAACCTGACATCTTTTAAGGTTCCCATTTTGCGAAGTCTATGTATCTCTGTATATTCTATCCTTTTTTAAAAAAATGAATTTTTAAGGCTTCTTTCTTTGAACAATAGCAGTAAAATAACTTCCATGATCAAAGCTACCATAACAAATCAGCATGTGTAGAAAGGAGTAAAATATTTTATTTGTATTGGTCTTTTACATAAATCTGTTATCTTTGAAAGTATTTCAGCATGTCAGAGGCTGCTTGGTGGCAAAGCCTGAATCTTGAATACTACTGAAATCCCTCTGCAGTGCTATGACATGCCTAAGTCCCATGGAATCCCACATTTTTAATTACATTTTTCATGTGGCATTACATGGAACATAGAAAATTAGATGAGCAACTTGAGAAACAAGCTAGTTTGGGAACTCTTCAGGGTTTGAATGGGAAAATCTAAGAGAAATTGAGTTTCATGTTTGTGCCATGGTAGTAAGCAAAGGTAGTGTTGCTACAGGCTACATGAATCACAGGAAGGACAAACAGCTCCTGTGAATAAAACGGCAAAGATGCCTACTTAGAGGCTAAAGCAAACCTGTAACATGCAGCTTATAAATTAGTTGCAAGCATCATTATCTTCCCAGAAACTTTTACTGAGTACACCACCAGAAATAGGGCCCAGAACATGAGTTTTCCGTGTCAAGAAAGTGCCATAAAGATCTGCTCAAGGTGACTTCAGCCGATACAGGGTCATACTGGAAAACAAAAGATCTGTTCAGGTCTAGTGATGCAAGAACCCTATTATCAATTTTTCCTCAGGAGGCTCTCGCCCACCAAATATTTTGCTAGACGTCTAGTCTGCCTGTGAGTTGTAAAGCTGCTGAAAATCAGACTTTGATCTCATTCGTGACCAGTATATGGGACCGAAGCAACGCTTCTCAATCATTCCAGAGTCATCTGACCACTTAGTGGGCTGATGAGGCATTTAATAGATCAGCTGTTAGATTTTGTGAGGCCTTTGATAAACAAATGGGTACCTTGACTTTCATTGCTTTTCTGAACATGCTAAGGCACTGGCAGATTGCCAAAGACAGTATCTGCCATGTTGTATGAAATAAGGTGAGCAATAAAAAGGATCTAGCTGTTGAACTGAGCATACCAAGACCGGGTTTGCACATACCTGTTGTTGTAATATGACGTAGGATTAGATATCCACATCTTTAAAAGGGACTTGATCTGCTTCATGTAAGTCTTACAGAAAAACTGCTCGTTGGGATCGAGGAATTTTGCAACGCCTGTTACATTCCCTACAGCAGATCTTCCCAGTTGACACCTTCAGTAGTGAGAGCAAGGAGTGAGTTCAGTCCAGTGACAGCTGTCTGGAGCCCACCAACAAAGAGAACAGGCACAGCAAACCCCAGTGTCCGCATCTCCTGCCACTCCACACAACATGGGTGAGTCTTTGTGGGTGTGGATGGCCCAGAGGACATCTGCCAGAAGACACTGCTATGTACCTCTCAACATAAATACAACCTGCGCTGCCATCAGGAGGTGGGACTTACATGTTCCACACTGACAAGAAAAATCAGTGGTCATGTTTCTTCTGAAAGAACTGTTCTGCCAGAAGCAGGGAGCAGTAGAAGGCCTCTCAGTTCTCTGTCTGCCTGCTCCTTGACTTCAGCCATCCCTGCCTCTCTCTAAATGGTCCTACTTGATCTCAGGAAGGAAGAAGTCTGCAGGTGGAAACCAAGGGATTCTATCATCAGGTCAGGAACCTGTGTGTAGATAGCACATAGCTTACTACAGATGTTCTAGGAAACGATGGGGGTATGGGGAGGGAGGAAAGGAATAGACTCTAGTTTAA
This sequence comes from Balearica regulorum gibbericeps, assembly GCF_011004875.1. Lineage (NCBI taxonomy): Eukaryota > Metazoa > Chordata > Aves > Gruiformes > Gruidae > Balearica > Balearica regulorum. Next base: position 4,353,959 of record NC_046190.1, on the reverse strand, counting down.
TTTTCCAGTCATGCATTACACAACAAATCATGTTCATTTTCTTCATGAAAAATGCTTGGTCACTGACATTTCAATGAATATGTTTTTATCTTCTGTTCCTCATTGTATTTGATTGCTCAGTGTATTCTTCAGACTTTGCAAACCCAACTGCATGAGGTTGTTTTTTTTTAAATACAGATCTGAAAGTACAGTTAAATCAACATTTCTAACATTTCCCTAACTGTGCTGTCCTGGTGTTCACCCATGCAATTCTTTCATTATCAGGTTAAATGAAGTTGATTTCCAAAGTGGTCCTTGGACCACTAATATTGCCTGTGTGGAGAGAAGGTATGAAATGAGAATTAAATTTTTGTCCAGAGATGAACAGTGTATGAGTCAAGAGCTTTCCCTTTCAACAGTTAAAGCATAGCTTTTGCTTTCTTGCTGTCCTATGGAGCACCAAGTACTTGCCGTTGCTGGAGGTGAGATTTCAGGCCCTAGCTGCCACGTTACATTTTGGAAGGGAAACGAGGGAAGTATAAGCAAAGCTCCGCCTGGGGTTGCATGACCCAGGAGTTACGAGTAGTTTCGGCAGTCTGAAACCCAGCTGTCGATGCCCGCTCACTGCAGACACTGCTATTGTGGATGACATGGTGGGAATGAGGGAAGCTACTAACTTTCCTGTTCTCTGGAGCATTTGAATTCAAAACTTTTATTTAATATAGATGTGGGGTTTGCTTTTTACATGTGGGATTTGCTTGTGATTCCCTTTAACATCTATATTCAGCTGTGAGTAAAGTCAGTTTTTGTCTGTGCTTGAAATTATTGCACAAATCTCTATTCAGAATTGTTAGAGATAATGGATACTCAGCAGGGCATTTCCAAAAGTGTTACCAGTGCAAATAGCATAATCTGGAAAATGTAGTGTTTCATAGCAATCGCTATTTCCAGGACTGTTTTGAATTTCAGCTGGAATAAGTGGCCAGTGGCCACATCCCTAACTAGAAGCCAAAGAGATCAGCCACTCGAGCAGCATCCCCTTGACAAAGCAGGAAGGGAAGGGTCTGTCCGAAGGGCTCGAAAACATTTAGCCAGCAAAACTTTGGTGTCCTGGGATCAGTGCCGCAAAATCTGCAGTCCCATTGCTATGCATCGCCCTTCCAATGCTGCGCAGAGGTGCAAGTCATGTGAAGTGGGAACTGTGGTCGATACGTTCTCTGAGATGACCTGTGAAACATTTTTGTGAGTCTGGGGCTCTAGAAGTGACTGGTGGAAAAAGGGCTGGCACTTCTTGCATAGGAATCAAGTATTCAGATTTCCTATAAAGCTAATGTTGTCTTGCCAAAGGCAAAATTATTAGCAAACCACTGAGCCTTGAAAAGGTTTATGAACAGCAAAATGACATCTCAAATGAGCAGGCAATTTATACTATTTGCATTACTTTAATTTGTAACATTCCCTGGGTTTTGCTACGATTTACACTTAAGGAAAAGAACTAATCCTATGACAAATGACAGGGCACCAGTCTTTTTTTTTCGTCAAACATTTCAGTACACTGCAGGTGACTGACTGTTTACCTCTTGGAGTGACAGCCAAATGAAACCAAGAACTGGTTTTGCATGCACAGTGATGACAATCACAAGCAGAAGGCCACAAATAGGTCAAGAGGATTTAGGTCTGGTTAGTCCTAACTTAAGGCAGGGAAAATGGACTAGACGAGCCTGCTAGAAGGCCTGTCTCTTCCTGCGGGGGCTTGAGCTTTTGACTTCAGGCAGCCAGAAAGGGACAGCAGGTTCCTCAGCAGCGTTGCATCCTGACGCCTCAGACACCCGGGACCGCAGAAAACAAGGCAGCACTGGATGTCTGCCAAGCAGTTGTAATGACCCGGTCTTTTGTAACTCTAACTTAAGTCAAATTGGAGTTAAAAAGTTAATTAACCTGCAAGTAAATACATACAGTAGTTATGACTTCCAAACCCATGGCCTGAGGCGAACCTTCTGTTTTGTTAATAGCTGTTCAAACAATTGAGAAGACACCAAACACCTCCTCTCCTTTTCAGGGTGGAAAGCCAACTGCAGGCAGTTTCAGTTAGGCTGCCTGCCGGCCTGGTAGGGCACAGGCAGCCGCCGTTCCCCAAGCCTGCCTTGCGGGTTTCACACCTCCACTCCCTGTGGAGATGGAAGTCAGGAAGGCGATTTCTGTTGGAGAGGGGTGTCCCGTGAAACCCCTTCTCACAGCCAGCCCCGAGGAGGTGGGGTACCACCCGCAGTCGCTGCCATGCAACACTGGGTGCTGTCAAGATTCGCACCCAGCAGGGAAGCAGTCCTGGAAGCAAACATTGCTTCATTGGAGTACAATTAAAAACAATTAAGCACGGAGTAATTTAAAAAACCTTTTTATTTAGACAAACACAAGAAGAGATAGATAGGATTTATGAGCTAAGTTTTTTGGTCGGAGAGCCAATGTGTACTTTAAAGCATCGTAAGAGACTGAGGGGATACAGCCTTGAACAGTGTGTTGTAATAATCTATGAAACTGCATGAGACAGATTTTTTTAAACCAATTACTTCCCATCCGTTCAGGGACGGATAAGCCCCCAGCTAAAATTTCTTTTCATTCCGGTGCTTGTAACAACGAAGATGAAATGCGATTTTCCTGTCTAACAAATGCTCCAGAAAAGCAAGAAACAAAAAGCACGTGTTTCTCTGTTATGGAAAATAGGTCTCGGCATGCTGGAAATTCTGCATTTTACTTATTTTCTACCACAAATGCCCCGTTTTTAAAGAAATGAATAATGTAATCATTTTCTCTGATTTATGTTTTCTTTTCTGCCTCATTTGGCACTAATGCTGTGTTACTACAAGAACAACTGTTCTCTGCAAAAAGAATGATTTTCAGACATCTCATCTAAAACCTTTGAAGTCACTGGGGATGAACTGAACAGAAAGGCAGAGAGGCCATGTACGTTAGCAGCAACTGAATACTTCCCCACTGACCGCGCAGATTTTCTACTCGTTGCCTGATGACATGGAGCTGCAGTTTCCTACACCTTCTCAGACAAAAACTCCCTTCCAGGCAGGATACCTGGCGGTTTATAGGTCAGAAGTCAGAAACAATAATAAAACGTGAGTCAAACGGGGCACAACTGAGTCCCACGAGCAAAAGCAGAGGCTGGGGACGTCTTTGCTGGTGAGCATCCCTGGGATTTGAAACAGCCGCGTGCACCAGCATCAGGATAACAGCAGTAGTAACAAGTGCCACAGCTCCTGAGCTCCTGAGGTTTCAGACATGTGCTGGCAAGCCAAATGGCAACGAGGAGTGTTTTAAAAAGGGACTTGGAGAAGAATCTGGAGGGAGTTAGCATCAGGCATGTGTAAAGAGGGTTACTTTTCCCATCTCCAACATCTCCTATACATCTCAAATGCGCTAATAAAATTCAGTGGTTACAGTGGGTTTTTTTCTCTTTGTCCAAGTATGTACCTTAAACATGCTGCTGCGACGACTAGAAAAACTCAACTTTCTTAGACTTCAAATCGCCATGCAACCACCAGAAGCGAAGACGTTGTGCCCCGCTTGGACAGAAGGGCCGAGGATCGTGTCTGCCTCCCGGGCGGCCGAGGCGGGGGCTCGACCCCCCCCCCCACCCCCGTCCGGGAGCGGCCCGCCGCCCCTCCGCCCGGCTCCCGGCGGCTCTGCCCACCTCAGAGGTGCGGGGCGTAGAAAGGGCCGAGGTACGTGGGGCCGAGGAAGGGCGCGAAGGGGCCGCCGCCCAGCGGGAAGGGAGCGGCCGGCGGGACGAGGACGTTGCCGGCGGCGTAGGAAGGGAAAGTCTGGAAGGACAGAGCGCCGGGGCCCGGCGGGCTGGGGCTACCGCCGCCCGCCGCTGCCGCCGCGGCGGGGGATGCGGCGGGGGCCGCTCCGTCGGCGCCCGGGTGCTGCTTCTTCCACTTGGTGCGTCGGTTCTGGAACCAGATCTTCACCTGCGTCTCGGTGAGGCTGAGGGAGAGCGCCAGGCTGAGCCGCTCGCAGACCGACAGGTACCGCGTGGCCCGGAACTTGTTCTCCAGGGCCACCAGCTGCTCGTAGGTGAAGGCCGTCCGCGCCCGCCGCGGCTTGCCGCACCCCGCCTCGGCCCTCCGCCGCCTGGCGCCCCGCGGTGAGTCCGGCTCCTCCGGACCGGGCGGGTGGGCGGCGGGCTCGGTGCCGGCCCCGGGCGGGCCCTCCTCGTCGCGCTCCTGCCCCGCTGCCTCCGCGCCGCTCTCCGCCGGGCAGTGCGCATCTAAGGGGAGATGGCGGCGCTCGTCAGGGGTTGGGGGGGGGGACGCGTCGGGGGCGGCCGCGCAACCTCCTCCCGCCCCTCACCCAGCGGCAGAGCCGCCTGCCACCCCTCGACACCCGGCTGATCTTCTCCGACACCCCCCTTCCCCAACGTGATAAAATAAGGGCAATCGTTAACATAAAATAAAGGAGAGAAAAAAACCGCCCGCCGTGCGAGAGCCCCTCCGCGCTCCCCGTTGTGCCATCGCATCTGCGGCGGGGAAGGGGGGAGGCGTCGATATGGATTTCTTACCAATTAAAAAAGAAGTTATTAAAGTCCCCTTCTGAAGCGAAATAAATCCCCTCCCCCCTCCCCATCCCCGCGCTAATGGAGTTTCAGATTTGCGAGGGCCAGATCGATAGATGTCATCTATTAAAGGTAAGTTTTAATCGAACAATATTAGGATCAGGCCGGGGGAAGGAGGTTTGAAGTGGGCACCTGCAAGCTGCGGGCAGGAGATAGGCGGGAGTCGGTAATAGGATATCGATCACCGGGAGCTAAGGCATCCTCCGGTGGGGACGGGCTGAGCAATTACCCAGCCGGCCGTCCCGCTGCCGGTCAGGGCCGGCCGGGGGGCCGGGGCAGCCGACCCCTCCCGCCCCGGGGAAAGGACCCCCCGAGGTCCGCCGTGCTGGGGGAAAAGAATCCCCCGAGCGGTGCCCTGGCAAGAGCCGCGGCCCGCCTGGGGCCGTGCCCGGGGCCGGCATGGGGCGGCGGCACGCCCTGGGATGCCCCGTCCTCCTCGGGCGGCTGAGGATGCGCCGGAGCGCGGGGGACGGGACGGGACGCCGAGAACTTTTCCCTTTGCATCATCGAGACTTAAACCACGGCTGCAGCCCCCCCCTTCCCCCGCGCTGCCCGTTACATCGTCCTGCGGGAGCCCCGCACGGGGAGCGCACCCCGCGGGGCTCGGGGGTCCCCGTCTGCCGGCGCCTCCACCTGCTCGCCCCGCCAGCGCCGGCCGGAGAAACTCGAGCGCGTTCCTACCATGTGCCTCTAGTTTATTCCTCCCGCTGCCGGGAGCAGCAGCGTCCTTTCCTACTTCAACTCTTCCCAAACTTTTCTCCCGCTCGCCCGAGCGGGGGGCGCTGCCCCAGCTCCCCGCGGCTGGTTCGCGTCTCCTGCTGAATTTCTGGGGATCCAGGATGTCTAAGATGGAGAAGGAGATTTTATGATGGATGGGGGCCGCCTTGGCCCCGCGGTCCGGGCATTCCGGCATCCCCCCCCCACCCTCCGCGCTTCCCGGAGACCTGCTGGCTCCCAGCGCGGAGCCGGCGGAGAGCTACGCCGGGCGCGGAGCCGGGCCGCCTCCCGAGCCGCACGCCTCGGCGCTGGCGGCGCGGAGTGAGCGGCGGGGAGGAGGGTCGGGCGGGGAGGGCGGAGGGGCCGGCGGCGGGGTGGGGGCAGAGGAGGGGGCAGAGCAGCCATTGGCACGCCGCCCCCGCGCCCCCTCCCCGCCGCCCTGACTCCGCGGGGGCGCAGCGGACGCATCCCTCCATCCCAACCTCCCGGCGATGGGGCTTTCCCGTTATCTGCCCAGGGTTGGGATTGGGGGGGGTGGGGAACGCGCAGCGAGGCGGGCCGGGGGCGGCCCGGAGCCCTGGCAACAGACCCGGGTCCTCCGCCATCACCCGGGGCAGCACGGGGATGCGATCGCACATGGCAGCCCGCCGGCAGCTGCTGTACCCCGGGGTCCGGAGCCCCCCCCCTCAGCTGCCTCTGTCTCCCCGCCCTCCGCTGACCCACCTGCAGCTCCCCGGGGTCGGTGGCGGTCCAGCGGGGCGAGCCTCGCATCTCAGAGGGACCCGGAGGGGAGGGACGGCTGCTGCATCGCCCTGCTGCACCGGGTGGGCTCCAGGCTTGTGCTCCCTCTGCCAGCGGCTGCTGTTTCAGATGTGAAACTGCTGTCTGGTCCCCAGGGAGACATGAGCAGCTTCTCATTTTGGGGCACCTCTGGGTCAATCTGGTTCACCCTCTGGCCCCAACTCCTGCAACTCACCTGTGGCGTTCCACTGTTCCCAGTTTATAGGCAGGGAAACTGAGGCACGCCTGTGCTGGGGGAATGCCTCCCCCTCTGAGCAGCCCCCTGCCTAGCCCTCCTTGCCTCGAGTGGAAACGCGTTGTTGTCTGTTCACACCTGTAACTGGGACAGGGTAGGCACAGCAGGCCGAGCCTCTCCACCCCGCATCAGTCCCGTGACCACTTCTAGCCAGCCGTGCTTATTGAAACCTTGCTAGCAATGTATTTCTGCGTGCCTGTATCTGGCAGGGGGATGCTTTCCCCTCTCCGTAGCGTTCCTGTGTTTTGGTGGTTCTGTGAATCAGGCCGAGGTGCAGACGAAGGGGCACCCTTCAGCCAGGGAAGGCAGCCCTTGGAGGGAGTCTGCTACTCCACCTGCTTTCACTCCTTGGCAGAGGTGCAGAGCGCAGCCCTCCTCTTCACGGGTGTCTCCGCCTCAGCAGAATCAGGCTTTCTGTTTGCCATCGCGAAGGCATAGGCCTTAAGATGACTGGAGGGTAGGAAAATAAGATGAAGATGCGCAGGGTGGTATGATTACAAGTGATTGTTGTTGTTAATTATGTGGTGGCAGCATCCGAGAGCCCTTTTGGCACCGGCCTCTGGGCTGGGATACCGCACACGTCTAGAAGAGAAGGGAGCTCTGTCCTGAGGAGTTCCCACACTAGAGCTACAGACGGATAAAGCTTAGTTTTGGGGATGCACCCTGCATGAAAATGAAGGCGGTGGTGAACTGGACAAGACTGCTGTGTGCTAGTTTAGTATTGCTTATGCAGCAAAAGTTCCTTGAGGTGCAGAAGAAGGAGAAGGAAGGGGAGAGGAGCAGTTGCAGGTGTTGGACAGTATGCTTCAGAAGTGAGGTCAAATAAAGAAAATGGATATGAAGTCTTAATGCAGATCCTATTAATGTTTTTGAAACAAGATTCTTTTTGTGGCACAACACTAGTTTCAAACCGCACGAAGAAATCCTAGGTATTGTGATATGGTAAATAGGCGCATGACTCACTTTATTTTAAGAATGCTTGCAAGCCTTGGCAGTGCCAGAGATTTTTTTATGTTTGGAAGAAAAAAAAAAAATTCTTATCTGATATCTATGAGACTACAAATAACTTCTGTTTGAATTGTTGTGTCTGCAGGAGCCAAGAAGGTAAATTCTAGCGTTGGGATTAATTTGTGAGCTAGCAGACAGACGTCTTCAAACGTCTTCAACACGTGCATGCACATCAACCTACAGACATACATGCACGTAGAAAGGTACATACAAAAAAAAACGCACGTTCATGGATTAGTTTTAGCAGTCTGTTTGAAGTTGGTCCATTTCCCAGCTCAAGCATTAAAATTCAGCCCGAGTGCTGCCTTTAAATTGCTTTGATGCTAGGTGGGTTTCAACCCTGACCTGTCCTGACGGCAAGTGATGGCTGTAACAAGCTGCGGATCAATATTCATAGCGGGTGTCCTGGACTGATAACACTATCCAAGACAATGTTCGCTATCGGTGGAGACAGCTGAGATATTGTGCCATTAGTGATGTTGTTTTAAATAACCTGATCCATTTCTGGGTCTATTTAATGAATTTCACAGTTTAGATATTATCTTTAAGGAGAAGCCAGAGGCTATTCCAGAAGCGGTGATGCAAATCAATGGTGCCAAGGCTCCTCTGCTTTTCTCAAAACAAAGTAGACTATAATTCCACCGCAGTTCCTTATATATTCTGGGAGTTGTGGCACAGTATTGATAGCATTAGGAATAAAAAAGTATTTGGACTTTATCAAGGGAGAAAACAATGTTATCTGTAAAGCTGAAACACAGTTGATAATATCTTATCTGTGTAAAACGGAGGGGATCCGTTCAATTCTTTGCATGTTTTTTTCTTGGTTGTGTATATGAAGTGCTGGCATGTATGAGAAGATACCATCGAGGCAGGGCACGGCTGAGCTGCCACGGGTCTCGTCAGGCTTCTTCTGCTGTGTGGACCAGCACCTGGGTCCCCAAGGGCCGAATCCTGCCCTACTTCAGCTCCTGCAGACCCACAGATCCCCGGGGCGATGCAGGCTGCGGAACGGGGCGCACGGCAAAGCCGAGCCCGGCAGCAGTGCAGGAACCTTCCCTGGCACCGGTGGCCATCCCAGGGAAACTGCAGGAACACGCCAAGCTTGTCGTCGTTTTGGAAAAGTCTGGCCCAAATCAAGACCCGGGATGCCCTTGTGAAGGTATTGCTGAGGGGCTCCAGCCCCTCCAGGAATGACAAAAGCAACATAAATTTTTAAGAAAACACCTATGTTGCCTTTACTTCCGACAGTGCCTGACCCAGGTGACGTATTTCAGAGGATGGAGGGTTTTTCCCCGGGGACGCGATGTCTGAGGGAGTTTATCGTGAAACAGGGAATGAGCCCTGGCGCTCGCTGACTCGCCGGGCTGCTTTTTTATTGCGGGTGGTGTTTGCCGAGCCGTTCGCCGGGCAGTGGGCCGTGGGCAGTGGGCAGCCCAGGTGCAGAGGCCGCTCGCTGAACCTGTGGAGAGGAGCCATCGTTTTGGCAGATGGAGGGAGACGGCGGGCACTTGCCACTGTCGAAGATGGTTCTGCGATCACCTTGGGAAAACCCAACTTGGTCCGTGCGTCCACCTGCCTCGGGTGTTTTTAAAAAAAAAAAAAAAAATTAAAAAAAATTAGTAAATTAAAGAAGAGGCGGCGCGGGGAAGGAAGGAGCCGCTGGAGGCGGCAGTGTTAACCCCGGACTACATTTCCCAGCAGCGCCCGCGGCGCGGCTCGGCGGGTGGGAGGGCGATGGCGGCCTGGGCGCGGGCGGTGAGGGGGCTGCTGCTGGATATCAGCGGGGTCCTCTACGACAGCGGCGGGGATGGTGGTGTGCCTATTGCCGGCTCGGTGGAGGCGGTGCGCAGGTGGGTGCTAGGGGCTCGGTGGTGCACGGCCCGGTCTTATTCCCCCCCCCCCCTCCGTCGGGGGAGGAGGAGGTGGCCGAGGCGGGGCTGGCGGCGTGAGGGGCTGTCCGGGGTGGGGGGCACCCCAGAACATGGCGGTGCCGGCCTGGCGCCCCAAAACGTACGGTGTGGGGCTAGCCCTGAGCTTTGGAGCAACACCCAAAGGCCAGCGAGGATCGGGGTTTCAAACGCTGTGCAGCCCCCCCCGGTTTGCTGTGTAAAGTTGAGTGGGACGGGGTGGAACGGGAACGTTTTGGTTCGCCTTGGTGTCTTTTGGGCTTGTTTAAGGTGTGAGGGAGTCTGCTGAGTTTGGGAACCTGCTGTCCCTGGGCTGATGGCGAAAGGAGCCTGGAGCAGCGGGACAGATCCCATCCTGCCTGATTTTGTATTTACTGTCCTTGCTGCACATGTAGCAGGAGCAGGCAATATGTAAGAGGTCTGGCATGTTCCCTGGTAATCATTTTTAAAATATTGCCTGCACTGGCATGGTGCTTCTGTAAATTCATTAGCTTTGCTGTCAGATTAGCTGGGGCTTCTTGTGGAGAACTTGCAGCCCAGCAGAAATGGAGAATTTCAGCGCTGCAGTTAATGATTGCCCAGGTTAAGTGACTCAAAAGCAAAGCATTGTCACGGCAAGTTACTTGGCAGTGCCTGCAGGTAGCGAACTCCCTCGCTTTTAGCTGGATAATGTTACCACAAGCTAAGTAACTGCTGCTAAGCAGACCGTGATTTCATTTATTTAACTTAACTAACTTCAGCTAACTAGCTTGACTTGCCAGTGTATCTGCATGGGCCCTGCTTGACCAGAGGAGCAGGATGTGGCTGGGGGAGAGCAATGGCCACAGGATCATCCGTGCTTGAAGGCAGGTATTGATTGGTGGGTCTGTGTCGCTGGAGGAGGTTGTGGGCTTCCAGAAGAGCTTTTTTTTTGCTCTGCGTGATGTTTCACTAACAAGCTGCAGAAAATCCAGATCCGTTTCACGTGGCGAGTGCTGCTGCATGTACCCCATGTGAAATATTTTAAATGTCAAAATACTGAACCTGTGTGAAGCATTGACAGCACCTTTGTGGCTTTTGTCCTTTGGGGCCACCCAGCACGGACACACTTGTGGCAAGTGCTTTATTGAGCAGGGAAATATGCAGGAAGAAATATTTAAATTGCTAAAATTAATCTTATGAATGTAGTTAAATACATGCCTAAATGTTGGTGGAACTACCATGGAAGAAGCAGAACTGGAGAAGGCCCAGGTGCACTGGTAACAAAAGAAGTCTTTGCTGCTTTTTTGTTGGATTTTTTTAATGATACCTTTGCTCATATTTCTTGAAATACAGGTATCAGGCACATAAAGTGTCATCAGACGAATTGTCTGTTTCGTCTACAGGATCAGAGTTTCCAGCGCTGTCAGAAAGCAGTGTTTCAAGCAAGTTTAAGGGTTATTGAGGCTCTTGGCCTGTTTGTGGTGCTCAGCTGGCCCCAGCCGGCAGGGAGGAGCTGCAGGTGCCAGGACAGCTGATGAGAGAGCAGCACTCCAAGGGAATTTGGTGAAATTAGGCAGAGGGAAAAGCAGCTTTTATAAAGACTTTGTATTGAAATCCTGTGGCATGTGGTTTTTCCATGGGATCACATAAGACTTTTGTTTCCATTCTTCCGTATCCCCTTTACGTGATAGTTCAGTGTGTTTTCTGTTTTCGTGCCTTTCTGTAGCTATGCTACAAGCTCAGGATTCATGAGAGACCTTGAGAGAAAAGGTTTGTAGCAAAACGAAAGCATTTGTTTGCCTGTGGGTGTGTAGAGCAGCCTATTTGCCAGCTGCAAAGGGGCGGGCTCTGCCTGGGCGGCCTTTGCCAGGATTAAATTTCCCTGGCTTTCCTTCTTGTCTCGCTAAAATCCTCCTGGTAATATTGCTTCCCACTGAGGCAGGGGCTGATGCCTGTGCCAGCTGGTCTGTCAGTGAAGGAGAGTCTTCTCCTGCTCTCCACGTTCTAGGAGAATGCGTCTTACCACCCTCCTCTGATTTCTTGCCAGCTTCTGCTGGCACCGTTGCATACACCGAGTTTGTGCAGTGTGTGGCATAGGGCAGCCCAGATCCTAGCTGAGGCCTCCAGGCATGGCCAAAACAAACATAAATAACAACAACTGCATAATTACTGTCAGAGATCAGATCATTCCTTTAAAAAACAGGACATATTCAATAATATCTGCATCGTGGTTCCCCAGATGCTTTTGACATACTTTCTTTTTTTCTCCTAGGTTTTTAAACTTTATTTTCCATTGGGTTGCAGGCTGTTATTAAATAATTTTTGTCACTGCATTTGCTGAAACCTCCCATAAGAGGCAACATAAACTGAAATTTAACTTATGGCAACGTCAGAAATATGCCGATGAAACAAGAGTAAAACTCTGGCCTTGGGCTAAATGTAAGATATTACGGGCTTTCTCTGGAAATACTGGAAATGTCTAAGCCCTTGTTCATCGTTAGGGGTTTCTGTGACTCGGCAGCTAATCCAACCTGTCTGCTTGTCTGACCTGGAGGGGGCTGCAGGGGTCTTTGAGGAGGGTTAGGAGATGCCATGGGAAAGTCAGTCTGTTTGGGCAGGATCTAATGAGCGTCAGCCGGGGACTACACGGCTCCGATAACATCCACCGTGTTGCATCCACTGTGCTGCATCCAGCGTGTTGCGTGGGGAGGTGGTGCGCTGCGCTGCTTCGTGGGCTGCCGTGGGGCTTCTCTGCAGCTCCGCACACAAGGCTTGTTTCCTAGGGAGCGTGCTGGGAACATGATGGTTGTTTTTAGCATGTGTGGGCTCCGAGGAGTTTCATATCAATAAGCGATGGAGAAGCGGTGGTCATAGCTGTGGAACTGGGGACAGCAGAAGTGAGTATGGAAAAGTGCCAGGAAGTTTAAAAAAAAAAAAAAAAATTTTGTTCAGGTCATTCAATGTAAGTGGTTAAGAATGATCATTTTCCTTGGGTAAAGTCAAGTAGCCTTATTTATCTGCCTATTAGGTTGGTAATTATTCTAGCTCACACTGTTTAAAATCTTTATTGACTCATTATCCCATTGCCAGTTGGTCATTAATATTTGTGTCGGTGTCATAGTACAGCTCAGTGGTTTCAACCAGATGGATTAAAGCTAAAAGCAGCTCTTTTTAATTGATACAAAAATGAATTAATTAAAAAAAGTCACAATTGCAGATAGCTAGGAACTTTATAACTAATTCAAATTGATATGATCTTTTGCTAAAAGAAATGTCTAAAACCTTTTAGTTCATATGTGTGTCCAATAGGAGTCTTAAATGCCATTTTGATAATTCACACTGCAGATATGGACTCTCATAATATGATGGCTGACCTGTTCTCTTCAGATTATCTTGCTACATCATCTCCCACACCATTACAACAATTAACTTCATGTAACGACATATAGTACACACCAATAAGAATCATAAATAAACATTTCTGTTTGCGATTGGTCTTGTATGACTGAAGCCATTTTGACCCCTTAAAACTATATTAGCTGCATTATTATTTTTTTTTGTTTTCAGCCAAATTCTGCTATGCAGTTATTTGAGTTAGTATTTGAGAGAGTAGCAATGTAATTTCTGCCAGCAGAGTTTGACCCGGTTTATATTTATGATGGCTACAGGGAGGTGGTTCTCCCTTGTTTGTTTGTTTTTAGCTAGCAGTACAGTCAGATGGAACGGGAAAAATGACTAAAGAAGCTGACGGACACTGGAACATCCTGACCAAGATGACATTCAGTAGTGCATTTCCCAGTGCCATAGAGATTTTCCTGAGGAAAGCATCAGTTGTCACTATCCAAGTTGGTATAACTTGTGATGAAACACTGTTACAGCTGGGAATGCTTTATTTATTGCTAATGTACCTGCATCTCTGATAAATGTTACTTGTGAAATATCTTAGGATTCAATATGCTGAAAGGGAATTGGTGGATCAGAGGCCAAAAGGATGAACCATAGAAGTATTTGTTGTACAGACCAGACATCCTTCTGCGCTCAAGTAAGAATAAGGTGAATCTGGATCCTTTCTGTTACTTGTCAAGACTATGGCAGACAGGCACCCATGTGCCTAAGGGCACTGGCACCTCAGGTTTAACCCCGAAGTCAAGGTGCCAGGAATGTCATTAAATCTACCGGGGACTGTTATTGTTAGCTTTAGGTGGGGATATTGGAGTGGTGGATGACTGGAAAATCCCAAAGCAGCTTGGTAAGATAATTTGACCCTTCAAAACTTTTAACCCGTAACATTTCTTCATTGTTTAGTTTGCTGTGGCGTAAATTTGTTGTTTTAAAAAATCCTTATAGCAGAGTTCAATAAAACACATATCTTCCGAGTGCGCACCGTTAACTGGCAGGGACTGTGGAGCAGATCAGAAAGCGCGTGGACAAGATCAGAAAGCCTGTCGGTGACTTTAAGGCTTCTTCTGGAGCCAGCCTTAACGGTGCCTCTGTACTGACCTGTTATTGTCTTAATTGATTTACACAGCATTGACACGAGGTGAGCTATTCGCTTTTTATCTTAACAAATAGCAGGGAGCTGGTCTCTTACAAGACAGAAGGTGGTTAAACATCCATAAAAGATGCTCAGCCTCTGCTCTGTTATTTGCATTTACAGCTGTGTGCTGATAGTGTGCCCATTAGCATATCCATATGAAAAGCACACAGTGGTTGGACATTTACAACATCCTGTTGTTTGGCCAGTATAGTGCATCTGTTAGCACAACTTTCTACAGAGTCCTTTAAATGAGCAACGGAAATCTGGGGAGCATGGAGGCTGTGGAGCAGCTGGACGGTCGTGTTAAAATAAAATACCTGGAGAGTCTAACAAGGCGAAGATTGTGAGGAGAACAAGCGGAACTGGAACCGTAAAGCAATTCAGCATCAGGGGTTTGGGTGGGACACTGTGAGTTTACAAAGAGCCATCTGAAAGTGTGTGTGCGACAAGGAGTAGGAAATCTTTGTTGTAACCTGCCCTTTCTGAAGCAGCAGAGACACAGGAAGATGAAGCAGTTCTGTACAGTCATGTAGCTGTTCACTGGCAGAGCCAGAAAGATCCAGGAATTGATCTTCAGTGGGTGCAGAGCTGTCACAGCTCCACTCTAGCCTGTAACGTTAGCTGTGACCTCAGTTTTCTGAGAGCAGTGGACCTTCCTAATGCATATTTGTTTTCCTAATCAGCAGTGTTCATTATTATTTTAAAAAGATCTGGGTCCCTGAAGTTGTGGGTACTCCAGGTGCTGTCTACATAAATTGCATGAGTCAGTGCTTACACTTTTGGAATTTAAATGTCATTAACCTTTAGGGTCTTGAGCTGCTTATTGTCCATTGGCATGACTATGTGCTGTACAAATTTTTACCGATAAAGAATAATAGAAGATACTACAGTGATACTTACTACCTAATGGTACTTGTTCGTCCACTACCTTGTAGAAATACTGATAAATCCCTGAAGTGGATGAGCAGCGCGGTGCCTCTTTCTGTGCTTTAGAACTTGAGACTTGCTGCAGTTTACCTCTGCTGTAGTAATTTTTTTTCCTCATCTTTCATGTTTGGTGAACTCAGTCTGGAATCTTAGAATCGAGTCTAATTCTTTGTATGTCATCAGCAGGATCACCATTCAGATTCCATCCTGTCTTTGCAAGTGATGCACTGGAAGTAGCTGTGGATTGCTTCCAGATTAAAAACACACCATGTTTTGTTGGAACACAGCTTGGTCTTTGAACTATTGCAATTACATAGTATGGTACTTTCTAAAGTAGGTAAGCGGAACATGTGAAAGTGAATTCTTTCTCTATAAAATAGGCTAATTGAAACCTTTTGGCAATTTACTTTCTTTTTCGGAGAAATAAAATTCATTGTTTACAAACAGGTGTTGTTTGTATACAAAGTAAGAATTCAACAGTGACAAAGATCACTTGGTTTTGACTGAAATTTTAATGGAATAATTAGTAGCTTCAGAGGCAATCCCCTGCTCCCCCAACTGCTTTTAGCACAGAATGAAAGCTATTGGACTGTGATTCATTGTATTGTCCATAAAAATGTTTTGCTTAATGCAAATAAATGTATTCCAGATCAGTTCATGCTAACTGAATCCCCAAAGTTCAGGTTTTTTTTTCCTTGACAGCTCCAAAGTAGAGAGTAACTAAGTATTTAAAGTCTACCAGAGTTTACTTTTGTTGCAAAATACACCCATGTGTTTGAATCATACTCAGTACTGCTGCAGTATAACAATTGGACAGCCACTACAAGAGGAGGTGAGAAGCCCTGATTCAGTTCCTGCAGTGTGGTTAAAGTTTGGGACTGCTAGGTGTCGTACTTGAAGGTAATTTGGTAATCTGCAGTGATCAAACGTGTCTTGTTACTGAACATAATGGACCAGAAAGATTTTTTTTTTTCTGCTTCGTGCTTCCTTTCTGCAGATTCATGTCAAAAGCATGTATTATTTTTATTAAATACTTAATTCTAGATTTCACTGTTGTGGTTTATTGTTGTCTACAAATCTGTTGTCCACCCTTCTGTTCAGGCAGGTGGAATATAATTTATGATATCAAGTATTTTGTTCAGTAATTCTGGTATTCAGCTGTATTCGGTGCATCAGAGAGAGGGGCAGCCTTTGCAGAAAATTTAGGGCAAGACGGACTTTGTGTGTTTGACAGCTTTGATGTGCAAGTTCCAGTATTTATTTCTATCTCTGAAAAAATCAGGGTGATTGAAATACCTAAATAAAGGTGTTGGTATGTTTTCAGAGGTTTACTTTGAACAACAATTTAGTGATTTATCAGTTTTTACTGCCAAACAGTGTCTCAAAGCGGTGTTTCCAGACTCTTTAGTTTATAATGGTACCCTTTCTTATTTCACCCTTGCCCACCCTTAAATAACATTGGCCTCTTCTTGTGGCTCCTTCGTATGTTCCTGTTAATTTACCTTCATTCCTGTCCAAAGTAATGCCCTCCTATTTTTTTTTAATTCCTTTTGCAATCCCTCCTTTGGATTCCCTCCAAATTATCCTCTTCTATATATAGACAGAGGTGAGCCATATGGGTCTGGGGAGGAAATTGTGCTCGTGAGATAGCAGATGTAGAGATGAGTTTCAGACACAAGAATGCAAGGGAAAGCAGGGCCAGAAAGTGCCGTATGTAAGGATTTGTCAGGCCAGCTTTGCTATATGGAGCAGAAAGCTGGACCACCAGAGAACAGGAGTTTTAATGAGCTCGGCTGTGCTCGGGACCAATGACAGGACATCAGTGAATGGAAACACCACGAGATCAGGGGACAAAAGTAACATCAGAGATGCGACAGCAAGATTTAAGCAGTTTGGACCTACTGTGAGGATGGAAGAAATCAGAGGAATGGAAAGGTTTGGACACTGGGATAGAAAGCAAGCCAAGGTTGCTGTCTCACAGGAGCGTGCATGGGGTTTCATTCGCAGTCCTCTGATCTCATCGCACCCGCTGAGCGAAACACCGGGAGGTTCAGTGGTTCTGTGGACTTGGGAGAGGCTTGTGCTGTAAAAGCTGGCCGCATGAACTAAGGATGCACGAGGGCTTTTATGGCTGGTCTCCTTCAGATTTTCGAAAGAGTGATTTTGTTTGGTGTTGTTTCAGAAGCTGAAATTAAAGGTGAAAAATGCTTGCTACTGAAATAGCTACTAACATAGCATGAATGCCCATTCGTGGAGAAAGTATAATACATTATTGCTGCAAATGCACTTTTTAAGCAGGGGGCATGTAAAGCAGAGTGAGTGGACTCCCCCCACAGAGGCATTTCCACAGCTGGACCCCAGAAGGGGTTATAGCTTTCAGCCAGCGCTGAGCTGGAAAACCCTTTTGCATCCTCTCTCAGGTGTGTGTATGCTGCTCCGGCAGTGGGAGATTCTTCTGGGAAAAGCCTGCAAGATCAGGCCCAGGATTTGCATTAATTCCTAAGCGTAACATAGTCTGACACCAAGACGTAACCTGTTCATTGCAGGGGCTAGAAAAAGGGTTTTGCCCTCTGTGTAGAGCGGTGTGTGACTTGCTAGGTGAATTACTCCTCAGCAGCGGCAGGGCCAGCCAGGGAGGCTTTCGTAGGCAATGGAAAAACATCCTGTTGCCTGCTGCCAGCAGTGTCTGAAGGCACAGAAGATTTTGATACCTCCCTTTGTCCTGGTCACTCACTGTTTTGTGGTCTGGATGAGATTTTAACCACTGTTATGCAGAGTGTTGGGAACTAGTACGGATCTCTTGTTGCAAAACCCATTTTATTTCGTTATTTTGAGTTTGTTTTTTTAGATGCTGGCTAAACCCACATCATGCGCCGTGGTTCTCCATCAGCCAGGCAGGCTAAAGAAGTGGTGTAAATTTCTGCTCTTTTCAAACTTTTTCTTCTAGGCAAATCACTTCTACTTTTGACCGTTATGTTTCTTCTTGGCTTGGTTTCATCTCCTCTTGACAGGAGTTGTTGTACCTGTAGCACCAGCGCCCTTGCAGGGGGCAATAAATTTCTGCTCTTTTCTGCCCTGCCCAGGCGGGAGGACAGCATTGCTGCACGAGTCCTGGTTTTACTGTATTGTTTGGTCGCAGATGGATAACTCTCTGGCACTGTTATTTCCTCCTGTTTCAGAGACGGTATTAGAGTGCTGACAAGTTTACACTGAAGCATACTGGTATTTGTTCGCTGATGCAAAAGAGTCAAATAGCATAAGTGCTTAGCCCATTTTTCTTTTAAATTAAAACAAAAAAAAAAACCAAACCAAAAAACCCCAAAACACTAAACCACTTTAAAAAAAAACCCAAAAAACACAAAAGCAGGGTAAAAAGCCAGTTCTGGAAATCTCATAACAAGCGCTCTTCCAAACCCCGTTGAATTTGGCATTGAACGGTCCCCAAGCTCAAGCTTGTTGCCTCTTCCAGGATTTCGCTTTCTGTCCCCCTGCCCTTCTGCACAGAACCTGCCGGCTGTGGGCAGGACTCTCCTTCCGCTCCCCCGTTAGCAAAAACCTCCACTGCAAAAGAGTGGCCAAAGTCTGAAGTTTAGCCTTATACCGTGTCCTTCGTTGCTTCTGCCATGTGCAGGACAATGTGAATTTAAGGAGTGATGGCTTCCAGCCTACATCCCATGGCCATTCCTTTTCTTACCAGTGTTGCAAACTTTACATCATCTAAAAGAACAGTTTTTGTGTTTTATCTGCCCAAAGGCTGCCCGTAAAGGTTGGCAAGGGCAGTTGGTTAAGTCTGCACAAGGTCAGTCAGGATGTCTAATAATTGTCCTAACACTTTACCTGTTATGGAACAATAATGAGAGTTTTTTTCATTATTTTCGGGTGAGTGAACCTGGCAGATGCTGACAGCCAGCAGATGTGTAAAGTTCGAGGTGATTTGTAAGGGACCGGCTCATCTGACGCACGGTAATTGCATTGTGGGACATTGTCACTCAGCGTCGTGTCCTGCTCCGGCAGAACGAGGTAAAGGTCAGTTCAAAGAGCTGGCGTAGCGTGAGGGGCAGCTCAGGGCTGAAATTAAAAACCTCATTTCCATCTCTCCCATATACGTGTGCTCACGGCATGCCCAGAGCCAGGTGGGTGCCCTGGTTCTAGATTTAGGGCTTGAGTGATGGGGCGGTTGTTTTGGTCCGGAGTGGGTTTAAATGCCTCCTCTGGTAAGGCTTAGAAAAAGTCTCCTTACCCACCTGTTGGTGTGTTAGTTCTGCACTCATCTGTCCGCTTACGATTTTGGGCTTGGAAGTTTCTTCTGTGACTTGCACCTTTGCTTCAGCTCCTGTGTGCTGTGGCAGCTCCCCGGGCAGCCGGTGCTAGCAGGAGAGCCTGTGCGGTGTGGAGCTGGAGGGGTGCGATTGCACCGTTCGTCTGCTCCCTGCTGCCCCGCGCGCTCGGCCGTCCCCTCTGAGAGGGGCTCCAACAAGTTTCATTTGCCGCAGGGGTGCCTTTAGCCGAGTTTGCCGCTTGTGACACCCCAAAAGGTCAGAAGCTGCTCTCCCTTCATGCCTAGCTCCCCACACGCAGGTGAAGTTCAAGTTTCCCTGTTCCTGCTTGTGGGCGTTAGGAGTGGTGTGAGCAGTCATGTTGGAAACGGAGCGGATTTGTCTGACGGTGAGCCCGTTGACGGCCCCGAACGGGGGGAGCAAGAGGCGGCCTCGGGATGCGTGCAGCTGCCTGGACCACGCAGAGTCCCTGCAGCGTGGAACGCGGTGCTGCCTGCCCGTGTGCTCGGCTTGCGCTCTAATCAGGATTGATTTCTGGTGCTTCTGGAGTCTGACTGGGATCTTTATCACAGCCACGATGTATGGAGGTCGGCTGAAGCTCCGATTGACCGGATTTCCTGGGTGTGCCTGTGCTTCTGTAATGTAGATGCTGATAAATCTCTAATACGCTGGAGATCTTGATAAAATGTATGTTGTGTGTTTCATCTGCTGTTGCCTCATTCTTCTGTACTTGCGGGTGTCTAATCCCTTCCTCTTTATCTTACAAGGCATCACATTACAAATTTTGTTCTTTATTCCGCTAACACCCCCATGCTTGCTGGCAGTAGAAATTGCAGTAACTTGCTCTGCATATACTTCTTAAAATGTGAACACTGGTGGCTGGGTCACTCAGTAGCTCGAGGTTTCCCGTTAAGCTGGGCAGTTTAGCAGCAGTGCTCCCCGTGCAGTATAGACTCGCTGTGCGAAGCACCTTCCCTCCGTCACGCAGAGACCTTTGAGCCATCTCTTTCAGTTTCTCCCTCTGCCAAACCTGACCATGAAAACTGAAGGAGAGTTTTGCTGTAAACACGAGTAGATCCAGATTTCACCCCGCAATGGAGAACTGTTGTTAAAAGCTCCCGCTGATTATTTAACCTCCAAGTTAATAAGTTGTTTGCTGCTGTGTGCTGACCTGCAGGGTCTGCTCACAGTCTCCGTGCATGACGTTACAAATCTTGTTCTTCATTCTTCTCCTAACACCCTCACACTTGCTGGCAATAGAAATTGCAGTAACCCATTCCATCGAGGAATGGATTTGTCCTGGTGTGTGTATAGTCATGCACGTACCAGTGAGTGACTGTATCGTACAAGGATTTGGCAGAGAGCTAGCAGAGGGTCTTTCTAGAGATGCTAACTTTGAAGGAAAAGGCGCCTTTTCATTGAAAAGGTATATTTGTAGAAATAAGTCTTCTCTGGAGTTCTTGATGATTTTTTTTTTGTTTAGTGTTCCAGGATATTTTTAAGAATCCCTTTCATGTTTCAACAGAGGACTCTCATTTTCTGACTAGTTTGGCTTAACTCTTTGTAGACCTCACCTGATACTAAGCACTTACTAAGCTCGTTTGTTGAGGTGGTAATTGCTGGTGGCCACGAAGGTGGCCCAGGATGTGTCCAGACTGTGGTCATGCCTTTCGGAAGTGTAGCTCTGTTTTTCATCTAAAATTCTGAGAAGGAAGTTAAATTTTTAGTATAGGAAAACTGAGTCTTTGCTTGCACCAAGCTGACCTGTGAGGACACGTTTGTTTGTCTGTGCGAGTCGGTGGTTAGTGTTCCTGGACTCATTTCATTGACCTTTAGGAAGAGAAAGAATAGATTCTTATTCAAGAAATATCTGCTTCCAGGCAGTCGTGAATCACGGGATTTTTTTCCGAAGAGTGTGCAGATAGGCTTTGCATTTAGAATAAGATTTTTTTAACCACAGCACACTCTATTAAAGTTTGTTATGTATCCAAATTACACTGCTTTGCTTTTTAACTACAGCTGAAACCGTGTTTCGAATAACAGATGTGGAATACTGTCATCCCACTGTCACACCAATTGTTCATTGTTCTGAGAAGGTCACATCATAATTCATTAACAATAATTATTCCCTGGGTACACCCTGCACTTCTTCACTCAATTGCTTCATTAACTTGTGAGTGAATCTCACATTCACTGCTCCAATCAATGAAGATATATTTATAATGTACAAGTGGATGCTATTAGTTACAATATATTAACTGCCTAATTTAAAATAGAAAAGCTATCTTTATGAAGGGCAATTAACCACTAAGTGTAATTGATAATTCACATACCTATGATTAGGAAAGACAAATAATAAGAAAGAAATGAATCACCTGCGTTATTGAAGATGACACTGGCGTGCAGTTTCAATGGGCAGAAGGGGCTCTCTTGGTCAGGACCGGATTTCTAAGAATCCTTTGATGGAAAGTTTGTCATAGGATGCA